>NC_090198.1:9855556-10163994 GCF_033026475.1 Channa argus
TTAAATTTACATAGTGATGACATTACTCATATGAAAACACCTATAGTGACAATTTTGAAAGCTAGTTAATTTAAATTTCAAACTAAAATAAAATCTAAATTTCTTTGAAAAAAGCCATTATTGATTGAGGTGCAATGCCTAATCACTAATCACAAGTGTTGAAGAACATTTATGTTAGGTTAGTGGCTGTGTTTAATTACAATATGTACACGATGTGGGTTATTGTTTGCTACAGTATATATTAATATTTTTGCATTTGTACTATTTAGGTTCTTGGAGAATGATGTTTTGTAATGACTTGTTCTTTAAAAATAAAAATCAAATGAAACAAACCAAAACATATGTAAAAGTAAAATTACTTGAGTCTAATGATGCTAAAAATAAGAAAGTTATATATTATATAAAATTACTCCCCTGCCTTTAAAATTCATTAGTATGTGAAAATCACGTCTAACTACTATGAATCTATTTATAGACCAGACATTGACTGTTTCTGGATAACAGAAGTGCTGATTCAGGCATGTACACAAGATGAGGTGAGCACGGGTGATAGCAGAGAGAGCGAGGAAGAGAAAACATACACCATACTCTGTCTTTTTCAGGGTGGACAGTACAGTAGCACAGTAAGAGTGTGCTTTTATGGATCAAACGTATCCAAAGGTCAAGACAGGTGATAGGGAGAAAGGAGACGAGGGAGCTGGATTTAAATGCAGTCAGGCCCATTTCACAGATACACACTTAATCCAGAATACAAGAGTGACTTGCTTCACTAGGTGTCAAAAGAAAAAAACACAGAGAGATTATAATAAAACAAAATTAAAATGAGAGAAAGTGAAGAAAAAAACAGGGAGCATGAGAAATAAAGGACCAAGGGCGATTATGGCAGTGGAGTGTATGTGAATGTAGCTCGGCTCCAGACTGTGAGTACACTGCCAGACATTTGTGGTGAGGGAGCTTCAGATGAAGCACAGCGAAGTGAGCCCCAAAACCAGGGCTAAGTGAGCAGATTAGAGGACCACACAGTGGTATCACTCTTCCACAGCATTTACGATCCTACTGGCAAAGGTCAAGCACAAAAGACATCCACACACAGATACACCAATCAGCAAACACAGTCCCCCATCACACAAAGTTAATGGCGTTAACAGCAACTTTAGTTTATACGTTGATAGGAAGCTCATGGTTTAAACCGATGGTACATGCAATACATTATGACTGGATGAATTGCAGAAATAAAAAATATAAGATAAAATATGTTTAATTTGTTCCCTTACAGGCAGATTAGTTTTTAAATGTGTTTCCTTAGCATATGTTGTTAGTATTTTTTTCTGATTTTGTCAGGGTATAATTGCTAATCTTTTTCAAGGTTTTTGCCACAAAAAGGGTCATATTTGTTGTTTTTTTTAAATATATTTTTGTTGAGATGATGGGAATCCATTTCTTTTTTTCTTTCACATGGAACTCTGCAACTCAAAATGTAGAGAGTGAAAGGTCAAAAGTGCATTGCATTGTTATTTAAAAAAGTGGGGAAGATAATGTATGTTACATCTAACGTGTTTTCATCCAACAGTGCTTTTTTACATCCTTTGGCGAATCATATTGACCCCACAGGTTCCCTTTAGCATTAGTAATGCAGGCTCCAGGAGCGCCGCTACTTAACGCAGTGAGAACAACAGCATTTCATTTTGATGCTGCAGGTAGACAAGTACAGTACGTCAGTATTAGATGCTCCAGGGGGGTAAATATTTGACTCTACAGGAATGACACAAAAACTGTGTTAGGGTTAAGGAAAACAACTTCAGGGTAAGGTTAAGTTAAGAAAGAGGATAAGTTAGAGTTAGGCACAAACCTTAAGTTACAGATAAATTACAAAACGCTACAAACAGTGACACTGACACACACGTACATCCTTACTATAGTAACCATGTACACCATGCTGTGTTATGTAATATCTTTATTATCAAAGCACACAATGTCTCGCACTTTTAGCTTTAAATAAAACACTGATATGAAATATTTGTCAGTTGCAAAACACAGTATTTCCTCAGCCTATGGCTTCAGTGTGTTGATAATTATATTTATTTTAATCATAAACAAAGTTTGTTATATATTTGAAATATCTAACATCCATCGTTATATTATCCATATTATTTCAGGGCTGTTTTGAAGTACTCATTGTTCCGTGATAACCTCTAGAAAAGGACTTGACTGTTTGACCGTCTCAACCTTGCTTTTTGTTTGTTTGAAGACAGAGATCTCTAATACAGCTTTAACATAATTTCCAGTCTTTGGTAAAGGGTGAGCATGCACTTTTCCTTTAGCTAGAAATCTACTGTGTGTTCAGTACGATGAATACAAAATCTCTCTTTATACTGTAAATACACTCACTGGCCTCTTGATTAGTTACACCTGTACAATCTAATGCAATCCAATACAGCAGCTCTGCCATGAATTCTACTTTTAAAATGTTATAATTTCTCAGTTTTTAAGTTGAAACTGTCAGAAATGTGATAGTTCTACTCTTTTTACTGAGGTCGAAATAAGTGGGGGACTTGTACTGGAGTGCATTTTAAGACGAAGAAGAAGTGGTTCTAATGTTTTGGCCACATTGGATTGGCTGCTTTGCATTGCATTAGAGTGTACAGGTGTACCTAATAAAATGGCCAGTGAGTGAGTGCTATTATTATTTGCTCTGATTTTTTTCTGCTCCTGGGTAAAACACTTGCTTTATTTTGTAACTCATGTGAACTTCAATCTCTGTGTTTTTCCCCTATTTAGCCCAAAGTTAACATCGTATATTTACACCTTGGGGTGACACTTCTGTGCTTGCCGCATGGAATTTAAGCTGTGCTCCCGACCAAAGAGCTGTTTTACAGCCCCCTCAGACACCCCCTGTGTCGATTTGTTTTCCCACAAGCAATGTAAACACAACACTTCTTGAAGGACCCTTATTCACCATATATTTAAAAGGAACGTTACCCCCACCCTCCCCTTGTGCACCACTTTTCTCCCCATATTTTACCCCTTATCTTCCTCAGAATAAATATCCTTGAGATAAATAGCAGGCACATCTACGCTGTAGATACCTCAACCTCAAAATGGAAAACATCTTGAACTGAGCAGGGAAGCAGAATCTGGAAATGAATTGTATTTTAAGACTTCTGCTCCTTTATTTAGAGGCGTCTGTGTTACTCCAGGGGAGCTTGTGGAGATCTGATCCACTCCTCTTGCTTTCTACACAGTAAGCTAGAAAATCTGCAAATCAGAAATTAGCAACAAAAGTGTACTTTTCCTGTAATCTGATGATGTGTTGGGCATGAGGCCAAGGTTATGGTTCACCCAGCAAACCATGAACAAAGCTCGTTTATGTTAACCAGTGAAGTAGCCAATCAAAGGTATATGATTTCACCTTCTCCACAGTTAACCAGACCTTTTGATGTTGGCAACCATGTAACATCTGCTTTTAAATTGGATGGACTGAGGGAGCCCCTTTCTTTGTTTAATTCCTTTTTCTGAGGTAAAAAAACAAACGACGGACAATGGAAAAAGAAGAGGAAAACTTTTCTTTGGCTTGCCAATAGAGCTAAAACTAAAAAAAAAACATGGAAAAATATAAAAAATATATTTATTAGTTATAAAATAACCAAAAAACACAAATCTTTCTTAGAAATCATATACAGAATCATGTCAAATAAGCAAAATAAATAAATGTATTTATGTGTACTGTATGTCATTTTATATTGTATCACTTTGGTTGCTATTCTTGTCATATCTCTGTGTGTGTTGAGACTAAACCCATCATTGGTGGATGGAACAAAAATGTCAGGTTTGTCCACCGACTAGAAGACATACCATCATTAGCTCTGCAGCACATGATGTGGCTGCAAAGTACATGAAGACAAAGACAAATGTTGCAGAATTATATATATATATATATATATATATATATATATATATATATATATATATATATATATATATATATATATATATATATATTTGCGATGCATCTGGATCTAGTTGGGATTCAACCATGGAAGACCTCCACTGGCTAAGCAGCAAATGAGTAACAGAGCACCCAAACGATTGAACTGTCATTGGTGTAAGTCCAATTTTCATTCTTCAGGGACTGTGGCTGAGACCCGGGGGCCTGGGTATCCGTAAAACTTTCAATAGAAAAAACTATCTGGTAGCAGTTAGCAGTAAGCTGGCACACTTACTTGGACATGATATCAATCAAGTCAATTTTCTTATACCTGCACCAAAAGCAGAGTTAAATGATCATGACTACCAATTGGTCACTATGCATTTTATTTTGCCACTATGGCAATGTACAATCCAAGCAAACAAAGTGCCTGCAGTGATGGAGAAAAAAGATACAGTTCACTATTTTCCATATGTGTCAAATACGTCTAATTCACCTCACTGCATTAGATTGTTTTTTTCCATCCTTTGGTGTAGCCTTGACCTGTAGGCGAAAAATCAAAGTGGATATGCAAGGGCTTTAGGAAGAGAGACGTTTTCCCCCATCAGGCCGCTGAACTTTCGACTGAACTTTTAGCATGTGTTAAACGCTACGCTGATATTATTGAAATAGACACTGCTTTGCTACGAGGAAAGAGAGAGCAGCTCAGCAGTCTCCGCTGTCATTCACGCACATTCTAGGCACGCACATATATACACACACATACACGCACACACAACTCACTGAAAAGTTCACAGTCCAGACTCTCTGCCAGGAAGAAAGAAGAAAAATCCAAAACAATCTTCTTTTTTTTTTTTTAAGAAGAGCAAATCTAACTGTCAGCTCAGTTAGCATTATTCCACCATGGCTGGCTCTCCAACTTCCCCACCGTAATCCACCCAAAAAACTCTTGGTGAAGCCTTTCAAAACAATTTATGCAAACAAACATCAAGCTCAGCTATTTGTATTGGCACCACTTTGCAGTAAACCAGTCTGAACCAAGACCAGATGGGGCTGGGCCTTTTCTGTCTCCATGTGGTGCAACACAAGAGGCAGCTCAACAGACACGCTCAACCCAGAGCACTGTCTTCTGTAATGGAGAGTGTTTCAATATTTAGACCACTTCTCATCACATTCTCCGCTTCTGGGTGTATATGTGTATATGCGTGGTTGATTTTTACAAAGACACAGAAAGCCACAAGAAAAATAAAACCCTCTCTCTATTGTGTTTTGTCATTATGTTTCTTTTTTATTCATTTTTAGTTGTTTGCAGTTCATATTGATAAAGCAAACTGTAATTTATCTAGTGCACGTTGTGTTTGAGGTGTCTACTTTAGTCATCTCATGACTCTGCATAACGGCTAATTAATTTTAAACCATTTGCTTATTGCTCAAAGCTGTGCTACATAACATACAAGTTCCCATGCTAAGGAAATATGGCCATACATGAAAGAAAAGATGCCGATACACACCATGACCTGTCTGGTGTTGACAGCAGTGGCTGTGCTGTGGCCGGTAATTGGACTGACAGTAATAGGAACTGTCTTTCTCCCTCTGTAGGCCCTAGAGATGAGCCACAATGCTGCTCTGGATTTAGCAGCTGCAGTCAGATGGAAACCATGTAGCAGCAATTTTCTTCGTTTTCTTTTTTCTTCCCCTGTTTGAACGATGATATGATCATTTATGAGTTGAGTGAAATTTCATGACCCTCGGGCCCTTGAAACCTGGTCAAATGCCATGTGATTTTAGAAATACATGGTTGTCAATGAGAAAATGAGCCTTCCATTCGTCATTCTAGAGGAGCTTGTTTTTTGCAGATACGGTACATGTATTTACCCGACAGAAGCATTTTGCTGCTGCTGGTCCTCTGCCTTTAGGGAAAGTTCAGTTCGAAGTCAGCATTCATTTTGGCGGAGACCACACACAAGTAAAGGCATAGTAGCAAGGAGGTTGCCTACACAGTCTCCTGCTGGTGACTGAAAATAATGTACACATAGGATCCCGTTCACGTCCAAGTGTGACCGTTAATGCTCAAGGAGGTCCAGGCAATGCCACTGCAGCAGCTTTGACACACCCAGAATAGACATGTACACACACACTTGCCAACAAGAACACACATAGACAAAAAGCCTAAGGCCTTGACATAAAAGACGGCACACGGATACACATATGATCAACCTACTAGTACACACACAAACACACACACACACACACACACACAAACACATACACACACACACACACATATCACAGAAAACAGACACACATCCCTCCCAGTCACTCTCCATCTCTCTATCTCCCTTACACACACCTACACTCACACAAGCTGTGCGATCCAGGCTCCCTCCATAAGCAGTTATTTCCCAGAGTCACTGCCAGCACTCGCTCTCTCTCGCTCAGTGACAAGCTACAAATCCCTGACACCACGACTGATGATAGCTTTACAGTAGAGCCTCAAGGGGACTCTGCCAGCCAGCAGACACAAACAACACACATGCCTTTCTCTCTTCCTCGCTCCTTCTTCTAGGAGCCCCAGGGGCCTAAAGAAAATGCGGCTCCCAACACTAAATGTCTGGGGTTTGTTTGAGTTAAACATCTGACTACAAGCAATGAAAGTGACGAGGGTACAAAAGAAACAGCAATTAAGCCTGTCCATTCATGCACAGACCTATGTTTGAATCCAAACAGACCAACATATGTGTAACAATTTCTTTTTTCAAAACACACATTGTATTTTAAACTTGAGAAGCACACCACAGGAGAGTAGCACTACTTACAAGTTACAGCAGTCAAACTTGTAAAGTCACATCATATAGTCATTGTTCCTTTTTTTTCTCTACAGCAGATTGATTTATTGAGACAGTCGTCATGATGTCATACTCGCCATATCGCTTTTTGCTCTGTTTGATGAATCCTTAATGACACCCTCTGTGTGCTGTAATTACTCACCAGCCCAAAGGATGTTTGTTTTGGTGTTAACCGGCCACTGCTATGACCATGTCCCTCAATGCTCTATTATATCTCATTACAATATTTATTACTTTTCTTTCCATTTTGGATAATTTAGCAGTACTAATAATGCTCTTCATAGGGGACGTTTGTGTGTATTCCGTGAATGTGTGTGCTAGTGTAATAATTCCAGATCACAATTGCCTTGGATTTATTGGCATATACCAATTTGGCTTTAATGAGATCACACACCTCCAGGTAGGTGCTGCCTCATCCACTGCTCGGCCCGGCATTCTCCCTCCATCTCTCCGTCTGTCTGCCCTTATTACCATTTCATACACACCCCCTCTACCTCCACTATGACTGCCTCTACCCCCCATCTGATGAAAAACCAGAAAGCCTTTGTGTGGTTCATTAAGTCAGCATAGGAAATGTATTAAGTAGGAGAATATGGCTGGAAGCTACTGAGTGTTGACTTAACCTTTCCAGATTTTTTTATTTTACTTTTTCCCACTCAGTGATGCTTTTATTGGAAGATGTGTCCATTACTCAGTGTCATTAGTAACCACATGCATCAGTTACAAAATGACATAACACTTATTCTTAAATAACAAGAGTAAATTACTGTAAGAATGAATGTCTTTGTCTGATAAATGTTGTAAGTGATCAGTCTTAGTCCAGTTGCTATATCTACAGATTACAACCAGTTGTGTTGATCTGTCTGACTGTCTCCACGAATGTGCTCCATCAAAAATGAATAAATGAATTTACTTCCTCATTTTCCTCCATTTCCCCAAACTTCATAAAAAATCAGCAGCAAGATGTAAACACCATGCTGCAGGCTGACAATGACTTGAGTCTCAACCACTGGGATCCCTAATTGCCACCGTCAGTCGTTTAGCCACTAAAAAACAAAACCTTGTTGAATTTGGTGAGCAGCACACAGAAAGTCCACTGTAAAGAAATGGTTCTTTGTTGGGCTGTCATACATTTTACAAGGAAGGGCACTGTGGTCAGTCTGCCATTACAATTAGTGTTCATTTCAGCCTGATTCAGTGGGATCTACACTGACTGCTGGACATGCATTATGCATGAGTCTGTCCATATGTACTTGGGCCATCATGCATGTCCTTGTGGAGATGCATTGACTACCGGCATGCAATTACATTTAGCTTTTCACAACCTTTTCTTTGTGCACCACATTCTAGCAGTTTGGGAAGAATACAATCTAATATCCACCATCAACGGTAAAAGTTAAACATTTGGCTTGTTGTTGACATCTGTGTTCAAATGCTCGCCGCTGACCGGCAACTGATAATATGATGTATACAATATTTATTGAAGAATTAATTATTCATTTTGAGATCGTTTCTGATTTATCTTTCTCATCTTAGTGTCTTAGTGTCTACTACAAACAACATACTGTATAACTGAAGACTGAATGAATCAACAAGTTGGAAACAATATAAGTTATACTTGTAATGCTATTGAAAGAGATATTCTACCAAACATGTGTAATGCAGTTTGTTAACACTAAGAATAATGCAAACTGTAAAGATGTTTTCTAATACGTTCCCTGCTTTGGAGACTGTCATAAGCAACTAGCGCTTGTCAAAAGCAAAAACGTGGTATGTGTGAGTGTTGCTCTAGCCCGTGGATGTTTAAAAATGGCACCTCCCAAAGCTTGGACTACATTGTCCCCTTTATCTCTGTGGAAAATCTCTGACGGGAGATCTTCATCTCCTACACGCGGCTCTTTAGCGCCCCTCGGAGAGAAAGCCAGTAATCGCAGGTGTGTCTCTTGGGGAGGAAACGCCATACATCAGTTTGGAAAAGGAAGGACACCGGGAAATTTGGCACAAGGTATCACTCGTGACAACGAAAACCTTGCACAGCCCTAGATAGTCAGAAACAGACAGATCCCACGACTCAGTAGGACTGATGTTTGCTGTCACTGCCAATACAAATATAGTGTGTATAGGGGGGAAATCAGACCCCCTCCCAAGCTGTCCCAGCTCAGCATCACAGGAGAGGGTTGCACAGCTTGTTTATGTTTATTCGAGAAAGCAAAATAACTCGTGATGGTTGGGCTGCTGATCTAATAAGGCTTAAAATTGTTTCTCGTTTCATTCACTGTGAGGCAGCACTATTCCTTAACCATCTTTCAAGTGAGCATCATTCAATTAAAATGCAATTCTCGTCGCCCCCATCCACGGATATTTAATTAGACTGGGGAGCAGGGCTTCCACTGTCTTTTTTTTTTTTCAAGCACAGCTTTTCGGATTTCACCTCTAAGGCATATTTTCACTGTGTTACTCGTTGGTTAAACAAGGGCATGTATCCATTTGTTAATTGATACAATTACGCATTACGCGTAATGGTCACGTAGGTCTCCAGGCGCGCATCAATCACTGGTCTATTGACCTGCCAAACACCCCTCTAACAGTTCCTGCTGGGACTGCCCCACTCTCTAATAGAGAAGGATAGAAACATCATCGCCATTAACTCCGGGATGGACCTTTGGCCAGAGAGTCAGATGCGAACAGCGGTCGAAAAAAGAAAAAGAAAAACAGTCTTAAAAATGCATATTCAATCCGCTTTAAATATGATGGATTGTAAACAAAGGGTAATATTTCAAACCGCAATCTTTACATCAACAGCAAATATTCATAAAGATTATTAGATTACATGCGTGACTCGTATTTGCCTGGATGAAAAGAAAAGACAATCCTCTGCTGAAAGTGTGATAACTGAGACGACTGCCAGAAATATCTTCAATGTTTATTTTTTTTATAATGTATTTAACTTCACAAAAACTTTCCATATATTGCCATGCTACAATTTAATCATACCAAACACTAATACAGTTTTCCAAGACTTATCTCTACAAATTGGTAAAAGAATTCTGTTACAAAAATGGGACAACACTTAATACAGTGCACCTTAAGAAAACCCTGTGTTGGATGTGATTGGCAAAGACATTATTCTATCCTTGGTACCCTGCCGTTCCGGGATTACAGTGACGTCACGCTGATACCCTTGCATGGATGAATGCTAAAGAACTATAGAGCCACAAATAATAGCACAAGCAGAGTCCATATCTTGCAAGTCTTACGTTATCCTTTAAGCCTCCTTCAGCTAATACAACAACAATTTTTTTTTGCACTTAATGACGCTTAATTTCATTTCTTATCGGGTCCTCGGGGGGATTATTCATTCATATAAAACAATCTGCAGCTGGTGCCATCCAAAAGTATCCCTCCTATGAGTGAAGTCATCTATTATTGAGCGAAAGGCCGTACGTGGAAATGTGTGTAAGACGGTGGATTTGAAGTAGAATTGGTTGCAATCGATCAAGGGTGAAGAATATTGCTGATGGTAACAAAAGAAGCAGCTATGTCTTTCTCGCAATTTGGATACCCGTACAATGCAACTTCCCAGGTAAGCCACTTTGCTTTTTATTTCTCCAAACTTTTACTCGCACACACATAAATAGCCTTTTTTAAAAAAAACACGTTTTCTGTCATTTCACTATATTCTGAGCACTTTTTCTCTAATGGAAAAAGTAAGGAGTGAGAGACTCCTTTGTCAGTATTGACAGCTGTTTTAGTGTGGTGCTTTTGTTGATGAACCAAATATCGATAAACACGCACCCCTGTCCAATTACACTGAATTATGAATGAACTCACGTGTTTTTCTGATGACAATAGAGCTGAATGTCACCTATCGCACGCTACGAGGTGTAGTTGGGCTCCAACGCATGCTTCACACATTTGGAAACTTTCTATTCAAATTACTGGGACAGGCAGACACATTTGAGAGCGTGGAGAGCTCAATTAACGTGGCTCATTAGATTTAAGACAAGTCGCTTTTTCCCTAAATTATGATAGTTGGAATAAGCTGATGTTAATAAGAGACAAAAGTTACTCTTCTGGCAAGTTGTCACCAAACTTTTATATCGATAATGGTTTTAGCGTTCAGTAGTATGATCGTAAAACTCAAACGTTTCACACATGAAACGAAGTTGTGATTGTTTTTTTATCCTGTGTTAAATTTTGAAACCCGTGAAAAACTGGAACAAGTCACTTTTTACGCACGCATTGCGCACATTTGATTTCGTCCCAACAATGCAATGGAAAATATTCATCGGGGGAAGCTGACTTTCATGTGCTGTAATTTTTTTTTATTAAGACACAAAAATGACAATAACTTGACAACACTTATTTCACCTTTTCTCTTCGTACTCTGTCTCATATCAATAATTATCGGAGACTTACCTCGAGCTAACGCACGTCACAAGTTAAGATAATGGCACCTGATTCATAACTGAACAGAAAACAAAGAAAAAAAAACTCTTTACAATTTTAATTTGTGCTGAGATTTCAGGACTCAACACTAGACTGAGCAACTTGCAGCGATGGTTATATCTTTTTCTGTCAAATCACCCACAGCCACTCCACAGTTGTCACAGACATCCAAGCTAAAGCAGCCAATGACCATGTCTGTCCACGGTTCTCTTCATGCAGTTTTTCGTGTCGGCAAACCCCAGTACGACTTGCTGCGATTCGATTTCCAGGTCGGTCTCTGACGGGACAGGCGTCTCCCAGACTGCCGCTGCCGCCGCCGCCGCCTCCTTCTGCTGCCCGTCCTATGAGAACCGGCTCCTGGCGAGCAGCCGGACGGAGCTGAACGCGGCGCTGGGGATGTACAGCTCCCCCTACGCCGCAGCGGCCGCCGCCAGCCAGAACTACGCCAACTACTTCCCCTACAGCACCGACCCATCCGCTATCTACTCCACTCTGGTGGGCTCACTTAGCCTCATCTGATGCGCAAACGGGGGGAGGGAGCCTCAGGCTGATGGATCAACCGGGTTTTGCTGATCAATTTATCTCACACTGCAAACACTTCAAGCTCGACAAGTCTTTTAATCCAGCCTCTAGTTTCGTATACTTCCACTTTAAAACATGGAAAAAACAAAACAAACAAACAAACAAAAAAGAGGCAGGGAAAGTCGTTTATAAAGTATGGAAATTGAGGTTTTATGTGGAAATTGATAAAACAATCATTTTCATTCTTTCAAAATCTAGGCACTTGTATCTGTTGCTCAACATGTATTTGAAAAAAAAAAAGTATTGGACTGTCAGAAATGGCAGTCCCCTGCAAAAGTAAAGGTGTTTTGTTCTAAATAAAGGATAACATATCTTGTTAGTTTGAGTTTTTGCAGTGAAATTGAAAAATGTCTTTCATTCCTCTTCTTTTAAACAGCTAAAGTCAGACACATTTTTACTAATAATGTAAATATTGCACATGAAACGTGAAAATGGGTGTAACGTTATGAAAAATCCATACATAAGTGATAAAAAGTATACTTCTTGTGCGATTCAAGTGTGTAAAATCAATATCATGTGTAGAAACATTCTTCCAGCTCCAGTCAATCTTGATGAGACTAACTTACTTTTGTTTTAAATGCACAAAAATGAGAACAATATCTCTAACTTTTATGTGAGTATACTCAGTTCTTAGGTTGTTGCAATGTTATAACAAATTTCTTTTCTTTCACAGAACCCACAATATGACATCAAGGACAGCACAGGCACTTTACACTCTGGCATTACTCAGACGGCTGCATACTACCCTTATGATCATTCACTGGGGCAGTATCAATACGACAGGTGAGGTCTGTTTATTTCTGGCCACTATGTGTAATACAAGATTAAGTAACCAGCCAAAAAGTATTCTAGCGCTTATCATTTGAAGCAGCCGTATAGTTGAGGAGTACACCAGATTCAGATCAAAGGTCAGAGTGTAACTCCATACTGATAGCTGCACAGAGCGAACCGTACATACGTCAAACAGCAGGGAGTAGGGGTGTAGGATGTCTGAGTGAGTGGTCTAAGATATCCTTCACTTAATGTACTAATGGCCAGCATTTGTGTGTGTGTATGCGTGCGTGCCTCTGCGCGTGTGTGTCATGTTCCAGATACGGGACAGTAGACTTTAATGGTACAGCCAGAAGGAAGAATGCAACTCGTGAAACCACCAGCACCCTGAAAACATGGCTGTATGAGCATCGTAAGAACCCCTACCCCACCAAGGGTGAGAAGATCATGCTGGCCATCATCACCAAAATGACCCTCACTCAAGTGTCCACCTGGTTTGCCAATGCCAGGAGGAGGCTAAAGAAGGAGAACAAGATGACCTGGTCCCCAAAGAATAAAGCCAGTGATGACAGGAAGGATGACCTTAACAAGACTGACCCAGACTGTGTCACCAAAGGTAATCTTTTCTTTTCTTTTGTTGTCAAAAAGCCAAAATTAATAATCAACCTAATGTATTTTATTAACACTAAACCAAACATGCAATTGAAAGAGCAAAAAGTAGATTCCAGAGTAACAATATAATCAAAAGTTTTCTGAACAAAAATTTACAATAGACCAGTTTTCAGAAAGTGTGACCTTAAAATTGTCTTCCCTTCATGCAGATTCAAGTGACTGCAAGGAGGAAAAGGATCTACATCTGAGTGATTTGGAGGACATGGATGATGACGACTGTGACAAGCTGGACAGTGACTGTGAAAAACTGGTTGCAGATGAGCAGGACCTCCAGAGGACCATGGCAGCATCTGGAGCCCCTCACAAAAGAGACTGCAGTTCTGAGCTGCACCTGAGTTTAACTAACAGCTTCCACACATTCCCCTCTGCCATTAAAAGTGTCACCGCCCTCCCTCCTCTCCCATCTGACTTCCTGGATCCCGTAGTGTCCAAAGCACCTTCCTCAACCAGCCCTGCAGCAGGAACATTGTCCCTGTCTCACTTTGAAGCATCGGATAAACCACGGATTTGGTCTCTGGCTCGCACAGCAGCTTCAGGGGTCATACTGAGCCCTCAGCAGCATGGCTCTGAGCTGAGGACAGGCAACTCAACTGGAGACTGCCAGCTCCAGAGTACCAGGCTTACTGGGGCTCCTGCTGGACAGTGCGGAGGCATGAGAAGCCTCCATGAATCCAGCAGTCTCACTAATGCTGACAGTCCCTTCTCTGAGGGCTCATCCTTGCACTCAAAAGTCTATGGCACAGGCAGCTACAGTCACAAGAGCCTCCAGCTGCACTGTCCATCCTTTGCTACACTCCCAGACACATGCCAATACTCCACTATTGAAGGTATGTCACCTTCTATTATATTTAACATTATAAAGAACGCAGTTGATTTTAAGCATTACATATTTACAAGTGTTACATTGACAGACAGGTTAACAATGAGTATAGTGTTAGTTCACAGCATGGAGAAACGCATTAAAACATTTCCATGTGTTTTTGGATGGTGAATAGAGTTTTTATTTTTGGTTTATGAAGTACCAGTTTCTACCAACTTGCACATGGAACAAGTTTCTTGAACATGTTTTTGTTCGGGCTGTGTAGGATTCTCTGGTGGCAAAGCAGAGACACAGTCTTCTGACCTCAGTGAAACCGGTGGGACCATGCAGGATGACAAGGTCACTGCGTTCAGACCAGTGATGAAGAGGTGAAGCAGGTGAGAGTCTGCACTGAGCTGGAAGACACCAGAATAGTCACCACACACACACACACACACACACACACAGAGAAAAACAACATTGAACATGTGAAAAAGGACATACATTGACTCTCACTTAAAATAAAATATATGTAGCAAAATTAGATTTTATTGAAATTAAATTACTGAAAATACGAACATTTCTTTTTATAATACTTTTTTGAATAATACACATTTTTAGTGGCTTATATTAATTTCTGTTGTCATTTTTGTTTCTTCTAGATTTCTGGAAACTGCACCACAATAAATAATGGGACACTAATTATGCACTAAAGGACACAGTGGCAGAGCAGTGGCCTCGGTGTGAGACAGGAGAGCTCCCTGCAGTGAGCGCGGTTAAACTGTGGACAGATCATTTTGCACAACATTGTTTTTATGGTGTTAAAGACATTATGCAAAAATTCTAGATGCAAAGGTATGAATATGGACCCATACAAATGGCCGGAATTTGTGTATGGCAATCGTGTAGTGCAGCAAAATTATTTATTTCTCTGTGTATTTATTATTATGTTATATTGTCCGTTTGTTTATTTAATGTGCTTGATCGGTTCTTTAATTATTTTGTTACATGTTGCGTTTTACTGTGGCTTCGTGTCATTTTACTTGATGTATATGAGAAAAGAGTGTCGGACATAAAGTTGGCTCAAAACGGACTGGATCCCCTGTGCAGAGCGTGGACCTGGACATGTTTTTGTCGTTGCGTTAAAATGTGAGCTTCTCCTGTGTTTGGCATTCATACGTTTTTTCTAACAATACATTTTTTCCCAAGAGCTTCCGTTTTCCGTGTCATGCTTATTTCTAGAGCTGAGCGTCCACTGGGCCAATTAAAACATTTGCGGATGTGAATCTGATCAAAGTTTATGATATTGACTCGACGCGTAAAGCCGCAGCGCTGGTGCAAGGTCATAATTCAGAGGGAGACGTGAGTGAAATCCACAAGTTGTGGAAGAAAGCGGGCATCGTCCCTCTATTGTCAGCATCTAATCACAAGTGGCATCAAACACTTTGTTACTGTTCAGGGACACGGGGTGAATGCTGCTTTGTCCTCTGTGTAGCGAGCCGCTGCACTAACTTAACATTGTGTTAATTAAAAGGTGATTTGTAGGATCAAACCCAGCAGAGACATTCTCATGGTCCGTCACAGTCCCTTTGAGTTGAAGGTTTTTCCTGTAGTCTGTCTCGTTAGGGCTAAACTTCCGCCTCTCCTATAGACACATGTAATGAGATGATCACTGTAGCGCTTGATGCGCGCTGACGGTCTGAAAAACTCTTCCATCCTCACATTTCAGACTTTTGAAATCAAATACTAACGTAGTGCACGACAAACGGGTGCTGTGTAAACTGATTAGATATTGATTTGGACGCACATCTGCTGCACAATCTACATCTTCACCCTGACGAGTTTACTTTGCAAACGGTGTGGCAAGATTTCGTCTCTCTGAAACTAGTGTGAAGCTGTTTTTTACTAATATATGTTTTTTATTATATTACATAAATAGGTCATTCAATGTTTTAGTGAGGGCCCATTTTGTTTTCTTTTTCACCTGACCTCCTGTCCTAATTTATAAAAGCATGAGCAAACTGAATTATTATAACTCTAGCAGGAAAAGATTTAGATTTTCTGACTAAATTTAAATCCGGACCACCACTAAAACAATACCTGAAAATAGTAGACAGACGCACAAAACGTCATTTCAGGTCGTATTTGTGGGATTATGCTTGTAATAAAAGTCGAAATGAGGGCAACTCAGGTTGAATTGTGAGGCCCTGTGGTCATTCTGTGTCATTGGCCATAAGCAAAGCTGTCAGTAATGCTTCAAGCCTGGTAAATCCAGGATGAGGATGAGGAAGGTCAGAAATAAAAATTCAGACCTGTTTAGTTTTTTTTCTAGATCATTTTACTTCCTTTGTTGTTAATCCGATGTCTAATAAATCGCCTGCAATGGGCAGAGGGCAAAACTAATGTAAACTTACTAAAGGCAATAACACCTGAATGGCCTCGGCTTTTCAAATGTCCAAATGTTGTGGCAATAACACATAAAGGTAATTCTGTACTAACAGCAACACTGGGAAGTTATTTAGAAAAAGGGAACAAAATATGTGCAGGAACATAAAGTGGACTCCCCCACATGTGTAGCAAGAACAGCAGCTCTTAATGGTGTTTCCAAGTCATGATCACTCAGTCGAACAATACTGCAACAGTCCACCTGATAATGACAAGCGGCTAACAGGGAGACTCACTCTTCCTCCTCAGCCGTAATCAGTCCTGACGACTGACCCGTTGCTCTGTACATTAAAATGTAGGGTAGGTGTGTATCCAATACAACCAGATTTAAATAAATTGGGGGCTGTAAAGAAAAGCTGCCTTATGCTCTTGAAGCTAATGATTCGTTAACAATGGGATTACCAGCATGCCCACATATACCTGGGGGAAAGCACTGATAATGGCCATGGTGGGCTCATATAACAATGTATGCCTGAAGCTGCTAACAGGTCAATTAGTGTTATTGTGGTCCTATACACAGTGTGATACATATGGCTAAAGCCTCAGCACGGAGGAGACACAGTCGACAGCCAGATGTAAATGTAAGCTGATGTTTACGCTATGGATCAGAAACCCCGTTATTGATATTCACATCTATTGCACAGGGAAAATAAACACTTCGATCAATTCAATAAAATAATCTAAAGTGAAAGTAAGGATAAACACATTTGACGGTTTTGATGGTGGTGGACATTTGGGGAGGGGATAGATAAGATATTTTGCTTGTTTTACATGTTTAATCTGCAGCCAGACATGAAATCTGTGGCAAACGTTACTCAATAATAAGTTTCTTATAGGTGGCATATATATACACGCAACTAAATCTCCCTAATACACGTCTTCTTCTTGGTAAATTACATTTTTCATTAGGGAGGGGGGTAGGGGGGTGGGGCATGCCAATGAGAGCATGTTTGCATAATCCGAAACAGATTTTAGATAATCTGTGAATGACGCACAAATATGCCACAAAAAAAAAAAAAAAACAAGCAATGGTAAACATGTGTACTTAAATAGGTTTGACATGATTAATGTGTGCAGCCCTTGAATGAAAGCAGAAGGTGTCTTTTATGTGTCTGTTATTACTTCGCACCTCCATAAATGTACATTCATCCCCAAACCCCTCCTCTGCTGTCATGGCTCATTGACCCTTTCTGGGCCAAGTTGTTGCGTTCACCCTATGCTCTTTTCCAGTCAATACGCCAGCTGACTGTCAGAAATAACAGGTGTTTAGTAAAGCCCATATTTGGAACACATAACACTCAGACACGTACAGTATATAAACAAGACAATATTAATCAGGATCATGTAACCTGCAGCTCCACTCTGAAACAAAGGGTAAATACTGTGTAACATTTTACAGAAAATACATAAGTAAATCATTTGATGAGCGAGAGTGAGGGATTAATAGTGTGCCTGCTTTTCTCTTTATTTTTTTTGTCTTTGAGAGAAAAAAAATCAGATATCAGAATTACATTTAACACAAATAATTTATTAGTTGTAGCTTAATAAAAGTGACAGTGTTCTTTCATGCTGCAGTATTTAAAATATCTCAGCTTCTATAAATGTATTCAGGCCTTTTTAAAATGCAGTCATTTGCCAATGCACTGTCAAGCCAGTTTTTAATAACTCCAAAGACACTTGTTACTAGTTTGTATGTTATACATGAAACATTTAAACATTATAGCTTCATGACTTTTGAATGCCGGAGGAAAATAATTACTTTGCAGTAGAGTGGGCTTGTTGTTCCTCAACTTTTTGGAACTGGAGAAAAGTTCTTTATTCACACATTAAAATGGGAAATAAACTCGTACTGCACATTTTAAAAGGAACGTGGATCAGAGGTAAGTACGTGTGTTGGCTCTCAGTGGAATGAGAGTGAGCTACACATTTAATATTGTATTTCTCTTAACCACGGGCTTTAAGGGGCTGAGAATGCTTCAACAATGACTGTTATTGTGGTATGTTGTGTAATATAATGCTTTAGGTCAATGAGGGGTTAACCTCTGACAAAGCACTGTCAGGGACATCCATCACAAGTGCACTTTGGGCCCCCACTTAATGAGCATGTGCCTGCAACGTAAAAGAATATGAATTATTCTGACACGATAGCAATGACCTCTTTGTATAAATAGGAGCCACAACAACAACAACAACAACAACAAGAATAACAACGCCAACAACATCTGAAACAATAATTTGCCCTCTAGTCTGACAAAAGAGCCAGCATGGAGGTGCCATTTGATGTGTCCCACAATGTCAGCTATGGCTCATAAAACAAAGTCTGTACCAATGGCTCAGGGTTCAGATGAGGGGGACAATATGCACACTTCATTACATTTTGTCAAAAGGCGCAATGAAATGTGTGTGGGACATTGTTTCTGTGCATGTCTCCCTCCATGGAATTTCAGATTGCCGATGTTGCTACAAGGTCTCCGCTAATGAGTTTTGTCAAAGACAATTATGGACTTGGTGGAATGGTCAGAGAAGGGATGAAAAGCTGGCTTTGTGTAGTTTGGGTGGATGTTGCATTGCGACCCCTGCTTCTTTCTATACCCTGTGTTTGACCTGTGCTTCATGTCCAAAATAGAAAAAGAAAAATCCAGGCCTCTGTTTCATTATCAGTGCTGTACTCGAGGCAGAGTGATCTGCTCCAGATCTCTTTATTCTTCATGTCCCCATGTCCTCAACCTGATCCCAGTGTCCTAGGCAGGCATTTCCCAGTCTTCTGTAGACCTCAGACTTTTTAGAGTAAGCTGGGTCTTGATGTCTTCACGCCTGTTGAGTAAAGACTTGTGACTCAAAGGTTTCACCTCACGTCATCATGTTTTGTCTCACTAATGCTAAGCTAAACGTTGCACACTCCTGTTTATTCTTTACCTCGTCCTGCTGGACTTGCAGTTCTGACCAATAATCTTTGCCATTTTGATGCCCTTTAATAATCCCCTGAATCTCGTTTTTACCCCCACAGCTTTTAAACAGGACATATCTTATCATTGTGTGACTACAAAAAGTTTATAAACCACAAATTCTACACGCTACAAGGCATGTAGCTGCTGAATATCATAAAACAAATTCTTGTAATGAAACAAAAAATGTCATGCTGTAACATGAATCACATTAAGGAGAGGGCAGAGATTGTGTATAGGCCCTGTCTGGATATTAGCCATCTGTGTAGTCGATGAGCACTTGCTCCAATTCATTTCACATCTCACATATACTTTCTACTAGAGAAATTTATTTTATCAAAATCATGTGGACAGAAACTCGATTACTCGATTTAAGTGATAATTTGGTATCATGTCTGACATTGTATTTACTAATACAGCCAAAACTGTTCATAGATGGAAAGTAACTAAGTAAAATTACTCAAGTACTGACTTGAGTACGATTTGAGGTACTTACATAGGATTCACATTTAATGTCGCTTTCACTTTTATTTCTCTACAATTCAGAGGAAATTCTTAAACTTGCTCTGCTAATTTTATTTTACAACTTTAGTTAGTAGTTATTTTATGAAGATTTTGATTCTTATAAAACTAACAATTAAACAATATTGATGTGTCATTATGGGTTAACACCGTCAGCACATAAAGTTAAGTCCACTCCACCTTTACCTACTTATGTTTTTGTAGGTGTTTTGTAGTGTGTAGGTCACAAAGGTTTTTGACACAATTTTCTTAAATTAATTAGTATACTATTTTTTGCCATAATTTTCACCCTTTTAGAATTTGTTGAACAAATCCAGACTAGACATGGATGCTTATGTTATCAACAGCATCAATTACAGTATGTTTAAAATATTTTGCTTTCTTTGTGGAATACTTTGAATAAAATTTAGAATGTGTACTTACTTTGACTTGAGTAAAAAAAGTTGTACCGTTAGCAGGGTACATGTTTAGGCCAATATTGCCCTGTACTTGAGTGCTGTGTAATTTTACCACCTCCACCACCACTGTTTATCAGTTGGATTCTAATTTGAACTTTGTGTGAGAGCGACAGCCACTGATGTAAGGAAGCTGGGTGTCTGCAGAGCGGTGTGCAGGATGAAATAATTCTCCACTGTTTGAGTTTTTTCAGATTATAGATATTTATGAGAACAAGGCCCTACATTAAAATACATAAAGTTCTGTCACTTTTCATAGTATTGTAATGTTTTTACAAAAATTAAACTTCTGAAGCTATAAAAATTAGTAGATATGTGAAAAGCAAAGATTTAAAATATCTGTAATGCATGTAATGAGCCATACACACAAACACGGACACACACACACACACACACACACACACACACACACACACACACACACACACACACACACACACACACACACACACACACATAATTTTAACTCCACAGTACATGGACAAAAATCACATTCAAGGTTGAACTTTTGGTTTACACTGATTTAGGATGATTTTTGTGGAGTTGTATAAGTGACAGCTTGTGGAGTGGTTCATTTGGACTGCAGACAATAACAATGTTCAGCAACAGCACTCTGCAAAGCAGCAGCAGGACTATCAATTCTCTTCAATTTATGTCTCCAATTTCCTGAGTTCAGCCGGTGCCAGCACCACTGCAGATTTGACAGATGATGTCCAGCATATGAATCCAGCAGCTTGTCTCTCTTGGAGACTCTACACCTTTCTTTCCCCTTCATCACGGACATACAGTACAATGAGTAGCAGTAGCAGTAGCACCTATAATGAACAGCCTCCTGCACCTGAACATAGTATTTCCACTACATTAGTTTCATTGGCATCATGCAGACAAGAGGAAAACTCACAGCAGTGCTCTGTAACAGTATGGTGTCGACAGCACTCTTCTCCACTGGGCTCTGCTTGGGGGCCTGCCTCTCTGTGTGCCGCTCCGGTGTAGGATTAGACACCGGTGTGCAAGTCAAATGATTGCTAGCTTTAATGGAGTCTCCACACCTGCCTGATGTCTACATCGGCTCTGCTCACTGTTACTCATAGCCCTCGTATATCAAGCAGACACACCAAGGAATGCAGAGGCATTTCCAAGAACGGTATATCCATGATTACAGAACTTATCATTACTTTGACAACACTGACCTCAAAAACCTCTGCATGCAAAGTGACTAAAAATGACTGAAGTGCACCTTGAAGCAATTATGTCATGTCGAATACTTGCAGAAGGCATGTGATCAAAAACAGAACTAATTTATGGCACTGGAGATAGCCTTTAGCCTGTAAATCAAACTGCATGCTTTAAATACATTGTATGGATGCCACGAAAAGTGAAAAATGGTTTTGTTTGTCACAAACAAACTGAATGGGCCCTCATCAAGAGACATCGGTGCACATAGGCTGTAAAGCGTTCCACAACAAGCAAGCGGGGTGGCTGAAAACAAGGTGAGGTTGTTGTGGTGTCATGCCAGTCATGATGTGGCTTTGATATAGCGAAGCAATAAGAGGCATCAAAGAGGGGCAGTAACAACACGCTCCACATTCTACAGCAGCAAGGTAAACAGCTGAGGGGAGAGGAGGAGGAGAAGAAAGGAGGTGGCGGGAAAGCAGGGGGGGGGTGGACACAGACCACACATTTTCAAAGTTCACTCTTCACTCACAGTGTGCTCATAAAAGTACTGGTCCCATTATTCACGGGTGGGATTTCGCTCTCTCTCCCTTAGCATGCATGCAAATATTCCAAACCTTGAAGCTGTGTCAAATGATGGAGCATCATAATTACGCCCTTTTTATTGGCCATCTTATTCCAGCCATGACTGATGCAGCTCCCAACCCTAAGTGTTTCCATTTGCACTTTCATGTGGCAAACAGGCAGAGAAGCCACGGCTCGCCTGTCTTTCAAAGGTGGGCTGACAAATATTTATGAGCTGATGTGAAGGTACATTTAATCAGGGTCGGTGGCCTGTTCCTGAGGTATCTGGCCGCTGGAAAATGCTTATCTTCTGTAATACATGAGCCTTCAGAAAGCCGACTGTGCTTACATTATGTGGTTGTCTAAAAATAATAACTGACACGTTTCTTTAGAATCACTCATGATCAGGAACCCAGAGGAGTCGAATACAGGTCCCTGCTGTAGCACGACAGAAATAAATGAGTGACCTCCCTCTACTGGTCAGAGGTTAAACTACAGTAGAGTGATTTACCAGCCCTCTGACTGTCTGCTTTTATGACCAGAGGAGAAAAATGCAGGTGACACTGTGGTCATCAATCAAGCATTCTGTTGACATTAAATGGGCCCGATAATATCTGTTTTTCTTTAACTATATTTGTTTAAAATATTGCATTTGTTTTGTGAGGCTATTTAAGGAAATTGAAATTGCACAAAAGTACATCAACACACAACAGGAAGAAGGATGAAAACCAGTGTCATATATTTAATGGACAAATTATCTGCAGCCTGTGAAGCTAAATCCTTTTAAAACCTACGGGTTAACCTGAATTCCACAGAGCTGGTCGAAAATGAAGACAAGTCCTATAAATTTCTAAAATATGTTATAAATCTTCTGAATAATTCTGTGGGCGACTGGGGATGTGATAGAGAGAAACGGAAGCCATGAAGAGATCTGCTGATGAGGAGCTAATAATAGAAATCACCTTAAACGTTGAAACTTCATATCCAAGCTAGTCGAGATGTTCTGTAATCCTTTGCTTTGGTTTAACTTCTCCTCTATTGTACCCATCTGTAATTCTGCTCTATGTTTTAAGCTGTCTAGTTTGAAATCTAGATTTATGACACCAATATGTTCTTTTCCATGCTTTAACAGCCTATAAGGCATTATGGGAGGGCTCCCTTAGTGAAAACAGATATTTTTCTCCATATTAGGAGTTATGGGGAGAGTGATCCTTAAAAATGAAAGCCATAAATCATTTCCCTCTACGATTATGCCATTAACAGGAGCATGGTTTTGTCGTTTAGGTCATGCTAATAGTTTGGGCTTGAGGTTGTGGCCGTGGGGAAGGAGCACAGTGCATTGCGAGTTCTCCTTTGCCAGCAAGAGGGGGGTGATGCAAGCGCCGAGTTTGTCTTGGTGGTCCCGTGTTAGTGCCTCAGCTTTCGTAGCCCGATTCACTGCAGACATTATCCGCATCTGCTCTGGATTTTGTCTTTCTTTTGCCTCAGTCTTCCAACTGAAGTTTCTATATTGGGCCTGATTGTGGTCTTCCAGAGAGACCCCATGACAAACTATCAGAGCATTTTGCTCTCTGCAAAAGGCACTGGATGCCAGCAGAGTACATATTAAATTTGTTACTAATTTTAAACTTGGCATTGTGGATCATGTAGCTGCCACTAGTTTGCTGGAAGCAGGCGGATTCAGCCCCACTGTGACCACAACCACAATACAAACAAAGCATATGGAACAGCAGCTCCCAGTGTACTACCGACAGTAAATGTTTAGAAAAGGAACTTTTAAAAATAACCCAGTGTAATAGAATTAGTGGCAGAGAGGCGCCTGGCAGCGTGTTTTTCCCTATGTTGACTCTTGTACCAGATTAAAATAATGGTTTGAGGAGTATGACCAAACCTAAAGAAAGGATGAAAAAGCCTTTGTGTTTTTGGGATCATGTATACGGACTTAGATGTCCTTGGGCATCTTTTTTTTTATCCTATTTTTGTGTTTCCAGCCCTCCCAAGAGACCATCTGAAAATATAAAAAAACTGTTTTTAAGAATTAATTTAACATCGGCCTGAATTGTATCGTAAAAGGTAATGACAGCGAAAAGGGTATTAAATAATTGCAGTGAAGGTACAGTATGAGAAGCAGGGGGACACGTTTTATTTTCTACTATGTCCAGCAGCAGATATGTGGGTTGCAGCCACGGAGCCTTCAGTGTCAGTGTGAAATCGCTGCTCTTAGCACCCAACACAGTCTCACTTCAATTTAGATCCGCGGCTTTTGGTAACACGGTTGCAAAGGTTTGTTTTGTTGGTGCATTTGTGTCTGTGTGTGGCTATTTGACAGTGTGAAACTCGCAGGGATATTCTCGGGTTTCTTCCAGCTTTTCCCTCTTCCCTCCGGTTCATGCTTATTGTCTAAGTGGCTGTGTTAAACAGGATATTGTTGCTGGTCCCAGCTTCATCTGTCACCCATGGAACTGCAGTGACCTCTAGAGACAGTTCTCTCCACATACAGTAAGGAGGCAACCTGAGATGTTTTGCCACAAAATTTATCGAGCTCAAAATGTGTGTACGCGTGTGTGGTCACAGGCTACAGCAGACAGTGATCGACTCAGGGTGTGCACAGACTGACACACACGTTAGAAGTGAATTGCATGCATGCAAAACCAACGCACACTATCGTGCACGCCCATCATTAAAGGTGCATACCAGCAGTCACACAGTTAAACAAACACAAACAGACGAGACCCAGGGCTACGTCGCAGATCATGGAGATCAGTGTGAGAGCCGTGTCTTCTCTGATCTAATATGTTTAGCAAACATTCATTTATTCTCCCCAATCAATAACACAGAGCAGCTTGTGTTTATGACTCTGCCTTTACTCACTCAGTTCATCAGCAGTTCAGCTGAGCTGAAACACTGATCTGCCCTCTAACTCCCTGTCTCTTCTATTTTTCCAGTCAATTATTATGTCACTCACTTATTACTCTTTCTCTCATACGCATATGCACATCTAATTAATTGATTATAATTCTAAACTGCACATTTGTGTTTTACATAAACAAATGCTCCAATATAGCTGGAGACACAAATTGAGTAAAATTGTGGGAAAACACTTATTATGTAGAGAGCTGCAAGTTAAAATAGTTGACATAAGTAGTATTTTACGGTTCCTCTTAGCAAATAGAAAATGTTTTGATAAGGAAACAGATGGAGACATACACATTTCCAGCTCATTTTGATGTGCAAAACTGCCATACCAAGAGAGAGTGTATAACCTTCAGTTGCACTATGAAAGTAGACACACTCTAGCTTAAAAAAACGATTATACGGCATCTTCAAACATGCTGAACGATTCGCCATGGAGCCTTTACACTTTAAAATTCCCAAGGTAGAAAATTATCCTCAATAAAACGTAGCTGTGAATCAATATCAGATGCAAGCTGAGTTTCATTTGAGGGAAACCGGTGCTTGCTTTGACTCTCCACCACGGAACATCGTGTATCTCGGAAAGAATAGAGCTCATTCATACCCCCAAGTGCAGTAAAGGAATTTTATATGGGTAGTTATTATTGTTATCATAATTATCATTCTGTGTGTACCATAAAAGCGGATGATGGAGGATATATGGATGGCTGAGGCTGTAAATAATGGTTGTGGTGGAGAGCTATAAAACTGTCCGCTCTTTTCTGTGGCAAAATAAATAACGTGTGCATCTGCTCACTGCACATCCCCACTCGTCTGAAATCTGCTTGGTTCTGGGAAGTCAGTACTGTAGTGCTACACTGTGTTCTACTGTACATAGAACTGTTTTGTAGATGTGTAGCTTAAATTATTAAAAGCTTTAGGATGTATGTGAACTGGGTATTTGTCTTTGTGCGTGGACATGAAGTAGGTAAATGCATCTAAAGTACACAAATACAGAACATTCCCTGTATTTGTGTGTATTTACAGTTCAGTGTATGCTTCCCATTAGCCACGTACAGTACCGGGGCCGATGCACAGATGCCCTGAGTGGTGCCATACGGCCGTCGGCTCATTAGAGCTCAGATGGAAGACATGAATCAAAGGAGGAAACTAGAGGAAACAATCAATCTGCCTAATGGGAATCCCCTCTGAGGAGTGTGGGCCATCCGTCCCAGTGCAGCTGTAGCCGTTTTTATATGTGACCTCCCAGCTTAAATAGCCCACAAAAATGTCCCCGCTGCTGCCATTGCCACCACCACTGGAGAGCAGAGGACACCCACCGAAAGACACCAAAGACCCACAACAAGCTGTTACTGCAGGGGCCTCCCACAGAGTATGTGGGCGCCGCTTGGTGGTGACGTGGTTTTACAAAGCCTGGGAGACCTGATGTTCCCATGCATCTATGGCAGTCCCCTGCACATGTGTCGTCCATACCAAGGAATAACACCCGAATTTATGTTGGGGGGGGGGGGGGGGGGGGAGGAGGAGGGGCTGTTTGTTTACTGGGAACGTCTGAGGCTGCAGTGAAAGGTAAAAGCATCGTTATCATCTGTGGCACAGAGTAACTAGCACTTCATGGGGTCAAGGTAGGGTTTCATCCCACAGATTACCTGAACTTTCTCCCCTCCCACTTTAGTCCTGAGACAGCTTTTATAAGCTTTGTTCTGCTGCACACTGCATACTCTCTGCCTGCAGAGGACTACTTATCTATTCAGCATAGGGTTGCCAACAGCCCTTTAAGAATCGAGTTATGCTAAACAGAGGTTGATTTAAACCAGAAGTTGACCTCTGACCTGGGCTTAGAGGATAATGTCCCAGGCAAGGAGAGCAAAGTCTTGTTACCGTCCATGAATCAGGCCCCCACTGACATTATTTCAAAATTGCTTAGTTGCATGGAACTCCCTTTAGTGCTGAACGGACTTTCATAAAATTGATTTTCTGAGTACACCCTTTTAGCAGCTATAAGCTTGAAATATGAACCCTTCATTGCTGAAAGCATTTCATTTTTTGCCCCTGTGACTAATGATCCAGGGAAGAAGTGTGTTTGAAATTCTCCTCGGCAGCTATTTCCATAATTAAACACAGCTAATTATAGAGCTTTGGCTGACTTTAAACAAACAGGCACAGTTGCCGAGCATGCTTTCACGCCTTCTATTTGGAAATTTATGCAAATCGTGCCCGTATCATTTGTTTTCTAGGATGAAACTGACAACATTAAGACACATTGCTCATGCTCACAAAGATCAGACAGTAACGCTGAGAGGAGAAAATGACAAGCCATTAGTGGTTTGGAGGAAATACCCTGCACAGGTATGATATTCTGTACAATAAGGATCAAAGCTTTGCACTGCAAGAGTATCAGATGATTGAATGTATTCACATCCACGTGTGTATGCGTGTTTGTGCAAACATGAATATGCATTCATTCATTACCAGGAGTGCCCTATGGTAAAAAATAGCCCCTGTCTTGGACAACAAACACTCCCGCATTGTTGATTCTAGTGCTATGATAGTGCTTGTCAATTTATCAGCCTTTGACAGCAAGCCACTAGAAGCCATTATATCAGACAAATGAAAATTATATATGAAGATTAACATCAAGTAATTTGTTGGGGAGAAAATAATACTGCTAGGAAATAAACAGGGCACAGGACTGTGAGCTATGCTGCCAGTAATTCACATATCAACAGCATTTAAATTATTAAAAAGATTGGGAATCATAATTGGCCATATATTTTTCCCATTCTTCTCCTCACAAATGGCTCGCCTGGGGTACTTGACATTCACCAGTGGTTTGTAATGTAAATGACAGAACGTATTTTCTCCATATCTTAACAGCGGATGGAGTGATTGACTACTGAATATAAGCAAGCTACAGGTGGGGGTCAATTATCATTTGAATAATCGAGCATCAGTGGCTGCCTAGCTTGGCTGCGAAGTGTGACACATTTTTATCTCTATGCATTTCAATGAAGTCAGACTGGTACATAAAAGGTTATCACCTAGGAAACATATTTGCCTAGGCGCAAGTTAAACAGGCAAGTGAGATCAGCATAGATATTCAATTTAACCAGTCAACCCTGACCTATAAATATTTCAACAAAACCCAATGAGGACCCCTCCCTCCAACCCTACCCCCTCCTCTCCTTCTTTGATCCAATTCCATTTCGGCAGCAGGAGATATGAGGGAAGAGAGGGAGGAAGGACAAGGGGGAAAGAGGGGAGGCTGCGAGAAAAGAAAGTCAAGCATACTGTAGCTTATCTATTAAGTGGATTGTTTAATGCATCTGCCATCTTTTCACCCAAGGGACGAGTGCAGATTGAGCAGGGAAAGAGGGGGCAGATTCACACTACAGGGCACTGGTGGCTCCAAAGTTGAGGAGGAGACATAGACTAATCTATAGCTGTGAGCTGACAAATCTGGCCTGACATGGTGCTCTATAGCCGGTAGACTCAAGAGATGGGCATTAATCACAGCGTGTGCTCTGCTGAGAGCACAGGCACACTGGGTACACCTCAAAGTGAGCTGGAGGTTGTACAGGCGAGCGGATTAATCAATACAGCCTCATAGTAACAGACAACCACCAGCACTTAAAGCCGCATCGAGTCCGAAGCACAGCACACTCACCCCGGCCAACTCGCACAGACGTGCACTCAATGATACACAGAGGCAGAGTTAGGTGCACACACCTGCGCATTTTCCATTCAAGGCTGAAAGGCATTCTGTAGAGACCTCAGGCAAAAAGGAGGACCCAACACACAACACAAAGACATTCACTTCCTTTTTTTTTTTATCAGGAAGGGATAATTATATTTTGTGAAAGTGTCAGTAAACCTAAGCAACTTGTGATAATTACAAGTATTACAAGAGAGGTGACAATAAAAAAAACACTTTTAGTCTGAACGAGGACGACATTTCTCTCTCATGAGTGTGGCCTTTCAGGCGAAGAAATTCCCACTGAAGATTTGATTAACATATCTCAAACTGTAGTGTATTTAATAGGCTTAGACCCTTCAACGTGCGATCACCTCCATCTCAGTGACCACACCTCGTCTGAAAATTGGGCACAGACGGTACAATCCCACGCTGTGCTGGGATCACACCGCTGCCTCGCCATCACTAAATGACAAGCCCTCTCAGCTGGGAGTACATGGGGGACAGGGTTAGTGGGAGCTGGAGTGGGGCAGGGTGTGAGATAACTGCAGTCACCAGTGTGCAAGGAGGACCGAAAACTGGCTCGAATGTCCTGTCAGTGGGCAGTGCCACCCCACCTTCATTGTAGAATTCTGCCACCCACAGAGACCTCGATCAGCAGCCCCCAGCCTGACAGCAGATCTGTCAGCCCCCACCCCACCCCTCCTCCACTTCATACAGTTAGAGTAGGAAGCAGACAATATAGCAGGAGGTGAAACTCCAGCTATTTGTCAATGTGGCGCCCATGTCAAAATGTCAGGCCAGACCATGGACATTCCCCATGCAGCTGGCCTGTTAGCTGAGGAGACAGGCCGTATGGTCGCAGTAGGAGCATGCTGTCACCAACCAGTCAAACTGCCTGAGAACGGCAATCAAGAGGCTTTTTCCCCCTCTCAGTCTCCCTCTTTATCTATCACAGCTCTCTTCCGTGTGCTCACTCTGACTTTATCCTTTTTTTTCCCACTCTCTCAACCTGTCGGCCTATTCAATCTCACTCATTGTCATGCTCAATTTTGTTTCCTGCAGGTTTTCCCCCCTTGTTTATTATTCATCAGCTCCTCAGTGTCTCTTTTTTACCACTTTCATCCTACCAAACAGAAATTTTATTATAATTTTGAAATGATATTATTATCAGAGTGATTGAGCAGTATATCGTTCTTTCCCTCGGCCTTGTGTGTTTTCACAACTGAAAAAGAAAAATCTGTGCAAGAAAAAACAAGTGCAGAAGGACTTTCCAGAGCCGCATGTATTAAGATTCAGCCAATCACTGAGAGGGAGCTGTTATTTGAAAATATTATGCTTCCATTTTGAATTTTGTTGTTTGTGGCAGATTGATAGGTTGTCAAAAACAACGATTCCCATTAAAATCTCACATAGCAAAACATCTTAGGATTTGCTTGAAGTGCCAGGTCTAGTGGTAATTTCATTGTCTATCTGCCGAGCTAAGATACACTCACTGGAGACTTCCAATCCTAGAAGATTAAGAGCTGAAATAACAATAACAGAAAATCAAATCAAGTAACATATGAAACGTAAAAAAACAACATTAACTGTATTCATGAGCGACACATTCATTGCTCTATCTTTTCTTAAGCTTCTTTGACTTGGCATTTACTAAGAGAGGGTGGAGGATTTACTGTGGCAAATGCAAACAGGATATTTATGGGTCAAACACAGCCTAGCTGGCTTTATGGCAGATTATGCCCCTTTTCCAGAGGAGAACACAAATTCAGTCTGATGGTGGTTTGATAATATTTTACAGCTTTTAATTCTGAATCTCATTAGGTCATATAGCTATAATGCTACATGATCGAAGCAGGGCAGGGGAGATGGAGGATGGTGTTGGATGATCTTTCATGAGATTTGACAGGGCTGGAAGTCTTTGTGTGTAGATGTGCATGTGTTTTGTCTTTCTTTTCGGCTTGTCTGTTTCTCTCCTCTTCTGTCCATTTGTTTTTGTTATCTTTACACCCCTGCCTGAGTCCATCTGGTACCTTTGCTCCCCCTTTAGAATGTGGGGCTGTGGAATTCCCTGGCCTAATTAATGAGGAGACACTCACAGACGGCCCAAGGCTCACATGTCTGTCTCTGTGCACCACCTTGCCTCAGGAGGCCTTTTATTGAAAAGGGAAATAAATTTGATTAACTGGACAGAATGCACCAGCCAACAGCGTGACATATCACATATTGCAGTTTTTGACCAATGCACAGTTTTACAAGGTGCTTTTAAAGTTGCTGATACTCACCACTATGTGACTGTAGCAAATAATTTGAAATTGAAAAATTTCCATTTGCACCAGAGAAAAGGTTTGTGTGTTTTGCCCAATAATCCATAAAAATGTTACACATAAGTTAGTTTAATGCATGATTCCATCAGCAAATACCGTGTAACAAACGCGCAACATATCCAGTGAGTTCAACTATGGTGACAGCCATCATACTGACATCATGAGCCACACTGTGAAGTTGCATGAACTCATGTCTCCTTAGGTTTTCTCCAGGTTTCCATCAATACACCAAAAACAAATCTAACACACCTATTCTGTAGATGTAAATTTGAATGTGCATCTTTGTAGGTTTGTCTAGTGATGGACTGGAGACTTCTTCATTGTGTTTTCCTTGGGGAGAGGGTGCAGTCAACCCTCCATTCTGGGTTGAATAAGTGGCTATAAAAGATGGATGGGTAGGTAAGAAATTATAAATCAATCAATCAATTTATTTCATATTTATTTTGATGTACAACTCTGAGTGACAAAAAAGCAGGCTGAGCCTCGCCACCCAGAGAGCCACATTGGGATCCAAAAATCGGAGCAATGATTTGAAATGTTTCCATTGCACTCTCCCTTCGCATATACTAAACAAATCCTGGATCGTTCACAAAACATGAGGAGAAGAGTCGCAAAAGAGAGACAGAAATCTCTCTTGCACTATGTCTGGATGGGTGCAAATGGGTAAGAAATCATACATTTGAAAATATTTGCCTTTTAGTTGTCTTCTTTTGAGTTGTGACATTATTAGTCAGATGGGACATCAGTCATGCAGTTTGTTAATGACACGTCCAGCCTATGAATCTTTCAGTTCCTCTCCCCAGTCTCAACAAGACATGCTGGGGCTGTTCCTGTTCAGAATCTGCTGGAGAAAGGCTGCGCCGGAGCCTGGGCACATTTGCCAGCACCGATACTTTGATCTCAGCTTGTGGAACAGATAGCTGAGAGGCTGGGCCTGGATCTGACTAGGCTGGTGTCTGGATGCTACACTGCGAAGTGCACAAACACATGCACAGTGGCGCAAATCCCAAAGCCTCTACTCCCTATTCCTCTTCTAGGACCCTAGAATATGACCAAAAACTTTTTGCTTAGTGCTGCGATTATGATAATTTTTAAATATATGCAGAAAGCTAAATGTTTTCCTTTTTCATGCTTAAAAATACAAAGAAATACCATGTTGTTAAAGTAATTAAAAAACTGCAGCAGTCAATATTTTCTTGTTTTTATAATTAACTGCACAGCCCTACTTCCTATCTATTTTGCTCCTAGGGAACCAAAATTCAGGAACAGCCTGCTCCATTCACACTCCCTGGGCAGCTCCACTGACATACTTTTCCTGCTAATGGGGCCACCTGGAGGTCTGTTCAGGGCCTCGTTCGGACAGTGTCAGAGGGGAATGCAGACAGAGCATGCGGTGTTGGGGGTGTGTGGTGGTGCTGGGCATCTGTGACTGGCACCAGCATAAGAGTTCTTTCATTTCCCCCTGTTCTGCTGAGTGCCAGAGGCACACACACAGAGTCGGGCACGAGTACAGGCCAAGGCACCAACACATGTCAGGAAATACTGTCTTTGTGATCTGAGTGAGCGGGGCCCAACACATAATGCTCCCCTGACAATTGGACAGTGCTTTGAAAGCTGCAGAGAGTGCAAGGAGAAAGGCGTCAATTAGAAATGTCGGAGGAAAAGACAATTTATTTAAAAAATAATTTCATTTTCAAATACTATCTAATCTCTTATTGTAGCTTAATTATATTTTACCCTTAAGTATACTGTAAGACACAATTATCAGTTATATACCAGAATTTATTACAAAACTACACCATCATACAATACCATATGGTATAAGATGTTACTGTATTGAATACTGCCTCAAAATGACAAAACATAATACAAATAATTTGATGTGACACAATATTGTAAAATACAGAACACTATAGTATGATGCAGCACCAACCGAAAAAACTACATTCAATTTGTGAAAGAGCTGGAACACCGTGTAAAAAAACTGAACAGAATGTAATAATCTGCAAATTACTTAAAATCTATATTTTATTTAAGATGGTAAAACTTTTCAAATGAACTGAAACTGAAAAATCTGATTCTTAATTTTATGAAACATATATAAAATTGATGGCAGCAAGACATTTCAAAACTACACAGGGGAAAAAAATAATATGTGAGGGAACCTGTCAAAACTAGTTAAAGAGAATAAAGAGAAAAAAAACAATATTCAGCAGTTCAACAGTTCATTGTTGTATTTTCAAATACATGGTAAAGTCCTACCATGCAAAGAAACAACCTTGATCCAAACACCCTGCCACCTTCTTCTCAAGTGGTCTCTCAGAGATGATGCAACATGCCCTTGTCCAAACTTTGAGAAGCGTTTGCTGGCATCAAGTTCAAAATGAGCCTATATTTAAAAAAACAAACAAACAAAAATCAAACTCAACATTTCAACATTTGAGATAACTTTCAATCAAATATAGTTTGAAGTGAAGTTGTAGTTGTTGTATAAGTTAGGTTGTAATATAAGTGCAACACAACATGAAACTACATTACACTGTCCTTATCTGTAAATGTATAATCTGACATAATTGTAGAACATTCTAAAATTAAACCAAAACCAGTAGATCACCCCGTCTTTAATTAAATAACACGCTCCAAACTGTACAACTCATCAACAATATAAACATCTTTAACCTTCTTATCTCACTCCCACATTGACAATAGAGCCTTGTAATTATTACCTCTAACACTCCACACAGCTGCACTTGTATAGCAATGAGTCATTTAACTGCCGTATGAATAAATGCTAACAACGTAACGTTTTTATGCCTAGGTATTCTACTGGAGGATAAAGGCCACATTCAAAGCACAAGATTCAACAGTGTGTTTCAACCTTTGTAATTACACACACACACCCTATATAATAATTGGATTTTAATTTGTGTATTTAAAGCAACAATTATGAAAACAAGACTCACAGTAGAAACTTGTTGGACAACAGTGATAAAAAAAAAGGGCATTCAGTTAACAAAGGCTGGGAGTGGCCGCTACCTGGGGTGTAATTTCCTTAACCAGCACTCTCAGCAGTGAAAGAGAGGCATTTGGGAGATGAAACACTGCACAAATAAAACACTGGACCCTGCCCTGAGGCAGGCGTGCAAATTAATAAGTGCACCTTGCTCATTACACCAGATAGTTATCAACCTTTCAATGCAAACCCATAATTTTCTGGGCCTCTTAAATTCACAAGTTTCCTCATGTTATTTAGCTACTCCATTCTGTGCATTTTAAACGCAACCACACTACTCTCTCCTTCTAAATATGTCCCCTGTAAGCCAAGTATTGCTTATTGCATCAATGTATGTAGAATAAATTATATATCACTGTTGTTTTGTGTTTGCAACAGAAATAAATGAATGAAAAATAAATAAATAAAAAACAGACTTCTACAAGGTTTTACTTGATCATTTGTGACACAACTGATCACAACCACGTGCAAAAGTAATGTGGACAACTGATCAAACATGTGTGTGATACTCCGCTCACAAACCGTAGGAACTGTGAACTTTATAATGTTTACATTCATAAGCACATACAAATAACAATATCATTCATGCTGTATCTTCACAGCAATAACCTGCTTTAAATATCTCATCGCTGAGCCATAATTCTTGTCGACAGACTACTAAACACAAACAGAGCCATACACAGTTCACCTAACACTCCATCACTGGGAGCAGAAACCTGACTCTCCATTCAGAACAAAGTGGAAAAACACAGGCTGAGTTAAGAGGGAATCAAAAGGAGAACGATTTAGAAATTCAAGGGGATCAAATGGTAGCTTTATTAGGACCTGAAGCCGCAGGGCTGGGTGGAATGAAAGCCTGTTCTGTGCTAGTCCTAACTGGCCAGGTCAGAGGAGACACTCAGTGAGAGAGAGAGCACTCAGGCCTGGAGGAGCCTTCACACCATCAACCAAAGCCTTATGGGTCATCCCAGCCTCTTGCCTTAGCATATCACTGCTCTAATGGCTTTCTCAACAGGTACAGTGAATAGTGGGGCAGCCAGGTAACCTAATGCTGATGGGATGAGTCAGCCTCTGTGCGGGCAGGGCGGTCATCTTTTTGTGATCATGGTGTTAACACGGCCGCTTATGAGATGGCAAGCTTTTAAGTGAATGGGCTAAATGAAAGGAGAAGGGATTGCTCTGAGCAGCCAATGCAGGTGATGACAATTCAGGTCAAAGATTATCTTGTGTCTTGCAGGGGTGTGTGGAACAAATCCAATTTTTACAGCAGGGACAAAAAGTAAAGCAGGCCAAAAAGGATATCATTCATAATTACAAGGCTTAGCCAAAGTAAATGCTCCCCCACAGAGAACTGCAACAATGGCCTTAATTACATTTTTTCCTCCAACCCCACCTCAAAGTAAAAACATGGATGACAAATTTGGCATTGGGATTCCCGCTCATGGCTACTCTCTGTGCCAATTTCACTTTTTGCTTGTTGCCAAGACAAATCATATTAACATGTTACTAAAGAATGCTAAAACCTTTTGGCTACACACCAGCTTACCGGTGCCAGTAAACTTCATTAAAGCGAAAAATGCTTTTAGGAAACCTTTCCTCAGCGGCAATTATAAATAAGTTCCTTCATGGAGCCCCCGTCATGGGTGGGCTAGCAGCCCAGGGGCCACTGGCGTGCAGACAAGTGATCAGTAGCCCGAAAAGAAAGCAAGCCCGGGGAGCCAGCTCAAGTAACTGCTTTGTTACTGAATAAATGTCGCTAGCAACAAAGTTTACAAAGGGGCATTTGTCAACATGTTTATGCAGTAAAGGTCTATAACTATAGTGACTAGAGCCAAAAAAAGTGTCTGAGCCCATCAAGGAGAGGAAAGTAGCCTGTTCTGACGCAACACCAAACAACCTTGATGGGTAATAGTGCCAAAAGAGCACAAAAGACTCGATCCAGTGTGAATGTGTAAGGTGAGATGACTTCTACAATACAGGAGACGCTTACATATTCCTGCCAAAGGCCTCTGTGTCTGCCTGCCATCACTGCTGTTAAAAAGAACAAAATCCTCCCTGAGTTGCTTTCTCTAATTAAATCCAACTCAAAAACAGTGAATGTGCAATTCATTAGACCTGTTTTACAAATCTGGAAACGCTAACAGTTTTTAGTCTCCTTTTAGGCCCCAGAGGTATGTGCAGGCACATTGTAACATATTCATTTAGTCTTAAAAAGACGTAGTATTACCTCATTTATCTGCTCGTATGCATTTAAAACCTGGACCTGCATGTTGCATCCTGTCTGTTAACAAACAATGCATTGAGAAGAACATTTTCCAAGCAAAAAAAAAAAAAAGAAACAAAAACACAAATAAAATTACTGAACGTTTTCTGATTGCAGTGGAACTACAGTAGTTAAAATACTCTTCGAAACGTCTGAGATCAATTTTCTGTTTTTCTGTTGGCCTCAATCTGCCCTAACATGATATGCTATTTAGCAGAAAATTAGTCATAATTATTAGACATTTGGGAGTGTGGTGAATGTGGTGTTGTGAAGACGTCAACAAGATCAAGTCTTGTGTGTCAACATGTTTCCACGTTTCACAAATTGTTCAGCATGGCGTTTCGTTTAATTTTCAAACGAGCAGCAGAAAAAGAAGTGGGGGTTTAGTTCTATTCAAACTGGTGTCTCCATATCCTCATTAGGTAAGGAGAGCTACTGAGAGTTGAGACCTACTGACAACCTGTTAGAACCTTTTCATCTGCAGCTGGCCTCACGAGACTTGCTAGAGTCAGGACTATGAATGAAGGAGCTGTTTGAAGAGGCCAGCCAAAGGCAGTCTGCTGTCCTCTCGGCACTCCATCACTCAGTGACCTCCTCCACGGGACATGCCAAACCAATCAACAGAGAGGCCTTAAAAAAACCCTACCTGTCCCAGGCGATCCCTGGTCAGTTAGTGCAACCCTCCCTGATAGGCAGTGTCGGGGCAACAGGAGGAAGGCCTTCATTTGAGAGAGGCCATTAATCTTTCTTTCTTTCTCCTTCTGACACCTGAATCAGTCCCACTCAGCACCCAGCCACTTCACAAGAGCTTCCTCTCTGAGCTCGATAAGATCTGATCAGAGCCGTACAGGGCGCCGCCTGCAGAGAACCAACACCACCATGCTACCTCCAAACACATGTATGAACACACACCGTGTAAAAAAAAAACATACCATACAGTATATACTCATTCAAACATGCACTTTTTCTCAGCTTGCTAACAGGAAACCATCTGGGACTGACACTGACAGCGAGCTGATCCCTTCCTCTTATCTCTCCCACACTCACGCTCACACAAACACATCTCTGCCTGACAATTTCTCTCATTGTAGTCAGACGCCAAACGGAAGGGAGTTGAGGGGTTTTAGAGATGACTTCCGACACTCGCTGCAAACGAGGCCCCTTAAAGATGCTCTTGAGGATGGGGTTTTTGCCTAAATGCACGTTTGTTTGAACACACACAGGTACACTCACACCCAGATGTTATTGCTGTGTTACTGACACTAAAATGATGTTTCTCACGGAAACCCCTGATACTGATGCTTCCTCGTGAACTGGGTGGATGATGTGGTGACAGTAAGTTCAGAGGATGCCAATGATGCACAGTGATACGACAGCTTACAGCTGTGATACCTGTTTAGACAAACCCTCTGACAACAACATGTGTCACTAAGCAAGGCTTTAGCACAGCAGATTCCCTCATAACAAGATGCGGATTTGTTTGCCTTAGAAGTATGGAGACGAGTTTCGAAGCTTCTCATATGACAGTTAGCACTAAGCCACAATGTTTACACAGCCCATTGGGGCTATTTCACTTTCCAGCTCCAAAATAGCAGTCATCTCTCAAATCTTCTTGTGATGAGAAAAAGTCTCATCGGTGGGGATAAGAGGAGAAAGGGACAAGACAAGCTTGGGGATTAGTGGCCTTAAACTCCTGCACAGCACACTCCACCGTCTGGTAGTGCGCATTGAGCCGTCTTGACAGGAGGGGGCCGTATGGCATTTGAGGAGGTTAGACGGGGTCACGGAGCCTTGCTCAGCAGGGATTAGGAGGCGTGTGGCCCCCTTCGCTTTTAATCAAACCCTTCCAATCAGTTCAGATTACAATGGGATAAGCAGCATTGTGTGGTTAATACTCGTCTCTTGACGGGTCTCACAAAGTCTCACCTCTGTGCAACTACAGCAGGTCTGCATTAAACCAAGAGAATGTGAATCATTTTCACAATTGCTTTTTAAAAAGTCTAATCATATTGTTACATAGGATTTCTATGATTTTTGTAAAACCTTTTTTGTCTTACATAACTTTTTTCCTAGGGCTTACAGAGCATGTCTCCAGTCCTTCTACACCCTTGCTGTTTTTACACTAGTGTACCTCGGGGCAAATGCTCTGCCCTTCAATGCTGCCCTTGTGTTGCGTGTTTGATTGAATCTGAAGCAGCTTCATAGGCCAGTTAGCCATAACTAGTCTTATTTGCTGTTCATAAACAACAAAGATCTTCTTGTCAGCTAGGACAAAATCTCTACAGCTTTTATTGGTAAAGAAAAGTAACTCGGTTATTGTCTTAGACGTGTGAAGCTGCTGGTTTGATTCACGTGCATCTCTTTAGATCCACATACGGCAGATCACAAAGGCGTTTTGTCACAGCTGACTGTTTTACCAGTTGTTTCAACTTTGCAGAGCTTTTCTGAAGAGTTAGGTAAACAGTGTTAACAAGGTAAAGGTTTTCATGGTCTGACTGAACAAAAGCCACAGACGAGGAATTTTACCCGCACTACCATCCAGCATGATCAGTATCCTTAATCTGAGAGTCAGGCTGCATAGCTTCTGATTTCTCTGTTGGAGAGAAGAGCAGTGCATGGAACTTCAAAGGGGCAAGGAGACGCACATGGCTGCTAATTTTTCAGACTGGGCATATGTGGCGGAGAGCTTGGATTTGAGGCTCTCCTCTCACTTCAAAGCCAGGCGCCTTAAAAGGTCTGGCTGTGTTTTGACGTGGATCTGCAGAGGTGAATGAGAATCAAGCACCCGCTGCAGACCCTTCAGAAGTCAAGCTCACTCTGTTTAACCCCCCCCCCCCCATTCTGCCTCTGCACACGCTCTCTCCTCCCCGTCTTGACAAAGAGAAGAAGAAAAACAAGAAAATTCAATAATGCCTTTGAGAGGCAGGATTACCTGAGGAGACGCCTGCGCTGCTATGCCGCGAGTGAAATCTCATGTGCCCTCCTCTCCTTCTGCTCTCACCACATTCCCTCCCTCCTTTCGCTCCTCTCTCCCTTCTACTCCCCAGCTTGGCTAAAGACAGCCCTCAAAAAGCACATCAAAACTCTCCTTTGATGCCATGGCAGGCAATTAACCCCTCGAGTCCAAAATTACAGATTGCTGGGGATGTGACACATTTTGGATGGGTGGGGTGGCAAGTGTGCACGTGCCTGCTCAGGAGGGTTGTGGGATTGGGATGGCTGGGCGTATTGTTTGTTTGTTGTAAAGCAGGCTACTTCTTTAATGAAGCGATGCCGTGGCAGACTTGATACAACCCATTTCTGTCAGTTTGAAAAGTAAAGTAGGGTAAACCTCTAGAGAAAGGGCTGGCCTCACCGGAGGAAGTGTTTGCACTCGATTATTTGTACTCCTGCTCACTTCTGATGAACAATGCTGCAATAGAGCGGGAACAAAGGAGCCAGGCTCTTTGCGAATTTTAATTAAGTTGTGGGCGCAGCCAAACAATGATGAGGTCTATCCCAATTTCAACTGTGTTTTTGTGTCACTTGCTCCTCTTGTGCTGTCTTGCACAAAAAATAATTAGCCCGAGCAGAAGCAGGAGTGTTGGATGGAGACAGCAGATAAAGCTCTGTGTTCCCCTGACTGATGTTTGTAATGAAGTACATTATACGTCACTGGGTATTAATCACAGATTGAATGCCATGTGCAAACAATTTATGAAATGACTCTATTCTGCTGGAGGCTTGTTGGTCGCAGGACAGCTACGTAACAAGGCTTGCCAAGTAATGCAATGGCACTGTGGTGGAGGTTGGCGGGAACTACACGAAGACACAAAAACGGCCAAGTGAGAGTCCAGTCATCAGGTTTGCCGTGACTTGTGACCCCTGGCAACAGTGTCTGTCTGTCTTGTAAAACGTTATGGCTGTAGCTGTCCACAGCGCTGACATTAAACACATCAAAACAAGTGACACCTTCATTGCATGGCATTCAGCCCAAGCAGTCTGTGCACCCCAGATAAAACAAAGCACAGGCCAAATAACACTGGTGCAGCTGAAATCAATGACCGATGAAGATGTGTACACACACAGCTTTCTTTTTTACTTGGACATGTTATTATTCATGCCAGCGAGGACCTATCACAGTTTTTTCTCATGAGAAATTGTGGCTTGTACCCATGGGTCTTTAACCTGCTAGCTTGAGAATTAGTGACGCTGTCAGTCACAGCAGTGGGTGTCCTCAACTCTATTGCACACACGGGGCCTTGGGTCTCTCTGTGCACTGCCAGGCACTCGCTCGCACGATAACCTAAGTTCAAGCAAACACGCAACACTATGATCTAGACAATTAGCACATATCACAGCGGTTGGGTACACAGCGTCAATCTGCAGTTTTTCTCTGTTGACGACCAGGGAGACACTTTTCCTCCCTCGCTGCCTCTTTATCCTGCCAGATACAGGGAAAGGCTTCTGATCTCCTCAAGACATTGTTTTATTGTAGGATTTCGCGCCGCCCTCCCCTGGCAGACAGTGAGATTACACAGTGATTATAAGCAACTCAATATTGTATGACAGCCTCTTCCACGTGAGGGACTTACAATCATGTTTCATTACTTCAGCTTGAATGAAGCCTCATTTCAAGCATAGAGGAGCTTAAGATTTATGTGAAATTAATAACATAACAGATGTCTTTAGAATATCGGAGCTCTGGCATAATAAGGGAAATCAATTTTTTTAAAAGCACATAAATAAATATAAACTGCAGACGTGCATGAAGCCGGGCTTTGAGAGGTAGCACTTAGGAGTTCAAGAGTTTTCACTTACATCATGTACTGTAAGGTATCACGGGAGGTGTCGAGTGACAGATTCGTATCAAATGGCCTTAACACTACCTCTTGGCTTTAATTCTAGCAAGCCATAGCAAGTATTCTGTTAGAGGATGTAATCACCCAGGGATCTTGTTGAAACATGCTATGCATCAGAGCTTTCCTTTTTTAATTTTTATGAGTTGCCATTACTTCTCATCTATTCTTCTGTAACAAAATGCATCTGTGTTTCAAAAATGTCTCACGCACTTTGTTGAAGCTCAGGGAGCCCTACACAAGATAGCCCGAGGCCAGAACTGCTGTACTCCCTTTTCTTTTTGTATGCCGTCTCTCTGCATAGACTAAATATGGGGACAAGAGCTTCACAGCTGACTGTCTTGCATGGTGTTGCCTTCCCCAGGTACTCCACCAGCGGAGCTCAAACACCGGCTGTAGGGAGACAGAATTTCTCTGCGTCAAAGACGGGAAAAAGATAAATCATTCAGGTTGGGCTTTTGTTCCAATATGCCACGGAGCTGCGATCACAATCCCTTTATCCACTCTCTTTGTTTCTCAGACCAAAGCATCTGGATATGACAGTGAATCTGACTTCCTCTGCAGGTTGTTTATGCAGCTCAATCACTATAATTCTTCAAATTTAAAATGACATTGCTGACAGACTCGTTTTTAGAAAAGCGGAGCTCTGAGATCTTTCCGGGCAAAGATTGGCCACTTGACAGTTAAAAAAAAAAGGATATACACACATACTGTACCATGTGTACTTCAAAATACTTATAGCTATATACTCTAGACAAACTACCTGCTACTTCAAACTCCACAAAAAAATCCAACAGAGTCAGAGAACAATGGGTGCAAGATCTAAGATGAAGTGTGTTAAACCGAAAAACTGACAATGATCACAGTTATATCTGAAGCTATTTGAGCTCTGTAATTAATAATTAATTTAATCACATTTATTCTGCTCCACTAAGTCACTTCAACCACAAATTCAACTTTATGTCATCCACACTGAAGAGGCCCTGTATTTATTCATACTCTCAGTCCGTGATGTGAGCCCTGTGTACCTCTTTGTCATGGGAAGCTGCAGAACTCCCGTCTATGCCAGCCTTCCATGCAGCCTGGTTAAGTCGTTTAAAGGAATACAATGCAAACAGAAAAAACAATAAAGGAAAATCAGAGTTATTAAATTGGATATTGCGGTAATGCATAATCTAACTTCATCTCAACGAATCCGATGGAAAGTCTTTGTTTAGCCAGAGAGAGCTGAGGCACTCTAATAATTGAAAAACCAATTCAAATTTATATGAGCCGGGTCTATGCAAAAGTGGGCGGATGGAAGAATGAGGTGTAGGGGTGCATTAATCTTTATAACATTATTATTTTTTCTTCATTTCTAGAATAACAATTGTCTGCTGTATAATAGGATCAAAGTGAGTTTGCTAATAATGTCTGAAGAAGAAGAGGCTTACAGTATGTCAGTCAAACACTTTCTAATGGTGTCTAATTCAGTCTGAACTCAGCAACCCTTTGCTCTGCTTTACACATCAATGGGCACACTGGCCTCCAGCTCCTACCGTGAACACAGTTGGGCAGAATAAAACAACGCATTGTGCTAAACTGTCTTTAATCATGAGCTCGGCTAATGTTCACTGCGTCTGTTTTATAATTACATCCTGACAACAACGAGTACAACTCTTCACATTCATCATACATTATTGCTACATCGCACCATCAGGCCATGGAAGTTGTAAAAAAAACCTTTTCAAAGAGCCAAGAGAAGCCATTTTTCTTTGATTGACATCCAGATACTTCAGATCGAGGAGGTAAGGTTGGAGTTTTGAGGGCAGGTGGTGGGGGACATGAAAGTCTAGCAGTGTGACATAGTGTTAACTCACTAATAAATAGGGAAGAGGTGTGTGTGTGACAGCAGGTCCAGAAGAGGGAATGTACTTCTGCTTCTGGCCCCTGGGGTGATGCGTGGACAGACATCGAATGCAGAAGCTCTGGATACTTGCCAGCACTAACTGTACTTCTGCCACCCCTCCCTGCTGAGAGAACATCCATCTCCTCTCTGAGCCTGACACTCCGTTTATTCCCACATTCATTTGTCATGTCCTCGATCAGCTGGTTGAATAGAAATGCTGTGACCATGATGGATGGTGATTGTAATTAAGACCAAACTTGAGATGCAGTTTTCCCCTTTTCCACCATCCCTGTTCATCTAATAAGAGGATACCCCCCTCCCAATTTTTTGCTGCTGGTGGCGATGGCCTTCACCGTCACTGTCAGTCAGCTGTAGGTCAACTGACAGCGGAAAAAGAGAGAGACAGAGAGAGGTAGGATGCGGAGCAGGGGGGCAGCTAAAGTAACTCTGGACCCAGGATGCTTTTGTTTGTTTGTTTGCAGTGTTTAAAAAAAAGAGTGCATGGCATTGAGAATTCCATCTGAAGGAACTCCCCTCAGAGATTAGTTATTCAAAGGCATGCAAATGACATTGCCATGTGCTGGTTTACAAGGGGGCTGTGTTCATTTTGGATCTGCCTAATTGCTTCATTTCTAAAATAACTTCTCTGTTGTTTACCAGTAAAATACCGATAAAGGCTGTGTACAGCAGAGCCTTAGCACATTTGATGAATATATTTTTTTGCATTGTTTGTGCACAAGTTGGTCTCCAGTTCAGCAACAATCCGTAGGCTGCTTTTTAAAAGAATGATGGGATCGAGGTCATTTTGACAGCAATGTTGCAATATACAAAACAGTGGAAATGCATAAATTACTAATGACATAATTAAATTAGTTGAGAAACATCTTTAGCTTTTAAAAATTGTGTTGATTATTTTACTTATAGAACCACTGTGATAACAACATCTTAAAATGTATACACTCTATGCTGCCTCTGTGGACTAACATTTTGTTTCACTTAGTGCTTAGTAAAATTGTTATTTACACATTAAACATGTTAATATGTGTCAAGATGTTTAAAAAGATTTGGGTTAAAAATCGGACAGCTAAGTACAAAAAGGCAACAACTGAATAATATCCACATTCCCAAAGCCAAGTTAGGATAAAATCAAATAAAAAATCTATCCACACTCTGTGGCATTATGCATGACATTACACTGAGAGTGCGAAAATGGGCATAATCCAGGGGAGGAAGTCCAGCAACACTTGTGGCCAGAGGAGTTAATCATCTTGGTTTGGTGCAGAAAGGCCAGATTGTATTACAAGGCAGCATCATATCTATGGAGGCAAGCCATGCGTGACATGCCTGCACTTCTTTAAACATGCAATTCCAGCAGGAGCCTCAGCATTTTCAAATCATTGAAAAGAATCAATTACTGTAAATGCAACAGGGGCAGTCAAGCATGTAACACTTGACATATCTTCACAGTTCAGTTTGGGAGCTTGAAGCAGCATTTAGACTATCTTTTGTTGGACTCTGTACGATAACAATCACTATTCTACACTAATACCCATAATTTATGGCACATACAGCCCCCAAGAATGATGGATACATTTGTAATGCATCCAATATTCCTCGACAAAGAGAGTCTGATTTCAAATATCAGATAACAAATGAAAATGTTTTTGCTGACAATAAATCAAACCAGGTTAAATTTCCTAATAAAAGAAAATTTTATAAACAGAAAACTGAAAGTTACAAGTAGTATCACAAATTTCTATGGTCAATAATTGGATTTAAACCTTCCTACACATTGTGAAAGGTAGTAGCTATTTTCATTTTGATCTTTGAATGAGACATTGCAACGTGTCTTCAAACCTAAGCCCCTAGAGAGAAGTAATGTAAAATCAGTGCTTTGCTGCCCTCGTCTAAACCTTTCAAAATAACCCCAATATTGCCTAAATATTCCTATTATGTACATCACATAACCTGCTTTACTTCCAATCAGCCCAGAAGACTTACTTCAGCTTTAGATCAGCAGTAACATGACTAATCCCATGTTAAAGAGAATGACACAAAATAAAATGAAAAAAAAACAAAAAAAAAACATCATCCTATGATCAAGGCCTAAATCTGTTTTCCATGTCCATCCTGAGTGGACAAGCAGTGTTATTTATTGTGAAACAAGGTGGGGACAAGGATCAGAGCTCCTCTTTTGGCTCCATGTGAAGACTGAACCACTGTTTTGGGATCATATCCCAGTGTATACAAGCTGTAAATCCACACTGGTATGGTCTAGTCCCTTTGTTAACACTTGTTTATTGGTCCTTCTCTTGATCAGACACACTCACAAATATTGATCGCTACAAATTTCTGACATTGTCGCCATTGCCAGAACAGCAACCTTGGAAAAAATATGGGGTAATGCCGAAGAGGATTGCCTGTCAAGCTCTGTTTGTGTCGTGGAATGACAACCCCCCCCCCCTCTTCAGTGACCATGCATGCTTATTCTGGTTGTTCCTGTTTGAGGGGCATTGCTTGATCATTCATTATTAGCTCACATCTGTCAAACAAACAATGAATAGACTACTCAAAATTGATGACTTTATAGAAGTGCATATGAGCAAAAAACCTTTCATTTAGTGCCCTACTCTCCATGTAAGCGGTGACAGCCATGATGGATATGACACTGTACACCAGATTTATCTTGGAAATGGAATAATTATGCACTTAATGCATGACTGGTGGTCTGCATTTATACTGATAGCTAACAGGGCAGGCAGCAGGATAAGCAGAGGGGGTTGGACAGTAAAATCCCTGAGGCCATATAGCCTTGGGCCCCATTGGAAATCTTTAACTACTGAAAAAATACATCTTCTTTGGTCAAGGTTAAGATACAAGTCCACATATGCCAAGTGACACTCTGACAGTGTCACCGCCACAGGGATGGTCAGCTCATTACAAGGTGACCTTAGAACAGCTAATGGTGACTAATACCCCTCTAGAAGAAAGTTAAGGGTCGTAACACGCCACACCACTTACAGGCGAACCATACAGAGGCATCAGCAAACATCGATCAATACGCCGCAATATCAATTCCTCCATCCTTCTTTGTTCCTCTCCACAAGATCAGACATGGAGACACATAATGTAGAAATAATGTAGATTTCAATCCAATCTCTTCTGAAGGCAGAACATAAACACCTGGCATGTAAATGCTCACTGTTTCAAGAGAACGACTTTCCATTACAAGTTCTCACTTTGGCTGTTCTGCTCAGGGAACTGAACAAACAGCTTTACATGCAGCACTGCCTTTATAATTGAAAGTGCATCTCCCAGACATCAAAATGATCTGAATGTGGCAGTGGAGGCCTTTCTCTTCATTTTACTTCAGCCTAACTTCAGACAGGCTTTCTCTTCTTATACCTTGGGGAGAGGATGGAATCCCTCAGTAATGGAGCTGAGTGTTTTGTGTAACACTAGACACATAATCCTTCCTTCTTATTTTACAGGTATCCGTCATTCAAATGTCAATCCTGCTGGCAGATTTCACACGCCACTGGCACCACTGCACCTCTGCACCTCTGCCTGTTTACTTCCTGATTGCATAAATACTCTGAGTGACACAGTGGGCTGCATCCAATTCTGCACCCGCTCAGACATTGCAGGCAAGTACATGCACAAGTCATAGGGGGGAAGGAAAAAAAGCAAAATTAACTTATAAGGACAGAAAGCTTAAGAACAGGGTGAGGCTGTGGTCTGTACGACTAACTCAACTTCTTTCTTTCTCTCCCTCTCTTTATATATATACACACTCACACACACACTTTGTACATATATGTTACTCTACGCCTCATAGACAAATACTCTTTGATTGCTCTACTTGTAGTTGTTAGTATTGTATTTTTAAATAATATATTTCCAAAAGGTTTCGTATGATTACATTGTTCTGCCAAGGCCTTTTTAAAGCCACAAATCCACCTTGGCGCTAAGCTATGTATAACAAATGTTAGAATTCCAAATTTCAGGTAAAGGATGACGAACACCAGCTGAATGGGAATGGGAGCTCAAATCCAGGCAGGGATCCTATTCATTTCTGTTCCTGTGGTTTTAGAAATGTTTGGTGGTAGTGCTGTGCCTTTGATCAGCTGATGGAGACAATGCAGCTCTCCTCAGCCTCGTGGCACGAGGTTTACCTGCTGCTAAGTCAGGTATCACAGCCTGGGACCGTGCACCTTAAAGAGGCTTTAACCCTCTGCTGGATGAGGCTGACAAGATTCATGTGGGCTGGGTGTGGATTTGAGTCCCTGCTGTTCCACAGCGTCTTTCATGTCAGGCTGTTTATGAGAATATGGAGATGGGTTTTGCGTGCTTGCGGGTGTTCCTTAAAGCAGCGATACGACCTCAGGCTGGGCTTGATCCCTGACGAGTCAGAATCTACCTCTCGATGAATCTCTTGTAGCACACTTAATACCCATAAGAACATGGTGTACGAGGCCCCTCATCTTGGTAACAGAAAGGAATTTGAGAGCAGATTAATATTATGAACAGTAATATTCCCCCGGTGGCATATGCATGCGCCAGGGATTACAGGGCTCTGGGGTGATTACCAGCGGGGAAAGAGGGGTTACAAGTCCAAAAACTTTTCATCTTCACCCAGGGCACAAGAGAACACACATAGAAATACATAACAATAGAGCTTATGTTGTGTGTGCGTCCACTTAAACCTATGCTTTGTGACGTTCACAGTGATCCACTGTGCTGCATGTTTTTTTCAGATCGGTACTGAGTCATGTTGTTTGGATCACATTTTCCTCCAATATACAGTTTGATATATCAGCGTGTGTGTCTTTTGATACGGTGCAAAACTAGTTACAAAATAAGAAAGACACTCAGATTTATCAATATACAGGAATGCACCTCTAAATTATATTAATTCAAAATAAGCTAATTGTAAAGAGTTAAATGTAGAAGTACAAAAGTCGTGTTAATACCACATTAATATAATTAGAGGAGACGCTGTTTTTTGTGGAGGGAGGTTTTGTTCCCTCTGGAGTAATCTACAGTTTACCCTCACATTTTAGCTATTATTTAAGATGGAAACCCAAGGTCTCTAGTCCTGAAAGCAGACTCATACTTTAATAAGCATACCAGAAGGAGTGCATGAGCTCACTGAGCCTAGGCTGAATTCCATCACCAGGCCTCTCATTGACCACATAAAGTAACCACAACACATCAAATCTTTACAACTGCTTGGGTTCTCTCGCTGATGTGTGAGAACACTATTAGCTTAGAGAATTAAGAAAGGAAGCATACAAGGTGAAGGGTAGCAGTGCTAATCTCCCAAAGGACAGCATGAGAGATCCCTCAGGGCTCTGTGTCCGGCCCTCTGTAGATATCAGTTTTCAGTGAGGCGTGAGGACCTGCAAAGCTTAAGGCCCTGGTCACGCTAAGCCTCATTATTCCCCTTGCCACCGGGCTGACGCCAGGCCACGCGTGCAAAGCAAGCCAAGGAAATCTCCTTCAGGGCTTGTCTTATGATAGAACACTCAGCAATTTCCTCAGGTCTATTTGCATGAGGATAACACACAGTCCACGTTGGCCATGTGCAACCAATGAGTCATCCTAATGAAGGCCAGGCTGTGCAGGCAAAGAGGAAAGAAAGACAGGGCTGAAACGGGCCTCTCATGTCTGAAATTATCTAGAGGAAAGAGGTCACGCCATTCGGCTGCTAGGTAGTGGTGTGAAAGAAAGGAAACAACACTGTTTCCATTTAGAGATAAGTTAGAATCACAGAGTGCCAGAGATTGCACATGTTTCAGAGGGTAAACAGTAGGATATTTCCCGTCCTTAGACTCCAGTATTGACTTTGTAGATTCCACAAGGTCTCTAGGATTGAGCAGAGGAAGGAAGGCAAGGGGCACGGGAGTACGCCACCACGCAGAGTCAGAGTTTGTCAGCAGCATGTGAGCCTGGAGTTCAAAGAGCAATCTGATAGAAAAGCTGTCTTGGCAGCGGTTTCCTCCTGTGTGTTTGCCAGTAGACTGCTTCTGTTCGACTGCACCCAGTAGTCATCAATTAGAAAACTGAAGGGTGCCTTCTACACACAAGCACAGCCACTGTGTGGATGTGAGTTCAGCTGACAGCAATGGTGAAGCGATTTCAGACAGGACCACTAAACAGCGATGTTCCTCGATAGGGGCTTTTACCACTCGACAGTCTTTTTTTTGTCTGAGCTTCTCTGCTGATATAAGATAATAGTCTATGCTATGTTAAAGAATTACAGTTACAATTACTTTATTATTTAAAAAGAGTACATCACTAAAAGTTATTATACCTGTAAAAACTCAACATATTTTCAAGGGAGATAAGGAAACTTGAAATAGATTTTCATGTAACATATTATTTTTCTTACCAACTTTTGAGATTTTGATCTCATAAGTCTCATCATTTTTAATAGCACATTTTTTTTTGCCCACAAAAAAAAAAAAAGTTTTGGAAAAATAGAAAACTAGCGAAGGCCACCCAGCACCAAACAGCAGAGGGACAAAGTCAGCAGCTAGCTGGAGAGTAGTGGAACATGAAGCAGCCAAAGGGTCTAATTTTCCCTCAGCAACTGATGGAAACCAAACCAGAACCAAACAGAAATCTAGTACTGGACATTTAGGGTCATTCTGCAAGTGACTCCAAATAAATATCCTTCAGCATTTGCAGAAGAATAAAGAAGAAATGATTTGTGAAGAGTTGTATCAGTGAAAGGTGGTCAATTGTCTGTGTCTTGCTCCTAGCTTGTTTCTTCTGCCCCTAAGTGGACAAAATATTTATTGCAAATCCAAGGACCTCATTATTGGTGACATTTAAACTAGTTATTGTTGTTTCATGTAAGGGAAAAAAAAGAAGACCCATTACGTAAATATCATTTAAAGTCTTTTATGGGCAAATATCCAGATTCATAATGCTTGAAATTTATCACTACTAGGACAAAGCATGAGATGAATTACTTTGCATATGGCAGGTGCCTGGAGGGTGACCTGAGACAATTCACCTTTTCAAGCTGAAGAAATCCATTTTCCTCTCTCAGACGGTGTCTTAATCACCATGTCTTACATTGTTTTTTTTTGCTGCTGCCCAGTACAATTTTTAATAACATCAAATAAAACATAATAACGTGTCTTTTGTTAAACACCCAACAAACAACAGCTTTTAACATTCACTAAAACACAGGAAAGACCATCGTTGCTGTTGTGTGTTGCCTTAATGACAAATCTGGGATTAGATTTGCTAATGGAAACTGTGGGTAGCAGTAAAAAGACTGATATAAGAGCAAGAGCATGGTTGCTCTAGAAATCAATACCTCATTGCATTTGCATGACTTTGATCATGTACAGCAGGACCAGGAGATTAAGTAATACAGATTCTGGCTGACAGGGCGATCATTAACAACAGTTTGCAATCTGCCTGTGCATTCACTCGTCCTGTCTAACATCTTGGGAAAGACAAGTGTTCTACATAAGTGAATTTAGGAGGGCACATGTAAGACAGTGGCTATAACAGGCTGAGCAATGTGCTAGGTGAACGGTGTCTATGTAAATCACACCAGTATAGTAACAGGTGTAGGTAGGAATTTCTTGGAAATTCCTGGAATTTTTCCTGGAAATTTTTGCTGTGGATGCCTGGTATATACTGACAGTGACCATGTCAGGGGGCAACCTGTCTCTACAGCCATATGGGTCTCAGCATCCCCCTGGTTCACCCTCTTCCCTTTAATCCAGTCAAGGGATATTCTGCTTAAGTTCTTTAACACGCTGATTCCAGCACACAAAGTGCAAATCCATATGCCAGCGATATTCAAATTGCATGACATATGACTTTTCTGGTGCCTGGTCTGCCCCATACCCCCTTTTGCTTAGTTACAACACTCACACACAACCACATGAAATGCTAATACAGAATAAATCAGGTCTCAATATGTTGTGGAAATTACAGTCCCTGATACATTACAAAGACCTAAAATATAATATAATGGATTATGCTTTGATATCAGCTCGAACTTACTATTGTGTGTTAGGGAAAAAAAACACCTGCCCTCTATCCGAGTAGGATCAGCAGATTAATCTTGGTAAGACGTAACACACACAGATGGTCAGACAGGAAAAATTAGAAAAATATGCAATGTGAATACATTTGTCCTGTGTAATATTGGATATGATTCATCTATCACCGAGATAATGGCTTGATGCATTGGTGTACTTAGCAAAGAGACAAAGTTAATTTCTTTATAGGCCAAATATGCCTACCAATATCCCCAGTAATAAAAATGATTCTTCAGGGAATATTATATAAATTAAATGTAAGCCATCTATCTGGTGTGCATAGTAACAGCAGCAGGGCTACCTTGTGCATTGATTCATTTCTAGTCCCATTTCAGTGCTTCACACATTACATGCATTCATGTTGCTGCCTGCCATGTGTAGTATATAACTTTTTATAGCAAAGACACTCCTATGAAAACAGAGATGACTTGTCTGTTTCTACTTCTTAAAAGAATTCCCTTTAAAGAAAAACAGCTTGTTGATTGAGTATCACCCCTCAGATGGATGACTTTTTTGATTATGAGAATGAAGAAAGAAAGGTGATATAGTCATTTACAGCAGCACGATCACTGCTCCCCAAAGGCCAGTGGGCCTCTGCTTCCTGAGAAAGGTCTTTTTCAATATCCTGTAAACATGAATGGTAGCATGCGTGCTAACAGGTACTTAAAACACTGGGGACCTAAGGGGTGTAGACACAGCCCGACAACAAGGATCACAGATCATAGGTAGTGGCAATGGGAGGAAGCACAGCATCCGTGTGCAGAACACTGGCTCATACACCAACGCACCTCCGCTTCTACGTCACACAACAAGGCTGTTTTTATCACAGTCTAGGCGCTAGACATGTACTTTAAAAAAAAACATTACTGTTGCTGGGACTGTGAAAACAGTACAGGATACACAACATACTGAAATCCATGGAAGGACTGTAGTATAGAAAAGAGGAGAGTCACACTAAGAATATTTGTCTTAAACACTTGCTTTCTGCATGGCTCAGGCCAGGAACTGACTTTTAAAGGCAGACTGATCAATTGTTTTTGTAAATAACCCAAATCAATCCTTACATATATCTTTTATATTTTGGGGCAGTAAAATTGACTTTGAGTGATGTTAACAGAGGTCTAGTTTACATGTAGTTAGTCTGGTGTGTTTCTCAGAAGCCAGTGTGGTAATTTCACAAGAAAGAAAAACTGTGATTCAACTCTCTTACTAACAAAGTTTCCTGGGGTCAAACAGAAAAAGGAAAAACTTGATTGAATCACGCTCCCTCACCTTCAGAAGTGACATTGAGTTTGTTATTGGCAGGGAATAGGAAATTCACTTTTGTCTGGAATTTGTGATGCTGGGCCCAAACCGTAATAATGAATGACCTATTGAGCTTTGAATGCATTACTATTTTCCTCCAGGAAGCAGGGTCAGAAAGGTGACAGCGGGGATTTGCTTGAGCCACTTCAAATATGACTGAAGTTTGAATATGGGGGAGGAAAAACAAAATGAAAATGATTAAGTCCATCTGTTGAAATTTGCTGCTTTACGTAGGCATGCTTGAAGATACACATCAAATCAAATAAAAATTCAATCTGTTAGTCTGTTTGGGTGCTCTAATCACATTAAAGCTTCTTACCTGGGTGTGTTACACTTTCTCTGAATGAAGACCCCCTGAGCTGAGTGTGTAACGTCTTCTCAGTACAGAAAAAGATGAATATGAAACTGTGCTGGTCTGACAAGTGAGGACGCTGCATTGCACTGAATAATGTCAAAAGTAGGCCATTTTAAAGCCGACGGAGCCAGGGAGGATGTTTCCAGGCCTGGCCTTCTTCACTTATAATGAGTGAGAGGAAATGATGGTGAATCTGATTTCCCAAAGGCTCTCTGTTGTTTCTGAATCACTATTCTCATTTTCTTTTAATGGACGATTACTTATGTTCTGATTGTTGTTTCAGTCCTAATTACACTCCGAGGAGAAAAGAAATAACATTAGCATAAAAAACTGGCGTGAATGTATAAACTATGGCTGGGCTGGGACTCTCATATTACGAGCTAAAAAGTGTTCAGATGAAAAAACAGTAAAGTAATGATTATCATGAAGTTCTCAGTTAGTTCATATTTGATGGCAGTAGACAGACCAAAGCTTTCGAAGCTTTCGAAGCTGACATGTGCAAACAACATAATAGCTAATCTGTGGCACTGGTCTCAGAAGTGATAGAGCACCTGACAGACGGGAGCTTTTCAACACTCCTTTCACTCAATTGCATCATGCGGTATTTGATTTTCATCCAACAATCTGGGTAGCAGTGTTCCTGACTTATCAACGCTATCCATTTACTGTGACGGCCCAATCAGATCCCCGCTGAAAAATTCATCCCCATGTGTCAGCCTGCGTACAACAGCATCCAAAAATACCTCTTTGAATATTTCACAATTACTAAAAGCAATCCAAGGTAAACATTCATATTTTATCTGCCTGTCCACGTACCTCAAGATATCTCTGAAAGTAATTTGTCTTTGATGTGAGAAAGGCATCAATATTTGAATTTTTTTAAAAAAAAAACCCCACACACACACACACACACACACACTCACAAACAGGCCGATACTGTCTCCATCAGGAAACACAGGATTAACAAACAGGCTGTTTAGTTGGCCTGTGATAAGTAAAGCTCACATTATATCAGAGGATCCTGAGACTATGGGTGTAAAAGCTGAGGATATACCAGCACAGAGAACTTATTTTAAAATGTCTTAGATAAATGAAAAGTGAGAACACAGGATACAGGACATAGGAATAAAAAAAAAATAAAAAAAAAACTATCAAAGAAATAAACAAGGCTTAAACAGAGACAGCTGGTGAGAGGAATAAGAAAGCAAATTATTCCGCTGAAAGAGAGTACAAACTGCAAAGTGCTGCTGCAGGGTCAGCCCTCCCCTCTGTTGCTTATTTCCATCTGCTGTTTCCAGCCTCTGCCACATAGTGGTGCCGACTCCGCTGTCTTGGAGTGAGGCAGGGCCAGCCCCGTGTCCTATAAACACACACAAATCATTTACATGCTGTACTCATCAAAGGCAACTCTTCCTCATCTCCATCGAGATTTGCTGTTGATCTGAGCTTCCAATATTGCATCTCAGAGTGTAGCGGCTAACCTTTGCAACTGCCAAGAATGTGATTAATTTTTTAAATACAGCTGTTGACCTATTATTGAGATGAAGAGGAGCCACAGGAGACACTCATCTCCTCTCCTCTGTATAATGGAATGCATTATTGCATCAGTGTTTACAAGACATGCTAAAAGAGAAACAGAATGAGGGAGAAAACATTAAATAAAGCAATTGGACTAATGTTGCTCTGGGCCTTGTGCATACACAAGATGTCAATCAAAAGTCGCAATTCTTTGATTCATTGCAGTTTGCACTGGCAGTTGCATCTGAGAGAAAAGTGACACAGTGTGGAGCAATAATTACCCTGCAGTGTTAAAGTCCTCCAGTGTCTTGGTGCAATCATAAATAAAATATGTTCGAGATAATGGATTTATGTTCAATAATTCATCATCAGAATGTTTCAAACCATGTGATATAATATGTGTCACAGTGTTCTGTAACACAGTGCTTAGCCAAATTAAGTTATCTTGAAACAGATTTATTGACAGAGCTGCTGCTGCATTCATTTACTCAGCAACCATTGCCTAATTACTCCTGCAAAGCACATAAAACAAACAATGACTACGGTCTGATTCTAAACCACTCAGTGTCACTATTACTGTAACTACACACCCAGGCAAGCCATGCATTGCAGCTTGGACAGAACCACACTGAGCACTCTGAGCCAGTCCGATCTGGAGTGGGACTGCGAGATTTGTCATTCATGACATTGGTGCTAGCCAGCCGCACAGGCAGTTTGTTTTGATGACCCATCAGAGAATCTGTCTCAGTCCCTGCAAGAGTCTAGTGAGGGAAGAGGGTGACACCCAGGGCTGCAGTCTGTTCAGCTGGACCGGGGTCAATCAGCGGGCCCAATGACCCAGAGCCAGCTGGAGGGCTATGATACGATTGGCCTTCGTGTCCAGACTGTCCCATTCCCAGGCGCAAGAGGAGGCCATGCTGGCACGCTGAGGGAAGCCACTCATACTCATAATTAATTACGAGAGTGTACGGTGTAGGACCAGAGAAAACACATGTTGAAATCCTCAGTCAGACTAAAAAGAAACTGTTGATGTTGTGATTTATATGTTGCAGTGTAAATGCTGAAATACAAATCAACTCTACTATTGCAATGCAATAAATAAAGCCATGACTGTGTTTACGAATACAAATGGAAGAGATACATTTGCAATCAACAACAGCAAGACACATTTTTTTCTAAAACGGCAAAAGCATTTCATCAAAAAACATGCGCACATAATAAGATGTTTCACTGGAGAAGTTTAAACATACAACAGAGGCGAAACAAGGGAAAACAATTTACATGCAAATCAAACCTTATCATCTCAATCTCTATGCCACTTTCGCCTGCAAAATTGCATTCATATGCACAAAGACATTCAATTACTGTAGCTGTGGTTCAAGTTTTCACATCTCAGCATTTTCTATTTGGAGAGGCAGACCCATGTACATTTAATAGGTAGCCATTCTGCTCCCTAGCTCTGCAAGAGATCACTGTGAGTGTGTGTCAGTTAGAGGAGATGGCAGCATGTATCAGTGCATGAAATAAAGCTTCTGCTCCAAAGTGACAGGCCATGGATATTGTTGGCAAATGGATGTTAAATTCACTCTGCAACCACCAACAGCAGCCCCGGCAATGAAAAATTAACTGTACTCTGGCTAAAGGGAAGGGAAATTGCTTTGCTAGATATACCACAAAATCCTGTTTGTGAGCTATCCATCTGTCAGATCTCTTTGCAACAAAAGTCCTTCAGCTCTCTCTATTAAACTCTCATATGTGGTTCAGAGTAATCCAGTATGAGAGCGGAAACAAAGAGATGTCAAAGAGAGTTAGGGTAAATCCTACATCCATGCCCTAGACTATGAGCCAGTAAAGGAGACTGGCTCCAAGGGCCTCAGAGAAGACACAGATGCTATGCTTAGATCAGCCACCGGAGGGCAGTGATGCTGCCGGGTGCGCAAAGGCAGCTCTGTTCATTTTGTGGGATTTGTCCCAGCAGCTCTGAGTCAGTGCTCGGTGACCTGAATTTGAGTGCGTGATCTGTAACATGGCTTCATGCAGCACATGACAATTAGCCCACTGCAACGTAACATACACCCATCAGGCATAATTTTATGACAACCTCTGCAATTTCAACCAGCCTATTTCAAATAAATGCGGTAGCCAAAACATTAGAACCCCTTCTCCTTATAATGTACTCCACTACCCACTTTGACCTTTAAAATTAACACATGGTAGAAATATAACTTTTCTGACAGTTTCAACCTAAAAACTCAGAAAATATAACTTTGGAAAAGTAGAATTTATGGCAGTCACTGTACTGGATTGCATTCAAATGTACAGGTGGTCATATTGTTATGCCTGATCGGCGAACAGCATCTGCAGTCACATGAGATAAGGTAAAACTATATTAAATGGGAGTTGAATTTGGGTTAGCTGATGAACAAAGGTGACAGTAGATTACAGAAATATTCCTAGAATGAGTTTTCATGATTTTTCACATCCTGCCACCAGGTGTCAACATAGGACTTAAAATAAGCAGCTTGGCGGCGCTGTGGTTGTGGCTACACCCTGACATGGACTGCGTCACATATTTTAAGTGCGTATGTCTAAAAGTCAGGTAAAAATGATTAATTGTTCGCTTTGGACAGTCCTGAAGCTCAGCTGATGCAGCATGTAAAACGTGCAGCCACAGTGCACGTAAAATAACCTAAATCTGCAACTCTCACCTGTTAGTCATGTACTTTAGTTCAGTCATATCCAAACAGCGGGATGCAAATGACCCAATAAAGACCAAAACGTTTCTAGCTATATTTTCATTATTGTTTTTTTGAATTAATTAACTTAAATGTGCGCAAAAACATACCTTTTATTACCAATCTGCAAAACATCAGTTAGAACTGGAGGACAGGCCGGAATCTTTGGACAGAGAGCTTTTAATAAAACATACCTAGAACATCAAAAGACCAACAAAGACCAGAGTTCATTCCTAAAATTTAATGACACGGGGCAAAAGTACAAATATCTAATGAGGTCATTAACTCTAAATTCCGGTAAAGGGTCATCGACCACCGTTGTTTACCCTCCATCAGTACCAATCAGTATCAGTCAGATGACATGTCTGCACATTAAAAAAATAAAAATAAAGCCCTTATACTCCCGTAAAAAGAAGGAGTAAGAAACCCAACCATGTGAGTAATTGTGAAATTATTTTGTGGGCTCTGTTTCTCAACCTGGAGACTGCGCAGAAGCGTAGTCTCCAAAAAGTGCATGTGCAAGCAGAAGGGAGAAAGTTGATAGAGCCGAAGTGCAGGATGTCCCGTTAGGGAGGAAAAAAAAATTCTCCAGAGGAGCAGAAGCAACACAAGCTGACGGACTGAAACGACTGCAGCCCGGAAAGAGCAACACTCACTGCAGCTGAGATAGTGTTAACCTGGGAAAATGGGATTTCCGACGATATTTAGTTGTCGTCGGGTTGTTGTCAAAGTGTTTTTGATTCAGTTCGTTGCACTTCAAGCAACAAACGCTGCCCCTTCGCCCATTATCAGGTTTCCTGGAGACGACTCCCCCAAAACAGACAAAGAAGTTGCTCTGGTAAGTTTATGGTTGTTTTTGTCAGCTGTGAATGAGCTGTTTTACTTAAGAAGTATAAAAACCGAACCGCAGGAGGAATTTTTGTTGTTGTTGTTGTTTATTCATATATTTATGAAACTTACCGAACCGTTTTGTGTATTTTCTCCTGTAGCACTATCTCAATAAATTCTATGGATGCCCACAAGACAGATGTAACCTCATGGTCCTCAAGGACACATTGAAGAAAATGCAGAAGTTCTTCTCTCTGCAAGAAACTGGGGAGGTGGATTCCAAAACTGTGGAGATCATGAAAAAGCCCCGCTGCGGCGTCCCAGATGTGGCCAATTACAATTTCTTTCACAGGAAACCCATGTGGCAGAAGACCGACGTCACCTACAGGTCAGACCCTTACATTAGCTGCACATTTCAGAAGAGCCATTGGCTCATCCTGCATTTCAAGGGTTAATTTATTATGATTCTGAGTCAGTGATGCTCACATAAAGACATCATGGATGTTTTAAGGCAGCACGACCCCAAATTATGTATGTACTTCAGGACATTTTAAGCTGTACAATGACACTGAAAGGTACAATAACCTCACCCAACTACTGAGAAGAGCACAGTCTTCCAGTTTGATTGTAATTCCCAAAGCAGTGCTTGTAGAGGGCATAAAAGTATAAGCACAAAAGGCAGAGACTGTTTGCTTCGAGAGATGGATGACAGCTTGGCCCAACCACCCTATCCTCAACTTCCAGTCCACCCCACCCCCATCCACACAGTCCCTAAGTGCTTGCATCTTGTGTCTTGCTAAGACCAGCATTCTTACACAGTATGTGTCAGGTCTTTTGTTTTCATTGCGTTTGAGGTTTACAACAATGTGGAATTGGTTTATTTATATCAGCGGTTTTGTGTGCCCTGATCATCCCAGCCAGTCTTTGCTTGTAAGAAAGACTGCAAGCCAAAGACAATAACAACCGAGAGATGTTAGACTGTTTTTAGTAAAAGCATGTTTTGAAGGGAGGCATTTCACAGAGATGGTGGAAGGCAAATATGTTTCAGAAAGAATTTGTACCAGATGACTCATCGACTGTTAGTGACTGGCTTCAACTGGATTCTTTTTCATGATCTTAAGTGGAGAAAAGGTGCTAGTAAAAAGTCTACAAGCCTTTCACGATGTGACACCAAAACACTAAAATGAAATTGCTCTTTTTTTTTTACTCTGCAGAATTCTTGGATACAGTCTTGATCTGGATGAGGAAGTCATTAATGATGCTTTCTTCAGAGCCTTCAAAGTATGGAGTGATGTTACCCCACTGTCATTCACCCGCATCATGGACGGAGAGGCTGATATCATGATAAATTTTGGCCGTAATGGTAAGGCCCTATAGAAGGATAATACTGCGGATGCTGTATTTGATATTTGCAGGATACTGTGCTTAAAGGACTGCTGCAGTCAGACTGCATGCCTGTCTGCTATAATTTTATTAAACAATAAAATAAATTCTACTGCAAAAAAAAAGTCCCCATGTGCCCTAAAAACATTTACTGGAGCTGCCACATCCCTATTCTTGTCTTAGGAAATGAGAAACTTTTACGGTTTTCTTCACAATCTCAGATAAATGTTAATTGGGGCACAGCAAACATACGTCAAGGATTTTCTCCACAATAACTACTTAAAAAGTTTAATATCCGAGTTGGGATTAGGTGCAGCTGCCTTCCACTTCCCAGAGGACAAATAGATCCAGAGGTTGCATAGAGTTGAACAGGAGGTCACTGCCTTGTTGACTAATAGTGGAGAAGCACTAACACACGTTATTACAGTGATTGTGCAGCCTCCCAACCTGTATTTTAGGACTACCTCATAAATGTTTGGGAACTGTGGCCCTAACACTGGTCATTCCAGTCATTTTGACTAAGAAAATAACCACTTGATATTTACTCAGTGTTTAGAAAATCGTTTATTCAAGGATTTCTCGAATTATAGTGGGACACAAACAAAAACCTGCCACCTCAGAAGACTTGAAATTGTTGTTTTAGAAACAAAAATATGAAGGAATAGTGTCTGTAGTATTTTCTAGACACTTGCTTACCGGTGAGCTAATGGCTGCACCATTTGCTGCCAGATCAATAAAGAAAAATTACTTCTGATATTGGGAAAGTTTTTATTAAATGATTTCATTAACAGAGCACGGAGATGGTTACCCTTTCGACGGCAAAGATGGCCTCTTGGCTCACGCCTTCGCTCCAGGGCCAGGAATTGGGGGAGACTCCCACTTTGATGATGATGAGCAGTGGACACTGGGAGAAGGCCAAGGTACATTGCACGATTGTTTTTCACTACAACTCTGTCTTTTGCAAAGAACATGCAAAAAAAAAAAAAACAGATGTTGTTGGGAGAAAATAGTAAAGTTTACTTGCAGCAGGACTTTAAAACCTGCTGATCAACATGTTGCCTTTATTTGGATTTTAAAAAGTGCATTAAAGATTTCCATAGTAAAAGCATTGGTGTGGACATTTGTCTTTTTAACAGTGGTGAAGGTGAAGTTTGGAAATGCAGATGGAGAGTTCTGTAAATTCCCCTTTTTGTTCATGGGCACTGAGTATAACAGCTGTACAGCCCAGGGCCGTGATGATGGCTTCCTGTGGTGCTCCACCACTTACAACTTTGATGAAGATGGCAAATATGGATTCTGCCCTCATGAATGTAAGTTTGTCTTATGATTCTCCGTTCTTTATTTGTGTTAGGCCCTACTTGCTTGTTGCTGAACCACAAAACCATTTAGTAGTTTGGTAACTGAAAGTAGTGGTATCAATAGGGAAAAAGTAATTCACCCTACAGAGTGTTGCTATATTCAAAGCCATTGTGCTGATTTTAGACTAAAAGTGTGATTTTGGACTGAAAGAAACTAGGTTGGACTGTATGCCAGGAAAGTATTGTTTTTTTTTTTGTTTGTTTGTTTTGTTTGGAGTGGATTTATGGATGTTTTCTTTTCCAAATTACTGCCCCACTTTAGAACACTGGGCTTTGTCAAACATTTTGTTTATCTGTGTTATGCTGCTGTCCATGGTACTAACACAATCGTATGCTCGTTACAAGAAACTGCCAATGTACACATGTACTAAGTTGTTTTATATGACAAGAGAATGAGTGCGGTCCTTTTGTTCTGGAGCCATCTCTTCTGTCAAGTATTATTGTAAATCAGTTCCATTCCACATGTTTCCTAAATATAGTTTATCTTCCAATTGAATTTTCTTTTGGTCCAAAATCATCATTCATCCGTCACTGGGTTTTTTTTCCTTGCAATGATCATGTAACAAATGGAGCGTATTCTTTGCAAGCAATTTAAAATAATGATGGATATTATTATTACGTTCTTTATAATAGCTATAATGTGTATTTGTCTTTGTTGATTCTTTTCTACAGTACTGTTCACTGTGGCTGGAAACGCAGAAGGGGCGCCATGTAAATTCCCCTTCACCTTTCAGGGTGAAAAGTATGACAGCTGCACAACTCAGGGCAGAGATGATGGTTACCGCTGGTGTGCCACTACTGAGGACTATGACCGTGACAAAACCTACGGGTTCTGCCCTGAAACTGGTTGGTGGTGTCATACATTGCTTCCCTTTGTAATGAGATACTAGCTGGTCTACTAGAATTTACCAAGTAAAAGCTTAATTTCCTTTTCTGTCAGACAAATGCAAACGTAGTGTATGAGTGGTGGGTGTGTTGGCTTCAGCATATTGCTTTGCTCACCAAGTGCATTTAGCTGTTTATTGTTATCTGTGCATTGCGCCCTCCCATGAACTGGTCCATAGGAATGCTCCAGTTGAGGTTTTTGGTCTTGCCTGTGGTGTGCTGAATGGTTGTAAAAGTATTTTAATGTGCAGTGGCAGGGTTTATTTTCCATTCTGTCAGTAGGACTGGTTTTAGGGTTGAGGTAATGTAGTAGGGAGTCAGAGAGATAGTGTGATAAACAGCAAGAGGTACAGCCACTGAGGGTTTCATCTGGTTCTAATTGATTAGGCATGTGGCTGTGTGGTAAAGCCCTATGAGATACCTTGTGCTGAATAACAAATTATTTATTTCAAAAACAGAACAAACGCAGTCTTGGCAGATTAAAAATGATCTCTCTTTGAAAGAAAGTCAATCTTGGGGGGGGGGGGCGGTTTTTGGTTTTGTGCCTAGTGGATGAGTTACAATACTGTGTGCATTGTGCCAGTTGCCTTCATCATGCTGTTTTCAACATTATTGTGCCAGTTTCAACATTATAACACATTATAACAAAACCAAACTGTTCTGGGAAGTGTTTGGCATATGAATATGTGCAATGAAAGGAAGAACATCAACAGTTTTTGTTGTCCAACAGCCATGTCAACAGTGGGAGGAAACGGAGATGGGAGTCCCTGCGTCTTCCCATTCACCTTCCTGGGAAACACCTATGATTCCTGCACCTCGTCTGGGCGCAGCGACGGGAAGATGTGGTGCGCTACCACCAAGAGCTACGATGATGATCGCAAATGGGGTTTCTGTCCTGATCAAGGTGTGACAGCACGGCTCAGCGACTTTTCTCGCTGCATACAAGGACAGAAGCACAGACAGGAAATGCATTAAAGAAAACAATCTGTTGCATTCACTTGAAGCACAGTAACATTAAATCAGGAAGTGTAAAGATTCATCCATTATATAAGTTGACTTTTTGCACCTTCAAATGGACTGTTTTTTATGACAAGACGCTCCATCATCTTTGTGTTACATGATTCCAGGCTACAGTTTGTTCCTGGTGGCAGCCCATGAGTTTGGTCACGCCCTTGGCTTGGAGCACTCTCAGGACCCTGGAGCACTGATGGCCCCGATTTACACCTTCACTAAAGACTTCAGACTTTCGCAGGATGACATCAAAGGCATCCAGGAACTCTATGGTGAGATGTCACACGTTCTGCACAGAGAGAACCAAACTTTTCTTTTCCTTTTATGGAAGCCAGGGTTGTAATCATTTCCTCAAAGTTTAAATATTCTGCTAAATCTCTTAAATGCAGGTGTGCCCACAGACAAACCTTTGCCACCAACCCAAGGCCCAGTCACCCCAATGGACATCTGTAATGAGCCAGTTGTCTTTGATGCTGTAGCTCAAATTAGGGGAGAAACTTTCTTCTTCAAAGACAGGTAATCAACAATTAAAATCAAGTCCTAATTGCACCTGATTTAGACTTCACTAAGTGTAATTAGATAAATTAAGGCCAAATAAGGAAGGGGCTCTCAAAGGTAATCTATGCAAAATCAGAGTGTTAGTGTTCCTGACCTTGTTGTTTGAACTTGCTTGCTGAAATATTTTCATTCCCTCTCTGACTGATAAAGGTGATGTGAAGTCCATATTTGACTCTCCTGAAACCTACAGTGTAAGCACTGCCAAAGTCTGGCTGAATTTCCTGTCTGTGATCTATTGGAAGACAACAAACAAAAACCAACAGCCTACTTCTGGCTGCACGGCTTGAAGGGAAATACAGCAGCGTACACAAGCAGGATTTTAACATAATTTTCCCACAAACAATGTGCAGTTAAAGACAATAGTTCTTGTTAATCACTGTGTCTGATATTGGGGTCTTGAAGATTGTAATTTAGATGCCTCTATGTGACCATGTGACAATTAGTAAGAGGCAAAAACAAACTATTCCTCTGCTCATGCAGTGACAACCGAAACAGTCATCTGGAATAAACACAGTTTACACTCCCTTCCTCTGCTGGCGCCAGGCAACCCAGAGTTTTTTAAGATAACTGTGCGTCTGCTTGTTGACCCTGTGTATGAGAGGAGTTGTGGTTTGGTAAACAGTCTTTGTGAGTCAGTGGATTTTCCCGTAGGAAGGTGAATATTTTCATCAAAACAGCTGAAATTTGTTACAGTTAACTTTTCCTGACAGGCACTTGGAACAACAAAGTGATCCAAGAAAAGAGAGGCCTACGAACGCAAGCAGCTTCCTTGATAGTTATGATATGTTAATAACTCTTGCTACAGTATGCTGTGTAATAGCAACTCTTTGCCATTTTGGAGTTATGTCCAAAGTAAACAGGCCAGTAGACCTTGGCGTACCAAAGGATGTAGTCTTCCTCCCCTAAAAACCCTGAGTTAGAAAGCAGAAGAAACAAGCGTTCTCACAATTCTACTTTAATGCAGAATTGCTTTTCACTTTGCTCTGTGGCTCTTCCTTGCATTCACAGTGATCGACAGAGCAGCACATGAACTGTGCTCTGTGGACCATGAAACTTTGGCCCAATTGTTGGAAATCAAGCTGGGTTGAAACTTTATTCCCTTCAAAGCTCACGGTGCTTTGGCAGTCCAAAGATTCAGAGTGAATTAGAATAATAAAACAGATGCTGACAAGACCCCTGTGGGGTATCAGTAGAAATAATACTCATTATATTTCCTGTGTTCTATTTGAGCAATTGGACTCTGTCACTCAGGTTATTTGCAGCTTGGCCTTTTTAACAGAATTTTAAACCATAGCTAGTTGGAAAACCCAATGAGACATTAATCTACTAAAACATATCAAAAATCACAGTTAAAGCTGCTTACAGACATACTACAACCCCTGCCAGAACCCAAAAACAAATGGAGGAGCATTTGACAACTAATTATGTTAATTGGTAACAGGTGAGTAACATAAGTGAGTATACAAGGAGCATTTCAGAGAGGCAGAGCCTCTCAAATGTAAAGATGTTCAGAGGTTCAACAATCTGTGACAAACGCCATCTAAAAATTGTGGAACAATTTCAGAAAGATTTTTCTGTATGTTAAATTGTGAAGACTTTGAAGATCCAAACATCTACAGTATATAATATCATCAAAAGATTCAGAGAATCAGGAAGAATCTCTGTGTGCAAGAGACAAGGTCGAAGGTCAAAACTGGATGCATGTGATCTTCGGCCCCTCAGGAGGCACTGCATTAAAAACAGACATGATTCTCTACTGGACATCACTGCATGGGCTCAGGAACACTTCCAGAAATCACTGTCTGTGAAGACAGTTCGCTGTGCAATACACAAATATAAGTTAAGCTGTATCATGCAAAGAAGAAGTCACATGTGAAAACTATCCAGAAACGCCGCCTTGTTCTCTGGGCCAAAGCTCCTTTAAAATGGTCTGAGTTAAAATGGAAAACTGTTCTGTAGTCAGATGAATCAAATTTTTTAATTCTTTTTGGAAACCATGAATAAAGAGGAACAGGACCATCCAGCTTGTTATCAGTGGCCAGTTCAAAAGCCTGCATCTCTGATGGTGTGGGCAGCTTACACATCTGGAAAGGCTCCATCAATGCTGGTTTTAGGTTTTAGAGCAACATATGCTCCCATACAGACAACGTCTCTTTCAGGGAAGGTCTTGCACATTTCAGTAAGACAATACTACATACTGCATCCATCACAACAGCACAGCTTCAGAGGAGAAGAGTCCTGTAGCTGAACTGGCCTGACTGTAGTCCAGACCTTTCACCTGTAGAAAACATTTGGCACATTGTAAAATAAACAGTTGTTAAAAGAAGAGGGGACGGTACACAATGGTAAACTTCACCATCTTCCAACTTTTTTGTGATGTGTTGCTGCCGTCAAATTCAAAATGAGCTAATATTTTCCATGATATGTTACAATTTCTCAGTTTAGACATCCATGATATGTGGTTTATGTTCTATTGTGAATACAATATGGGACATTTGCAAATCATTTTTTTTTTTTACATATTACACATCTTTCCAACTTTTTTGGAATTGGGGTTGTACATTACTTAAGTGAGACTCACTAGACATATTGTAGATTTTTAACATTTTGCCCCCTGTTCAGCAGCTCACCGTGTTTGTCAGCGTTCTTGTTTAGCTAATGTATGCTATTTTTAAGCAGCTCAATTTTAGTTACCAAGTGAAAATTTCACCATGATCAAGACTGTGAGGTAAAGGAGAGATTGTACTTTTATCTTTCCCAAGTCTGAGATCAGCTAAGTTTCAGTATGTAACTGTAGTTCTGACTTTCACAGAGACTTAATGAGTTGCCTGAAGGCCATGCCAGGTTTGAAAGCTGCAGACCTTGAGTACAAGCTAAGTTTCACAGCTTCAAAGAAACAGAGCTGTGCACTTTGGGCTACGGTCCTAATGTTCACTTTATGCAGCCAATGTATGTGTGGGATTCCCCTGTTTTCTCCTGGCTCAGCATATTTATGATGTAGGACAAATCTTGACACGACGCAATGAGTAACACTCTCAGCACTCTCTGACCTCAGCATATGAGTGAGTCTGTCTGCCTGGAGGCATAAGAAGTAGGCAATTATACAGTCTGTCTCTTAGAAACAGTTAAGCCAACCTAATTATTAGGTTCATTGTGTATTTATGGCTGTAACCCTGCAGGACAAAATGCAAAAAATAACAATTCTTTTTTTTTTAGATGCAGTTGTGATTAACAGTCACAGTTGGTGCTAACTGCATTGACAAACATTGCATTTTTTGTGGCGGTTTCACAATAAGACTGTGTTTGAGCCAAATATTTAATAGAAATTAGTGACAATCGGCAATGTTGTATTTGCATTAGCAGTACCTTAATGCATCTCTACTGGTGTTTAGACTTTAACAGACTTTAAAGATGGGCAGTTTGACTTCAGCACAGGAATGGCAGACTCCACCACTACCATTATAAAAACTTTGACCCAAGCTGGTTTCCACTGGACAGTGAAGTTTGAGCTGTTTTCCTAATTTAACACCTTGACAATTCCACTATACACTATTCAGAACTGATATGACATCAATGTATGTTAGTAAGGTTTTATTCTCTTTCTTCTTTAACATTATCCCAACTCATTATTTTTTAGAAATAGGTCAGTGGAAAAGAGTTTTGGAAGCTGTCGTTGTTGTGCAGCTGTGTATTGGAAATCTGGGCAAGATGGGTCTTGTTCTGCTGGCGTCTGCAGCCTTAGTCCTAACGAGAACCAGATGCTCATGAATCAGGCCATTGTGGCTGGCTCGGCCAGTGAAGCACTTGCACTCAAACCTCTCTCTTTCTTCCTGTCCCTCTCTCTCTCACAAACACACACTCTCACCCCCTACCCCCACCCACTCCCTCCACATCAACCCCCTCTGCCCCTCTTTCACTCTCATTTTATCTTAATCTCATGTGCCTTACGATCACTCACCCACTCGTTCTCTCTCTCTGCCAGGTTCTTGTTCAGGTCAGTGAACTTCAGAAGCAAACCCAACGGTCCTTTGCTAGTGGCCACCTACTGGCCTGACCTGCCTTCCAAGATAGATGCTGCTTATGAGGACCCAGTGGAGGAAAAAACGGTCTTTTTCTCAGGTATGCTGAAGAAAAAAAAACAGCTCAGAGGAAACATTACATGAACTGTACACAGAGTTCACATCGTCCCTGTGCTTCTGTGCTAATCAGAGTCAGTTCCATGAGTAAAAAAAAAAGGTCTTCACAGTTTTACCATTTGAATTCTTTTCCCCTAACAGTCAGGGAGAAGCAGGAATGCATCTTCTATGCAGTATGCACATTTGGACACCGTGATATTCCCCCATAGTTATTAGTGGTTTATGAGGCATTCCTTGCATTTTCCAAATATGACGATCTTCCTGAATACTGATGAGATTTACATAATGTGTTTGTAAATTTTGAAGACATTATTAGGAGACTTAGTTTGGCTTTGAGAGAAAACCAGCTAACCTAGTTGCAATGAGCTGATCTAGTGTATTTGGGTAATCGATTTGAATGAGACTGAGATTTGATAGTGTCGTGTTAAAATCATTATCCTCCTTCAGAGTTATTATAGCTATGGTTCTGCTTCACCACTTACTTTTCCATCCCAGGAAACGAGTTATGGGTATACAGAGCCGATCAGTTGGAGAGAGGTTATCCAAAGAGGCTCACCAGCCTTGATCTCCCCTCTGACCTCCAGCATATTGATGCTGCCTTCAACTTTGGGAAGAACAGGAAGACCTATCTATTTGCTGGGGAAAAATTCTGGAGGTGAGTCTTAAGCAACCCTCTGTGAGCCTTAAACCCTTGTGTGACACACGCTAGTTTGTGCTGCTGATGTCGTCACCTCTCATTGCACCACGGAGATACGACTGGATCTAGTTAGTGACCTAAACTGCACTGTAAACCACAGCTGCTCTGTTATCCGTTGCACAACAGGAGAATTTACTGTGTTGATGAACTGTCTCCTTGGAAAAGTGTGTAATGTGTCTGTTTTGTGTATGTGAGAGAACTCTGAAGCACTTCTACTGGTATGTGTGCACAGATACGATGAAGATAAGAAGAATATGGATCCTGGCTTCCCTAAACTTATTGCTGAATCCTGGAACGGCATCCCAGATGGCATAGACTCTGCATTCAGTCTTAATGGCATTGGTAAAACCTCATGTTTTTTTCATTATTTGTGTAACAATCAGCTTGTTGATTTGAAGAGTCAAGATGTGACCAAATATTAGTTGCAGAAGCTACAAAATTATACGTACAGTGCATGCATTTTCCAAAGTATACGGTGACACACATTCAGGCTAAATCTCTACTTTATTTTACAATCAGCCATATTGCCAGTATTAATAATTACAGGAGATCTCTAAATTCATGGATACAATGGGACTGTGGATAGCTACACCAAACTTTAGACCAACCACTAGCTGCCGAGGCACATCCCTAAAAATGCTAATGTCACGGCGATGCCAGAAGAAAAGTCAGATAGTAAAACGGATGAGTAAGAGTAGTCCTGAAGGGGGTCATCTGTAGTCTGATGTAGATGGAAGACAGTCAGTGGGAATGCAGTTGCCTGATGTCTCGAAACTCACTGTCAATGAGTAACAGGATGGCTTGTGTTAAGCACTGCTTGTTAGTGAGTAGGGCATCACAAGTAGAGTCCTAGAACTACATGGTGGTAAATACTGGTGAACTCTGTCTGAGACTATCGCTGGGGAGATCTTTCTCTGGCAAGCAACCAGGGGTTTTTCCATTAGTGTTTTCTGAACATGTACACAGCACTGTAAACATCACATAGCCCCTTCCCACAGTTAACAAACACATTCCTATAAAGCAGGTCTGTGCCCCTCCACAGAGGTGCCTCTGTATCCCTCCTCATAGAGAGGCAGGCTTGACTGGCTCCAGCAGAACCTTATTAGATGTCCCAAAGCCTGTTAGCTTGATTGAGACTGATTACTCTCTAAGTCAGTATGATTTCACATAACCTTGCTTATTTTACTGTTATAACAAATTGGTTTTTCTGTGTCTTTGCCAGATTACAGCTATTTCTTCAAAGGCAACCACTATTTCAAACTGGAAGACAGCAGCTTGAAGATTGTCAAGTTGGGTGAAGTCACAAAGGACTGGCTCGGTTGTTGAGCATTTCCAAAATGTCCCACAGCTGGCTGGTTCTGTAATGACGTCTGGCCTCACGAGGACATTGCCACAGTATCGTACACAGCTTGAGGTCACCGCAGTGCACACCGTTGTAAGTTTTTATCATGGCAACTCTGCACGCTTGTGTGGCACGCGTGTCCCTTCTAGCCTGTATAACCAGCCTCCAGCTTTGTAGAAAGGCACCTCAGTACCGTCTACACAAGCAACACATAGGAAACTGGATATTTGCTATATTACTGTGTGATATTGACATTTTCTTTGTTTTGCTAATGCAGATTTATTACAATATGTACTCCCTGTTTTATAGTTTTTTACTATGTTTGTTTGTTTTTTAACTCAGACATCAGGTATGTCCACACTGCATGGAACACAGTGCTCGACTGTGCTGTGAGATATTACCATTTTATACTAATTTGATTCTGAAAGACTGTTTTACACCATAAGGAATTCATCTTGACTTAGAATTACATGTTTGTCCAGTGTACTAAGTGCAGTTTTTAAATGTATCAGTTTTGATTAATTTCCTCATTGTTGTGCAATACATTTGAAAGAATGAATTTTCACAATGTGTCTGACCGAAAATGGTGCTTTAGAGATTGCTTTTTTGCATATAGTCCTACATATGTATACAGTATCTATACACATTTTATATTCAGTGTAACTATGTTTAATGATAATACTTAGTGTCCTCTGGATTTAAAAAAGTAGTACTTGCTGGCGCACATTATTCCTTTGGTTAGCACTTTTTTTTATAGGACTATACTAGGAAACTGCACAGTATGGAGGCCAAAAGTGTTGTGGCAAGTCCATGCTGCATTTTCTAATGGTACAGAGAGATTAAAGGCACAGGTTGCCTCTACCACAGTAGTATTGTTTAATTATCTTGTTATATTCTCTTTTCTTTCCTGGGTTTTAACAATACAGTCATCGTGTTTTGGGTTGTTTGTAAAGCTTGTGCACTTTGTTACTGTTGTCAATAAAGATGGTCTATATATAGATAGATATATATAAATAATGTGTATCGCAAAGAAACAGAAGATAAGCTATATTAACTTTGTCAAAAGTTGGCGCAATTATAGGCTTTCACAATCAGGCTTAGCATTTTACTAAAAACTGGGTTGGCACAGGTTTTTGGATCATTTGTTTAATCCTATGTAGTAATGTGTATTTTTCCAAAAAACTGAACAAGGGCTGGTATAGTGAGATAACCCCATTATTTGTTTATGAAGGCTGATACTTTTATCTGGAAATACCTTTTTAATGTAGATTGTCTTTTTGGAGCAACATTCAACTACTGTACTGACTAACTTTTATCACATTTTATAAGTTGACCATATCTTTTAAATGGAAAAACTGAGGAACCAAGGAGGTAACTGTAAAATAAATGAGATATAAAAAAAATAAAATGCAGCATTACCATTAAAGTATAGTTCTACACTTATGTACAGTCACTTTCCACAGTAGCTAAATAAAAAGGGACAGAAATTCTTTTAAAGACATGGCGAAATGACATAGTTTAATGAAATAGCGCCATCTCGTGGACATTCAGGAAAGGTGGTAACGTTTTAATTACATTGTGTCCCGTGATTTCAAAAAATATTTGCTATTCATCCTTTGCATCTTTATTTTACAATTTAATTTCTGTGTTTATTTTCAATAAACGTTTCGTCAGTGCCCCCCCCCCCCACCACCACTGTGCGGCTCTAGTTCATCTCAGAGGTGGAGCCTGAAACGCTGCCCCGTTCCGCTCTGTGGTCTGTGGCTTGTGCGCTCGCCTCTCTAAGGTCCTGTGATACAATCAAAATGAGAGAGGTGGGTCACCGCTGAGGAAGTGACATGATAACATAACAGCTCTAGACTGACACATTTGTGTGCTTCTCCACGCTTGCGATGCCTCCACAGCGAGTCTTCGCCCTCCCGAGGCAAAAGTCTCTGTTCTTGCCTGCGATCATCAACCCATTCGTGCAGGACACCGAGCTGAGCAAAGCCGCTGTCATTAAAGTGAGTATGGTGTTTGTGTTCAGTGCCCATCTAAAGAACATAATCATAGTTTTTTGCTGCACGGATCACGCCGGGTTTCATCTGATGTGTGAGGTGATACACACAGGCTGCAGTGTATTAGCGGGGCCTATAATCCTCTCAAAGCGGCCATAACAATGGTGTTGTAGAGCCTAGTTATATGCACAACAAACAATGAGGGCAGTTGTTTGCTTTCCAGAAAGTTGTGTTATTATGCGGTTTTTCTAGACTCCTGCGTGTTTCTGCTCTGTGAAATGTCAAGACCCAGGTCGGAGTTAACCCTGAAAGCATCTTCACTTTGTGGAATAGGCCTGCTCCGACTTATGGTGCATATGTGCCCTTTCTCTATGCAGTGTGTCCTCCTGGGAATCTTCCTGGTCCCTCTTCGTGCCATCCTTATGTCCCTGGTTCTCATGGTGACATGGCCAGTGAGTGTAATAATAACATTCAGGTACCCACTGAAAGGAGCTGTGGAGCCAATGACAGGCTGGAGACGGTAACTAGGATACACACTCCATCTCTCTGCATCACAATATCCCACAGAGCTGCCCCAGGCCTCATTGGTGTCAGTTCACAGACTGCTATCAAAGGCTGTGGCCTTTTACATCTAAGGCTCACTGTATCACTTAGAAAACCACATATGATGACAACTGGACATGGTAACTAGGACACACAGAGCATCCCACTGCATTGGCCAGGCACAGTGTGTACATGGTTTCTACCAAAACATTTAGTTATCATCCACATTGAATTCATTTTTTCATTACCTGGTTGCTCAAATCCGGTTTGGGGTACTTTATGTTGATATAACAAGGTTAAGGCATCAGAAACCTACTTGGGCATTATTTTTTAAATTTTACTTCACACAGTACGAGCTTTCCTTCAACTAATTTATTTTTTCTCTTCACTTCCTACTATTCATCTGAATTTCGCACATCATAATAGTTCCAGTTGGGCTGAGCTCGTACAGTAGGCACAACCTCTGCAACAGATCAGTTAGTCATTCGTTATCTTATTTAAATATAAATAGCAACGCATCACCCAACAGTTCACACATACAGCATAGTTAAGAAACTGTGGTTAGTTTTCATGAGATGGTGATGTGCAACTTCCTGATTCAAAGACACTTGTCTTAAGATTAGGCTCTGCCTTAACATGTCATGCGACATGTAGCATTATGCTAAATAATAATTTCATGAGACTTTTGCAAAAGCAAAAACCACTCTGGACTCAAACCCTGGTTTCCTCTTTAAAGTCTCTAAATAGTACGTCATGGAACATAAGTACCAGCAGTTTGCTAAGCGCTTCCAACAGATGTCACCTTATTTCTTATCATTTGATTCTATTGCCTTAATTATTATATAGAGTAAAAGTAATAGACCGACTTTGGACTCAGTGTATGGACATACTTCAGCTAACACTGTTCCTTTTTTCATATGAACCATCGTGTTAGAGAGTCAACATAACATATATAATAAGCTTCAATTAATAGCAGGGTGAGTGTGTTTCCTGGACACAGTAACAGCAGCATATCCTCAAAATAATAGTTTGAGCCTGACTTGAAGAATGTGCTACTGCTCCCACTTATGCAGAATCATGCTTATCTACACCCGATCTGCAGCACAAGCATTCAGCTCTCTTCCTCTTAGTTCTCAGAAACAAAAAGAGTATTAGTGTGGCCCTTGAGCACAACTGAAAAAAGGTCATGTCTCCTTTTATAAACCAACCAAATGTTCATTATGTACTAGATACTATTCTTACTATGTGTAAAATGGCATTAATAGTTTTGCAACTATGTTTCACCTGCTATTTATATTATGAGGAAGTAACTAGTGTCGGGAAAATTCCTTTTTAGGGTTGCACAAAAGTACAAAATGATGCAATTCTTCCTGTAGCGAAAATGCTTTCATTCAGTCAATTTGGTAATTTTCACTACAGTCACAATCAGTTGTACCCGAAGTTTAGAAACATGCTGGCAATTTATCAAAAACTAATGAGCAAATGCATTTGGATTTTATGTAGTTCTAATTTATAAACTTCTTTCCAACTACTCATTTAATTTGTCATTGAGCAAATGAAATCTTAAAAAATCTAAACTGTCGTGCTCAAATCTAGGTTCATGTGTAGGAGCGTGATGGCTGCCTTGGGGAGGGCTTACTACTTCTGCATGGGCTTCAGAGTGGTGGTCAAGGGCAAGCAGGTCGGCAGCAGTGAGGCCCCCATCCTAGCTGTGGCCCCGCACTCCACATTTTTCGACGGGATTGTGTGCGTCGTGGCGGGGCTGCCCTCCACTGTGTCCCGTGTTGAGAACCTGGCTACACCCATCTTTGGCAGTGAGACACTTTTCTTTTGCTTTGTTGTTTCAGCAGAGGGAAGTAGGTGTGTGGTATCTGTAGAGGATTTCTGGTTCTCTCGTCATCCGTTATGTGCGATTGAGACTGTTGTGATTTTTACAGGCCTCACAACATGCGTAATGGTTTTAATGGAAAGTTATTATCTTGTGCTGCCTGTCAGTTAAACACGTTTGAAATCTCATAGATAGGGATCTTTGCCAAGCAGATACAGATATACAGTGCTATTTAAGAATTTCCTATGTGTTTTACCCACTCTGCAGGGTTTCTGCGCTGTCTTCAGCCTGTGCTGGTGTCCAGAAAGGACCCAGACTCCAGGAAAAATACAATACAAGAGATCGAAAGCAGAGCCAAGTCAGGAGGCCGGTGGCCACAGGTTTGTTACAACACGGCAAAAGAAAATCCCCACAAACAAATATTTAGAAATGTCGTATTAGTATAATTATAGTTGCTGAGGAAACTTTGAGTCTATGACTTAAGAAAATCAAAAAGCCATAATTTAGGATGTTGGTTTTGTTACACAGTTTATTTTGTCAGTTTCATATGATGATTCACATTCCCATGTTCAATATATAATTAGCTGAAAGAATGACTTTGCCTATTTGGGGAAAAAAGTACATTATTTAACTAATGATGCTTTGCTTCTCCTAAGGTCCTGATATTTCCAGAAGGAACCTGTACAAATCGCTCATGTCTTATCACTTTCAAACAGGGTAAGATATACAATTAAATGAATTTGAATGTAATACACTGCAGTGGTTTGCAACAGAGGACATTATTGACAGGAAATGATAATAGAGTTTTGAATACAGTCATACAGCTATTCCTCTTTTGTATCAGTTGTGAAGTGAAATCTAGTCTCCCTGTTTTTTTCATACTTTGTTTTCCCACACGTCTTTCAGGTGCCTTTATCCCAGGTGTCCCTGTGCAGCCTGTGCTGATAAGATACCCAAACACACTGGTGAGTGACTGTGATTATCACAGAGGATTTATTTATTATCCCTCACTTCCTGATAACCAGCTAAGCAGATGCCAGCTTGTGCTCTACTAGTTTGCCAGAAGATTAATATTCAGCCAAAGATAAATGATACTATAGGACTGATCGACTGAAACACAAAAAGCTGAACTTCCTCAGACACCTAACAACAAATGACGGTAAAATCCTCTCCCGGTTTGATGTATTTCTTTCTTGTTGTTCACCAGGATACGGTGACATGGACTTGGCAGGGTTTCAGCTTGTAAGTATGTTTTTTTTACATTCATGCATTTTACAAGGTTTCTCATGTTTCACCTGCAGACCACATGTTTGGTGAAGGTGCTGCTGCTTTTTCTCCACCTATTCGACAAACAATGTTAAAACGCAGTAACAGTGCATTTATTGGCTTCATGTAGCTTTATGTACTGCAACAGCTGGTGGTATTATTGAATCAATAAACGTGTAACTAACTGCCCTGCTTGTGTTACGTGCAGGAAGACGCTGCTGCTTCTAACACTGTGCCAGCTGTACACCACGGTAGAGATAGAGGTAACAGGCATCCTCACATAATGGTGAAAATGTACAATAGCAAACATGTTTTTGTTCTTTTCAGTACATATTATTTTATGTTTCATGTTATTCACTGTTATTGATGAAGTGCAACTGGATCTAAATTTCCAAGCTTTACACAGCATCTCTTTTAGACCATTTGGCTTGAGTTCTAATGATAATGAGTTCTAGCACTGCGTGTAACCCTTTTTGTTTTGTTGTAATTGCTTTGTAGGCTTTATTTAATGGATGGACCTAATGTTTTTTTTCTGCAGGAGGTCTTTCCATGCAAAGCTTTAGGAGTTTCCCTTTTCCTTGACCTTTCATGTGATCTTTTTGTCTGTTTACTCTGTTTTACAGTTCATGCCAGTGCATGTTCCCACAGAGGAGGAAAAGAAAAGTCCAGCTCTGTTTGCCAGCAGAGTGCGAGAAACTATGGCCAAGTAAGTGTAATAGAAAAGTAGAAGTATACTGTATATGTTTGTATAGTGTAACAAACACCATTTTTAAAAACACTGGAGAACACAATTGATGATAAGAGAAAAAGAAATAGTCAGAGTAAAGTTTTTATTATAATGTCCCGTAATTCTGAAACCAATAATTCTGGATTTTAATAACATCACATACAAATTAGTGTACAGTAAGTTTTGTTATTGCATTTACTGGCCCTTGCAAAACAATCTTAACCTGAAGCATTAAGCTCTTTACAAACATCACAAGCATGTGTGCTTTCCACTACATGCTGATCAGCCAACATTAATACTACCTAGAGATTTTAATGCTGCGTTGGAAAGTGGATCAGCGTGGACACTCTTACCTTTCTGCAGCTACGTAGCCTCATGCACAGCAAGCTGTAATGCACTGTGTCTAATGATGCCTGATGATCATGACCAGGAGGTGGTTTGATACATGGTGATAAGTTCAAATGCTGTTAATGTTTGATATTTGTAAAGAGCTGGACATGCAATGTATGGAGGATCTCACTGATCTGCAGGACAAAAGAACCAAACCTCTGGGTTTGTTTGCAGGGCTCTGGGTGTTCCAGTGACTGACCACACATATGAAGACTGCCGTCTGATGATTTCAGCTGGAGAGTTAACACTACCAATGGAGGCCGGCCTGGTCGAGTTCACCAAAATCAGCCGCAAACTTCAGTAAGAACATTTGATTTAAGTATCCAGCTCTCAGATTAACACTAATAAACATTGATTAAAAGATTTGTTTGTTTCTGTTGAATATGACACACCTAATTTGTCCCACTCACTCACTCAGTCTGAAGTGGGACAATGTAAGGAAGGAGCTGGAGGGCTTTGCATCCATGGCGAGCGACTGTAGGGGAGGACGGATCACCATTGAGGAGTTTGCCAGATTCCTGAAACTGCCTGTCAACCCAGCACTCGAGGAGCTGTTCGAACTATTTGACAGGGTGAGAAACATGTACATCAATAGTTAGCTTTAACGTCTGTACGCAGTAACCAGAGCAAGATAAGCCACTTGGTGATACCAAATGAGCAATGGTCCCAACACATCCTGCAGAAAACACATCACAAATATACTGGTTAACAACATAATGTGCAACAATCTTGATAAAAATGCAATATTGTATTTACAGAGATGTATGAGATTTAGGCATAAAACTGACACTTAACATTTCAGTGATTGGAAAATGACATATTTGGTCTCTTGTTCTGTAAATCCGCTGCGCTCCCTTTAACCGTGAATACTGTTCATTCTAGGCAAATGATTGGGTTTGTTAACTGTAAAGGACAGTATCCTTCATATTAATCTGCGTTTACAAACCTTTGGCCCTGTCTAGAATGGAGATGGCACCATAGACTTCAGAGAGTATGTTATCGGTGTGACCATCTTGTGTCGACCAGCAAACACTGAAGAAGTTCTTCGAATGGCTTTTAAGGTATGAATAAATTATTCTCACACTGTGGGACACAAATGCGGTCCAGAGGAGCTATAGCTGAATGTGAGATGATTGTAGAAAGAAATGTGCACGGGCCTCCTTAGCTAGTGCACCTTTTGGAGCCTGAAGTCTTCAAGGTACATATTGAGCACAGTATCATGTTTCACTTTCACTGTGTTGATTCCACTGAGCACTAATTTAAAAAAATCTCCCTCCACCAAAAGCTCGGTCATCAAGTTGAGAGTTGTGGCTCACCACTTGGAGCCCAAATGAGTGAGATCATTGTCAATTATTTAAAAAGAATATTTCTCAATGCAGGATTGCAAAGAATTTACTTATTTCAACATCTACATTACATAATCTTTTGAGAAAATTCAGGAAATCCATGGGAACTCTTGAAAGTCAAGGGCAGAAACGAGTGTTGAATGTGGAGGACCTTTGATCCTCGACATTTAATGAGAAACAGTAATGCTACATGGTTAATATAGCACTTATCTGGGAACCGTTGTCACCTACACTAACGCAGTCTGCTGCTGCGTTTAGAAAGGTAACCTGAAACACTCTGGACCTAAGCTCATGTCAGATGAACAGAAAAAGAGTGGAAAACCTCTTTGATTAGATAAGTCCACGTTTTTGCAGCAGAAGTCACTTATCCAGCAAGAGTCCCCAAATATTCCTCTGGCAAAACTACAAGTAGAATCCTCAGTTGCCATATGTATAAAAAGACAAATAATGTAACATAGTGGTAAACAAGCCTCTGTGCTTACTTTTTACTGTGCTGCTACCATGCTCCTCTTAATTCACTAATATTTACAAAATATTGGTTGGTAAAAAACAGTAAAAAGTTTTTTTTGTGCATTTGTCGACCAGTACTGATTATCAGAGATTTTAGTTTTTGTTGCATTTTAGAAAAAGTCCAAAATGTGATTTGTATAAATCTAACTTTTTATTCTAGAAAAGGAAAAGATAAATATCATAATAAGCAGAATGCAGCAAAGTAGTAATAAGATAAACTGCTCATCCCTGTCTATTGACAGTAGCAGCAGTAGTGTAGGAAGAACAGAAGCAGTGGTTAGAAAGCTTGGATAATGTCAAGTTAACAATGTGTGTCTGTTCTAGACAGCGTGGAGTCATTTTGCCGGGCAAAAGGTCAAATGTGGCTTTGGACAAACAGTTCAGCTGTTTATGTAACATAACTGACAAGTTATATTATCCAAATAATTTATCCAAATTAGTTTTCCCACTTTGTGGAAATCTTTTTCTTAACCAATAATTCGTGATCAAATCGAAACCTTTGATTTTGTCCTTTTTCAGCTATTTGACACAGATGAGGATGAGAAAATCACACATGAGGAGTTCACTGCCCTGATGCGGTCTGCTCTGGGTGTGTCAGATCTGAACACGACCAAGCTCTTCAAGGAGATTGATGCTGACGGCTCAGGTTTCATCACATTCGGTGAGTACACCGTGCCTGAAGGCAAAGCTCCAAACATAAGCTAGTCTTTGCGTTGTTTTGTAGTTCCACCACATTATGAAGTGGGAATATGTACACCCCTGCATTTTATGTCATTAATTTTACTTACTTTTTCACAAATTGCACTCTATCCTGATGCCTTTCTCTGTACTGGTTATTATTCAGGCGAATTTCAAGCCTTTGCCTCGAGCCACCCAGAGTACGCCAAGCTCTTCACCACCTACCTGGAGCTTCAGAGATACCAAGCAATCCAGGAGGTGACGCCAGGTGATCTGGAATTGGCTGGTCAGACCAGCTCAGGGGAAAAACAGGAAGACAGCAACTCTGACAAGAAAGATGATTGAGGCATAATACTACTGTTAATGCTGCTTGTCTGCACTGAGAGACAGAACAGTATATCTGTTGCACTGAGTAGGAGAAGGCAAAGTGTCCAATGAGATTCGGCAAATTCGGTTACTTGCCACAGCAGAGCCATATTATAGGTCATGTGCTTTTGCGTTTATAGATATGTTTTTAGAGTGCTTCTATTTTGAATTTTAGTGCCTTATAGCAACAAAAGAACAACTGCAAGTGACTGCATATGAAGTTTGTCATAGCAGATTTTGTTTGCGTGTGTGTGTGTGTATGTGTGTGTGCGCACCAGTCATAGGATAAAAATGTTAGAAAACTCATCAGTGTTTCCATTAACTTTCTACAGTCTATATGTCAGTGTTTTATGATAAACCTTATAACTTTCCAGAGTCACTGTAATCGGCCTCACAGCCTGAGTTTATTCTCGCTGGAACTTGTACTTGATCATAGCTTTGTATATGTTCTCTATTGTGTTCTTGGTCTTGGTCTGTAAATAAGTCCAAAAATTGCCAAATCAACACCTTTTTGGATAATAATGACTATTCTGTGCTTTTTGTGTTACACTATAATTAGTGCAAAGTAAACATTATTGAGATCTATCCATTCAGAAAACCTGCAAATGTTGTGTATTATTGCTATGTCTACGAAGAGCAAACATGCTTTGCATTACACATTTTTCCAGCGCTCAGGGACACAGACGTTGTAAGACAGTTGTATAATTAGACAGAGGTTTGCTTTGCATGTGTATCTATTTGCATTTCTACTGAAGGTTGTTGTTGCTGAGACAGCAGCATGTCTACGCAGCTTTAGGTTTACTAAAGCAAATGAACTACTGAAAATAGAGCAATTTGTGAGCAAAAAGGCAACAGTGCTTCTTCACAACAACATATTCCAGTGGGGTATGCTTTCAGATTAACCAGCATCTCTGTTATTTATTTAGCAGGGTACAGTGCAATTAAGAGTTTTTCCCCCCTTTTTTGTTAACACTGCTAGTTTGCTTTTTGAAATAAAACAAAAGAGCAAGTGTAATTATTGTCTGACTTGTGTTCTTATGTTCACCTTAGAGGAAACTTCTGACTTGTGCACTGAGACATGCACTAACTACAATAAATAGGTTGTGTTTTTTAGCTTCTCTAATCCACCACCAGGTGCCAGCACTTACCTATTGCAATTATTTTGTGTGTGTCTGTAAGAGTTTGAATTTAAACCTTTTGTTGTTTTTTGGCCAGAAAAGAGTGTGTATGCGTATGTGTAATACACAAGACTGTTGGTGTTTTTTGAGCAGTGGGCATCCACATTGTACGTAGATAGTCTGCATATCTGGTTTGGTAACTTTTGCCTGATTTGACTGTTAAATAATTTTGATAATTGTGCAAAGTAAACATTAACAATGCAGCAAATTTTGCATTCAGTCATAAGGGAACAGAGACATGACATGATATTTATTGCTTTTGTTGTCATCTTCATAATTTAATTCTAGCAGAAAATAAAATTAATCTTTGAATTTAACATAAAGGAATGTGTCTTTTTTGTTGTTCAAAGACCAGAAAACCCTTGTGATGTCTTAAGGGAAATATGCGTTATTATGACTTATGTTCTATAGTTGCTCAACTTGTGTGTCCCACTCCTTCATTTGGCCTTTCTATGACCCGACCTCTTTCCACTGTGAGGTGGGAATAAGACTATATCATAAACAGATAGAGTTTCTCCGCACAAAATGAACCTTTTCTCATAAAAGGACTTGAAAGACTAGAAAAACTGCCTCGTTTATGTGTGGATGAACACATTTTGTAGGATTTTCTACGATGTGATTTTTTTTATAATTTCTTCCTTTTCTAATATAGTCATTCATTGTCTGTTGGTCAAAACATGTCTTTTACTGTAGTACTGGGACCAGGAATCCATTTTTGGGGCAATTACTGTTTATCTGCAGGTGATTTGTAAAACTGCCAAATCAACATGCGGGCAATGATCCGCTGTGGCGACCCGCTGTGGCGACCCTGAACTCACGGGATAAGCCGAAAGGAAAAAAAAAATATTCTGTAAGAGGGGCCTGATGCCAGTACAAACCTAATATATATGCACTCACACACACAAATGCACATTTAGTTCCATATATACAGTACTTTAGAAGGCTGAAATGAGTGATGGTGAGCCGCTTGTTTCATTAAAAGCCCGCTGTTAGACAAACTGTGATTACCAGCTGTGATTTCCACCTTCAATTTGTTTTAACCTTTTCAAACATACAGGGGCTCATTTTATTTTAATCAAAATTGATGAGATGGCATGGAATCAATTAAGTCACATTGCTGCTGCGATGCAGCGGTGTAACTCCTTCCCTACCCGCACAGCTCTCCCGTTTGGCCCCACACCCCTCCATCCTCCCTCTTTCCACTGCATGGCTGTTGTATATTGCGGTTTCCATTTCAGCCCTGCCTGCGGGGTGATCCTGTCGCAGTAGATTGTGGGAGATATGTGTTGGTAATCTGATTTAGTCTCCTTAAGACCTGAGTGAGTGTGCTGCCTGTGTTTGTGAACCAAAGCTGGACACAGGCCTCATATGGATGGGGAATTGACTGTGCCAGGCTGAAAGGAAAGGTCAGAGCCGACAGGCCTCGCTGGTAAATTGATGTGACACTATTGTGTGCTTCAATATTAACCAGGTAGCTGAGCCTTTCTAGGCAAAATTTATTTTTCTACAAACTTTTAAGTTGTTTAGTGATTGTGATATGGTTTTGCCTATAGAGCCTAAATATGAAATATTCAATTACAACTCTGGGTAGCACATTTCATGTCCCCCATATTTGGGATTCGCAGACCTCACCCAAGTTTAATGTTCATCACATGTACAAAAAACTAAAACGCAGCAGACTGTGTCGCTGTCAGTGCAAAAGTTCAACAGACAATTTAAAAAAAAGGGGGCTGTATGAGCCAACCAGGGTTTCCTCTGTTTTTGTTTATGTTGTGTATTGTAAGGTTAATTAGATTAAGAAGTATACGTATAAGTGTACTGATGATGTCATTAATGACAAGGCAGACAGTAACTGGAGCTAAAGGAACTGACTTCAAGATAGTGTGGACTGCAATAATGTAGAATTGAAAGATTCAGTGTGTAGCTGTGGAGGCACACGGTTTCTTAACGTGTTCTGTGGATTTAGAAGTCACTTTGAGAAACTTGTTTGATGGAATTGATTCATGAACGTATTTATGAAGTATTTATTTATGAAGTATTTGACGTATTTATTTTTAAGGTTGGACCAGCTGATGAAATAAAACAACAAGATACTTTGTTTAATGGAGGATGAATGCGTGGTGCTGGTGGACACCAAACTGATGACAGAGCTCAACCAACTGTTTGGTGAGTTTTGTGATATAAATACCTCAGTCAAAGAAATACTCCATAAGCTTAGATCCAAAGAGGAATTCAATAGTGATCAGCAAGGCTGGTTTGAGCCAAGAGCAAGTTCACTCAGAACATTTTGTGACGATGCTGCCCGTTGGATTAAAGAGGCACATCAGCACATTGAGGAAGCGAGTAAGGCAAAGTCCTGAAGACAGTGTGTCTGTGGTGTCCTAAAGGAGATCTAGGAAAATCCAAAACAAGTTCTGTTCGCTGTGTAGCATCTTCAGCTTCAAACTTATGCCTTAAGGTTCAACTAGAAAAAGTGGCTTTATTATTGAAGGATGAAGCATAAGACAGAAAGGGAGCAGCAGGAAGCTAAGCTTAAAGCAGAAAAGGAGAAAATTAGTGCAAAAAATGAACAATTGGAAATTAATGCTGCTCTTGCTGCTGTTTACACTCAAATTCAGATCTTAAGGAAACATGAAGGCTCCGTTGTGATGTCTGAAACATCAGCAATGACAACCTCAAGCTTAATCAGACACATACAACAAATGCAAGGGATAATGCCAGTGTGGCTGAACAGTGTGGGGAAGCAAGAGATGAACCTGTTATGGGGTGTTTTGGTGCTGGATACAGTGGGAATGCAAAGGTGGAGACATGGGACTGATTTCCAAGCAAGTGCTGTCAGGCACCTTCATTTAGGGATAATCAGTGTCAGAACAATATTACTAAAATTCTGGATAAACACCACAAGTTTTCTACTCTACCTCTTCAAAAATTCCTACCTTAGTGGAGATCCTCTGGACTATAGAGTCTTCATCAAAGCATTGGAACACACGGTGGAGAGTAAAACTGGGGATGACAGCGATCTGCACTGGACAACCCAGTGAGGTGGTGCGAAGTTGTCTTCACATGGAACAGAGCCAAGGATATTAAAAACACCAAGAAACTTTTAAAGGAGCGTTTTGGCAATGAATATAAAATGTCTCTAGCCTACATGGAGAAGGACCTTAAGTCGGCAGACAATTAAGGCTGAGGATAGTAGAGAGCTGAAGTCAGTCGCTCTTTTCCGGACCAATTGTAAATCTAATGACAGATTTGGAATATATGGAGGAGCTTAATGCTGCATCCAATATGCGGGCGATTGTTTCTAAGTTTCCATATAATTTGAAAGAGAGGTTGAGTAATGTGGCTTGTGACATTTATGAGAATAGCGAACGTAAGGCTATGTTTAAAGACCTAGTGGACTTTGTGAACAAACATCCCAGGTTGCACTGCACCCTTACTATGGGGACATAATAGAAAAATGTAAAGATCACATAAAGTGCCCTTCAAGTTTTAAGCCAAGCAGGGCAGGTGGTAGTAAAAAGAGCTTCATTACCACTGCAAAGCAAGTAAATATTCAAAAGGATGTGAGAGTAGAGCCCAGCTCTAACAAGAAAGGTACTTCTAGTATCATTGAAGCCCCGGCTAAATTTTGTCCTTTTTGCCATGAAGAACATACCTTTGAACACTGTAAAAAAAAATCCATAATTCTTCTCACAAGGATAAGATTGACTTTGTCAAGGGCAAAGGCATATGATTCAGGACATATGAGTAAACGCTGTCAGGAGGAAGTAAACTCCCAGATCTGCTCAAGAACACACCCTACTTTGCTGCATATGAAAGTCAAGGAAAACACACCTGTTAAGGATGAACAGGCAGTGATCAGTGGATTTGTGAACAGCAGACGTGACCAACATTTCAATGCTGGGTCTGGGAGCATTGAGGAGCATCTGAGGGCATTCTTGTCATAGTTCCTGTCTGAAAATATGCAAAAAAGGGCAACAAAGTAATTACTTCGTATGCATTTTTGCGAAATGTTTATGTTGACGACTCCCTAAAATCAGATGGGATCAGATGTCAGATGGGTGGCTTTAGGTTATATAAATAAATCTGCAACAACCAAATGGTGTTAGCAGCCATTCCAGAGGAGGAGAAGGCGATTGAAATAATGGACCTAGATCTGGATTAAAATGCACTTCTAATGGAAAGGCTATTGGGAGTGAAATGTTGCATTCAGTGAGATCACTTCAAGTTCAGAGTAGTTACCCATAGTAATCCCCCCACCAGTAGAGGGATTCTATCCATCCTGAGCTTAGTGTATGATCCATTGGGAATACTCGCACCTGTGGATTTATATGCCAGGAAAAATATGCAGAAGCTTTGCAAGATGAGATTGGGATGGGATGAGACTGTGCCTGAACATCTTGCCCAAAGGTGGTCTCATTGGATACAAAGTCAAGAGCAGTTAAATTACTTTGGAATTGATAGATGTTTCAAACCAAAAAAAACAAATTTAAGTCTTACCAGCAGAAATAGTAGCATTCATTTCCTCTGCTTTAAGAACAACTTGGTCTAGTCCGTCAGGTTCGTATCAAGACGAGGACCAATAAGTTTAATAGACCCATAACCAACGTCTGTCTTGGTATCAGAATCCGAATGAGACAGTGGTAAAGACTGATCTCCTACAGTGTGTTAAATGCTGGTAACCTGTGACACCAGAGGAAAGAAGAGAGAACACCACAGAAGAATAGTCATGATGTTTATAGGTTATTGCATGATGTGTTTTGTGTTTTTTTGTGCAGAAGTAATTTAGTAATTGTTTCATATATTATGTTTGTAAATGTTTGTAATATTGGAGCACAATTAGGGCAACCAGGGTTTCCTGTGCTTTTGTTTATGTTATACATGTTTAATTAGATTAAAAAGTATACGTATAAGAGTACTGATGATGTCATTAATGACAAGGCATAAGAATGGCTTTGTTATTAGAGAGTTCAGTTCAACTCAGATATTGAACGGAACAGACGTGGACAACAAGAGAGACAGTAACTGGAGGAAAAGGAACTGACTTCCAGGTAGTGGGGACCGCAACAATGTAGAAGTGAAAGGTTCAGTGTGTAGCTGTGGAGGCACACGGTTTCTTAACGTGTTGTGTGGATTTAGGACTCACGTTGAGAAATGTATTTATGAAATTACTATTCGTAAACGTGTATCGTAGAATTTGTTGGTTATCGGCTAAGTTGAGAAAAGTGGAATAAAATAAATGTTCCATGTTCATCATACAACTATCCCTGGAGTGGAAAAGATCGACTCTATAGGGGCCTTAGTACAAACATATTTTAGCAATGTTACACAAGGAGAAAAAAAGTTTAGAAATATTTTGGCTTTATATTCCTATAGAATACCTTCCTGCTTATAATACAGGATACCTGGGTGTGTGTATATACATTCATGTGACCCCTTCTTTGTCCTGCTTTACAAATATGGAAACGAAGATGCAGCAAAGTGCCCATAAACATTAGCCTTCATGTTACATTCTGGTGCATTTTGAGTGAGCAAAAACTAAATAAATAAATATGAAATATACCTAAATGCATTCTCTTCTCTACTTTGCACATGACTGAGACAGTGCCTTTGATAGATGACGAATAATCTATGGCACTCACAGAATTCAAGGCTCACACTAAGATGCCATGCTTTTTTGTGACTAAAAAGAAACATTGACAATTTGTATTCGCGTGAAGGTGTAAAGGGCATTTTGGCAACATTCAGGAAGCATAATGTACACAAAAATTCTCTGCAATTGAACAATGCTTGGCAGCATAATGTAAATTTGTAAGGAAGGATGAAAGAAGATGAAAGATGGACCCGCTGCTTTGTCCGCTCTCAGAGCAGACGTGGCTACGATCCAGCCACTCAATGCAACGATTTAATTAAATTCTGATGGGTGTTTCCTTCTCTAGACACTGGCATGATGTGGATGCCTTCACATCCACACACAACAGGCATTTCTTGCATCACCCTTGACTCCTGCAGGCTTAGGCCTGGCAATCTGTCCCCTTCAGCTCTTTGGGGAGTTCCTCCAAACCTCATTGTTACATTTCCTTATCGCACCAGATGATACCTTGTTGATTTTGTCTCTCCAATTATTTTCCCAGGAAAAGTGATTGTTCCTCATTTCCCCTGTGATGGTTTATATGAAGAGTGAAGGTCTTGATGAGGGCAGGGCTTGGAACAGTATGAAACATCAGCGGCCCAGTAGCTGGACTGTATCTACACCATAGGTTTGTTTTCTTGCTCAGTGTTTAGGGTGTTTCGGATCTCAGTATTTGATTCTTTTCCAGATGGATTTTGGATGAGGGGCAACAACTTTTCCTGCGTAATTTTCGAGGATGGGTCTTCGTGAAGGTTGTGGAAAAAACATTTGTCCTCACGTGTCAGCTATAGAAACATTTATAAGTTTCAAACAAACTCACAAACACACTGAGATTCAAGGAAAAACATCTTCAGCCTCTGTACCAATATTTCTACAATATATTTTATGCAACAACTTCATAAGAAAACATGATAAATATCCGTATGGAAATACTACTTTTTTGTGCCATCTATTCAAACTCAACTTGTATATAGTCACCAGGTGCACGAGGATTTGTGCAAGAGACTGCCAGCAACTTTTAAAACATTTTTTTTAAGCATTTAAGGACTATGATAACACAGTCTTGCAGGTTCATTTATAACTGCACTGTGGGTGCTGGTTTAAGCATGAGATGCTGCTAAAGAGTTTAGTACACAGGCCTGCACCTTTTGGTACCACACTCTCTTTCCCACATGTGCTGAGCGCTTACGGTTACTGACTAACACTGCTATTTCCTCTCACTGAATGTATGCAGTTTGTAGGGAAAAAAAAAGACTTGACATTAGTGAGGTACTTAAGACCTTGCAGATACTATTAAAGCCCAGACGGAGAAACCTAATTACACAATGCCTTTCATGACGTCTGGTGAGAATTAAAGCAGAGAATTTTAAAAAGGTTTAGAACAAAACAAACTACACTCATTGCATGACCTGATAATCATGTGGTAATGATCTTGTATTTTAAGTCTAAGGAACAACGAATTTGCTTTTTTTTTTCATTTGTGAGAAAAAAGGCCCAAAATGTCAGAAACTTTTTCCTTCTATGTATATGTGTAAAGACAGCATTGTGGTGGAGTGGTTAGTGCTGCCACCTCACAGCTAGAAGGTTGAGGGTTTGCCTCATTGGCCAACTCTGGCCTTTCTGTGTGGAGCTTGCATGTGCTTGTGTGGGTTTCCTCCTTCCTCCACAGTCCAAAAACATGCATGTTAGGTTAACTGGTGATTATAAAATTGCAAAATAGATGTGAATGGTTGTCTGTCTGTGTATGTCTCTCGGTGTTGGCCCTGAGATGGACTGGTGGCCTGTCCGGTGTGTACACCACCTGCCACCATATGACAGCTGGGATAGGCTCCATCCCCCCAGAAATGCACAATAAAACAGTAGCAGTGGCTGTCTGAACACATTAAAAGAAATTTAGAAGCAAAAGGACAAAAAAAATAATAACGAAGTCTACGATTGCTGCTGTCCACCCAACCAAATGCCTGGGTTAACTCCATAGGTTCATACTGTGGCTGTAGAGCTTGCGTCTGGACACGCGAGAACCCAAACCTTTAGAGAGAGCAAGAGGTGATGTCTCTACTATGGCTCAGTCAGAAGAGGGGATCTAAGGTAATAGGTGAAGGATGATACCATTTTGCCTAGAGCAGTTCTGTTCCCCTCAGTGCTCACAGCATGATGGTCGAGGTTTCAGGTTGAGATTCTACTTGCCACTCAATATACATAAAGTGCAATATACACATGCGTTTGAGGGATAGTTACCATCAAGTTGTTTATGCTACTGTTCACTAACCATCTCTTGGGTTTTAAAGAAACCCTGTTGTTGAATGCACAACATCACATCACAAATTCATGCCATTGCATGCTGCCCAGTCATCAAAACAACACAAAACATTTTGACTATTGGCTATGCATAATACAAAACAAAGTGCAAAAGAATATAACAAATTTAGGGGGAAACAACAATGATAGCACATTTCCCTTCCTTGCTACCTGGTCCTTTGATTTACCATCACTGCAGTTATTCAATCTTCACAAACAAAATGCCCAAAACCAGCCCCATTAGGGTTTTATAAAAACAAGCACTGGATAGCAAAGGGGACATTCATTGACTTTAATGGGATGAACTGATCAACCATATCTAATAGAAATCATTGCCCCGGGCAAAAGCTGCTGTAGAATTGAATTACACATGGAGCACAATGCTTTTACGGGTTCTTAGAAAACTGTAATTCAATCAGTTTAGTACAGAGAAGAAACAGATAAAGTCCAAATTAAAAGATTAAAAAAAAGTTTTGTTGTGTGACATTTTAGCACTAATGTGAAGCTTAAGGTAAAGTGTTCCTATGACACCTGTAAAATGTTAAATCCAAACACCAGTCTGAGACCCAAAGACATGGTCTGTCTTTACCTTGATGTGAAAAAAAAAAAAAAAACGAAGCTCGAGAAATTGTTCCTGATCAAAATTGATTTATGGAAAAGCTAAATCGCTACAACATGTCTTAAGACCTCTGTGTTCTCCGCTCTGATGCAGGTCAAGTCAGAAGCAAATGCACAAGTTTATGGGAACTTGAGCCACGACATAAACCGTACATGCCAAGTTGACATCAAACTGGAGAGAAAGTGTTCAATTATAAAATATCACGTGGAAGAGAGAGAGGAAACAGATTTAAAAGCTCGCATTTAATATCGCCTGTGCTGGAGAAGGCGAGTCTTCTAGATGCCTCAGAATGGGCAGTCGTTCCTCAGATGCATCTGGACAACAGCAGCATCGACTCATGGAGAGGTGTCCCTAGCTTTACCAAGTACGGAGGGAAGCCTTTCAGTTCAGTGCTTTAAAAAAGCTTTAGCAGCGGCGACAGTATTCAAATAGACATTTATCTTTGTCGTTACCCTTATGAGTAATGTTTTAAGTAATTGTTTGATTGAGTCGCACAGTGCGCTCAGTTACGTAGAGGCGGAATCGTGAAGAGTGTTTCACTTGACACCTGTTGTGCCGCTGTTCATCCGTCTACAAATACTATGTTTTATCTCAATGCTGTACTGCTAGTGGCACACAAACATTATGTCTGTCTGCTGCTGGACGAATAATGTCACTTATTATCCCCTGGCAGTCCTGACCTGTATATGTCGCTGTGCGTAATTGTACTGCAACTTTACGCACGAACACCAAACCTGCCAAACTCTTTGTTTCTCTTCCTCTCCTCCAGCTCATGTAGGCTGAATTGTGTGCTGTAGTTTCCGTGGAGAACACTGGCTTATTCGTTTGTTGTCAGCGGGATTTCCGTCCTCGTCCAAGCTTACCGACCACCAGCTCCGCCAGAACCCGCAGGGGGCCGTAAGAGCCAGCGTGGGTTTCATACGCACCGCAGAGAAGATGAATATCCAGGTCATGCCAGAACACAAACTCTCGTCGGTGGCCCCGCTGAAACAGTGCAATCTGGAGAAAAAAGAGGTCGAGCTGATTCTGGTGAAGGACCAGAATGGCGTCCAGTACACCAGCTCCTCCATCATTCCCACGCCCGGCCACTGCGCAGGTCATCCCGGATCCACCTCTGAGGAAGAACGGGAAACTTGGGGCAAGAAAATAGACTTTCTTCTGTCGGTCATTGGATTCGCGGTGGACCTGGCCAATGTTTGGAGATTTCCATATTTGTGCTACAAAAATGGAGGAGGTGAGTAAAATACGGATTTACGATCAAAGAACGTGTACTTACGGATACTTTAATGAAGTTACAAAACTTGTGGCGCGTCAAAATCCTCAAAGCAAAAAAAGATAGTTGGTTATTTCTTCACTGTTGCTCCGTGTCCTCTTTCTTTTAGGGGGTCAGGTGCCGATGCGTTTCGGTTTTTACATTCACACTCTTTCGAAATGTGTCTTGACAAAGTACAGTTCATACGGCACTGTTGTTCTGTTAGACTATTTTATTTTCAGCTCCTTTAATGTCATTCAATACACTTTTTTTTAATAGTCCCGCGGGTGCGTTTGATTTGCACGATAAAGGAAATACCTCATTAAACCAAGCCATGCGCATACAGAAACATCACTAACTTAACTGTATAATGTGAGACTGATAAGTGACAGTATCTCTTTGCACAGTTACAACAAACTGTCAAATATATTTTTAAACAAACAGGTTTCCATACAAGATCTAAACTATATGAAACTATTTCAACTATTAAAAAGGGGCTTTGTACGCAGTGGCACTTCAGTATGTGTGTAGCTAAACCACCAAGAGGTTGGTTTAAACAATTTCAACTGGGTTCTTTCCTTTCATATTGTCAAAAACAGGCAACATTTTCTTCAAACTACATAGTTTTAAAGGTAGTTTATTGTTGCCACATTCAGTTGTAATAAAAAATGTAAAAGTGACTAAGAAAAGATTTTAACTTGCTTAGTGAAGCAAATGTCTCCTTTCCTACAGACATTAGTGGAGCCCGTTTTAAATATAATTTAAAACATATTGTGAGGTTTATGTCCCTAGACCAAAGGAAATGTGTAAATGGGTCTGAGCTCAAAAAGTGTGAATAAAGTGACAAATTGCCAACTTGCAGTGTTTTCAAAACCGAACTCTGAAAACTGCCCTGTGGCGAGTAAAATAAAAATACAGTGTGTGTGGTTGAATCAACAAAGGACTGTTTTAGATACTGTTGTTTTACCTTCAACACTCAGGACAACAGAGTGCTCACTAGAAGGTGTGCTCTGTCCTGTTTGCCTGCGTGTCTATTCACGCGGCAAACGTGTTGTGCTCAGTGGCTTAAAGGGTCAACTCCATCACTGCCCTGTCAATCACGCTGGCCCACAGCACGATTTCTTCATCACTGTAGATAATTTGTCATGTGTGATGGACAGTGTCAATAGCAAATTAATGATGAGAGGTCATTTTCTTGTTGTGGATGTGCACAGCATGAAAATAGCCGTGAGAGCTCCCTGCTTTTGTGATATAGTGTGTTATTTTTACAAGAATGCCAAGGCCTTCAACACCACTTCTTCTCTTTTTTTTTTGATTTATTTTTATCTAGCACTTAGTTCCATATCGAGCATCTATCCTTTTTACTGTAAGAAAAAAAGAAGTCACACTATCAGGGAGGAAAACACTTCAAATGTAAAGTGTCAAATCTTTCTATTACTTTCTTTCAGGTGCCTTTTTGATCCCCTATATTCTTTTCTTGGTCATTGCGGGTATGCCACTGTTCTACATGGAACTTGCCTTGGGCCAGTACAACAGGGAAGGGGCAGCTACAGTTTGGAAAATATGCCCCATCTTTAAAGGTGACTTGTTATGCACACACAAATATATGAACCTGCGTGTCTATTTACCTCAGTCTTTCTCTAACCTATTATTCTGTGCTAAATGTTACTCCGTCATGCTCTATTTTGCTTCTCTTCAGTGTCTTGCCCTTTCATTTAATTCCTTTGTTCTTCCTTTGTTCCTTTGCCCTCTCCGCTTCAAAGGTCCTTAAGAGTCACTTGCACAGTATCTAATCTTTATCACTTCCCATCTTTCTGTGTTTTATCACTCTGTATTTGTTCTCTCTCTCCACATTTGTACTCGCAACCTTAAAGCCCATCTGTGTTTGTGCAAATGTTTCTTTCTAATGCTAAGCATGCTAAGAATTATAGTTGAAAACCACATACATCAAATAAAGCAAGATCTATTATTACCAGAAAGCTTCATGCAGACTATAAAAAAACTGACTGATTGCAAATGATATTGTGTAAACATAAGATTAAGCTTGCATTGAGTTAATTACAGCATCTCTGTATTAACAAAACAATCAAACAAAACCTTTCCCCCCTTTCGCATGCACTTTGCTGTAAAGAAAAAGTTGGCACACTGTTCTCAGTAACATTAGTTTTTTGTGTAAATCAGCAAGAATGTACAATCATGCATCTTATAAACTGCAACTGTAAATATTGTTAGACATGATTTCTTCCTTTTGTAGTTTCTTACTCAATAGATTATTATTTGATACCGTTGGATAAACACATTTGCCTGCACTATTGAATCAGCCCCAGCTTTCGCTTTTATTGGTTTCAGCCCTAAGGAGGGTTTGTTATTTTCCTGCCTAGAATGAGTGGGTGATGACTTTATGGACTTCTCTGTTTTCGTGTACAGTAAGGGACATCACATTCCAGCGGAGGCAAAACAGCTCATCCCAGAATTGATTAAAAAAAGTATGCTTTATCACCTAGTGGATGTGTGTGAATTTTGAGAGGCTGGCTTAATACTGTTTATAGGCCTGCGCCCTCCACAACATCGCTGGGGAAATGATATGTTTACCTTTTGAAAAATAGATAGAATTATTGCATATTGTACATAGTCAAAGATAAGGCAAAGCTTTTTTGAATAAACATTTTACAAAGAAAATCTTGGTAATGACGAATGATATTTTAGCATCAGCTTTCGGGTTGCAGTGTGTATTGGTGCAAATTATTTGGAAATTAGTCACATTATAAAACTTACTATCATCCAACGTTGCACAGAAATTTGTGTAAGACAACAGCAATGAGAAAAAAAATGTTACTACATTAATAACCATATCATATCTTCCTCACTAATAAGCCTGTGTTCTTTAGGTGTGGGCTACACTGTGATCCTCATTGCCCTGTACGTTGGCTTCTACTACAATGTCATCATTGCATGGTCTCTCCACTACCTGTTCTCCTCCATGACCAGTGAGCTACCATGGCTCAACTGTGGCAACATCTGGAACAGCCAGAACTGCACTGACCCCAAACACTTCAACAAATCAGTGAACATCAGTGGAATTTACACCAAACACAAGACCACTCCAGCAGCAGAGTACTATGAGTAAGTGACTTTGAATTGCATTATTTAGATTGCATGAAATTATAGGTATACGTGTAGCTTATCTACTCTGTGGTAACATTAATTTTTCAAAGTATTAACAGAAATGCAATGCTGCATTTTAGTCACCACAACAATCCAACGACCAGAATCAATTACATTTCTTGAGAACAGCCTAGTTTTCATTTATTTTTAATAACAAAACAAAACAAGCACTATCTAAATTCAGTTTGCTTAACTGCAGGTTTCAGGCAGTATTAGTATTAAGACCTGATAGCAGAATCTAAACAGATGATTTTGGAATCAAAAGTCAAGTTATTTATTAAATGTCAAAATACAGTGATACAACTCACAGAAGGATTTTGTTGAAAGACTGAGGCGTCTGTTAAAACTGCACCTCTTTTGGTGCCAGGCAGAAAAAAGGTGGATGCAGTCTCTTGACACACTGTTTTTTGCACTAAACTCTCAAAAATACCCGTTATTCATATCACAGGTCATGTGATAACAGTAGTTGTAGATTCACACTAGACTCGAACAGGGGTCTCCCCTGTGAATATCCTGTGTTTTGTGATGCATCCAACCACCCTAGCCTTAACCTGACAAACAAAGGGTCTAAGTGTCGGGAGTTTGTCATAAATTCACTACAGGCACTCGATGATGCCCAATGGTAACGTTTGAAGGCTGATACAAAACTTAGTAGTATTTTACAGGAGAACAGTCTCTTTTTTCCTGGTACTTCTGGGACTGCAGAAATGTCAAAGCTTTTTTCTGCAAGTAAATGCAGTCGGCCTTCGTGAGACTATCTTTGGATGTTTTTTCCGTCTACAGTATTTGTGGATACAGTACTTGTTTTATTTGGACAGTTATTGCCAGCACAATTTGGAATCACTAATGAGTACAATCCACAAAACAACAGCACCACATGGAAGTGATTACGTTTTTGCTTCGTGAATGATGTCAGAACAGTCTGAGTACAGTTTGACATCCCCATGGATGTACACCAACCTTTCACCATCCCTGTGAAGCACGTGACCAGTGACTAAAACGTGAGAAGGGAACTCCAAATTTATCCAGCCAGAAATGTTTGCACTCTCAAAGGTGTATACATAAGTTCAACTTAACTCTTTGAAGTGCATGGAAAAAGCCTCATCTGTTTATACTTCAAAGACAGCCAGTTCTTCCTCGGCTTCTGTGAAGTCTGACTGTGCAGCCCAGAGGAAGTCTGTGAAATGACTTGGACAATAAAAGGGACCCATGCTAAGAGTGACGCACAGAATATATTGAGCATGATATTGAGCTTGTTGGAATTCCACTCCCACTTTGCAGGACTATGGATATCATTCAACATCCATCAATCTTGAAACTTGATATATTCAGAGTAGTCAAATGCTCGTACCGTCCATTAGGAGGTCAGTATTCACACAAAAGCTCCAGCCTCTTGAATTACTACAGACCTTCCAAAAAGCAATGCTATATTGCTCGAACCAGGTTTAGAAAGTCAGACAACCAAGCATATGTTCCAGGTGGAATATTACACTTCACTTATAGGAAATTAAAAAAAAAAAAAAAATCAGTAAATCTAAATGTAGACAGGCTGCCAACAATAAGGTACTTCAAGACAGATCTTGCAAGGCATTGGGCTCCATAGGGGATAACAAATCCTTCTGATTACAGCTAGCTTTGCGCACAGGAACAATGCCAAAGCACAGCATGGAAGAGTGAGGCCAACTGAGTCAACAGTTCTCTTGCTTCACCTCTCACACACTCTTCTATATGCACAATCCCTCTTGATCCCCCCGTCTTCTGCTGTCATGAGCATTTGTTGTGAAATTCTACCACAATACAAATTGTAGTATTCTGTAAGAGAATACACAAAGTTCTGTAATACAATAACAGAATATTGTGTCTGTTTTAGTTAATGCCACCAGGTGTGCTTCTCTAGTTAGTGGAGCTCGGATTGACTAACTAATGTGATTAATCCAGTATATACAGTATTATTAAGTTCATATTCTACCACTTTGTGTATTTTAACAAACTGAATCATTACATCAATGACCACGATAATAAATGACCACAAAATAAGACTCCATTTGAATACATTTCCTTATTAGAAATACAAGGTTCTCAAACTGTAGACAAGCTTATCATCTTAACAAAACAATATATAATTAATATGAGGACACCTCAGCCCTTAGCAATACCACTCGAATGTTAAATAGTTACAGCTGCTCTCAATTCAAGGTGATTTCAGTGGTTTTAGGCAAAGTGTATGACCAAAGAAAGAAGTTTGAAATACAAAATTGTTTGACTGCACTAACTAAATCAAAAGTCAATAGACTTTCATTACTGTGATACTATTCTCTATTTAAGCTTTTATTTTTGATGACATTTTGATCTGATTTTGATGACTGCTTTAAACTTTAAACTAATAGTTATACTGGATTAAAGTTAAGCACTTGGTCAGGCCAGTTTTCACATTTTTCTGCTTTAACAATATTTTATTTCTAGTTGTTGAATTGTGTTTAGAATCACTGTCTTGTTAAACAATTCCTCTCCAGTGATCCTTTCAGCCCAATATCAGCAAACTATGTAATCACTATTTAATCACTGAAGTCATCTTGGCTATATCTGTGCCAAACTGGACCCCATTTGATTTTGGTTTAATTTGACCAAAGAACGTCCTGGCAATATTCATCAAGCTTCTCAGTTTCAAGTTGAACAGAGAAGCTCCAAGTTTTAGTGCTTTACACCTTCCTGCTGCACAAAGACAATGCTAAATGTCTATCATAGATAATATAAGGTGATTCTTTACTGTCACTGTGCATTTCTGTACAGCAAAATTCTTCTTTAGGCAATCCGTTCACAGAAGCATATGTAATTCCTTTAAGGATAAACAAAGTAGTTAAGGGAAAAAGGGATAAGATAAAGAAGTAAAAAAGGGAGGAATAAAAAGGATGGAGTGTCCAGGTGCAAAGTACAGTTCATGCTTCCATCAGAGTTTTCACTGCTCTGGGGAAGAAGTTTTTTCCCCCCTTTTTTAACGTCTTAGTGAGTGTAGCGTTTTTAAGGTCTTGGTGAGTGTAGCGCTAACATGAGATTGAAAGGGAAAATGCAAAAGATTTTGAGGAGATTCAGTTTGGGGAGAAAACAAAACTATTAAAATTAACCACAGTATATGTGGTATCTGAACATAGTAATGCTGCATAGAGTAATTAGTAATTACGCTATGTAAAAAGAAAATTGTTAATGGTGTAATTTTTTGATGATAACATTCTTTCTGTCTCATGTTGGCTCCTCCCATACGTCGTAACCACTGCTGTAGTTGTGGTTGTTCAGTAGCCTACCATGACTATGAAGCCTGTTTTTTACTTGTTCAGCTAATTGCTAAGACTGTGAGTTTTGCATTACAGACAACCATCTAAATCTACAGTGACTTTTTATTTTTTCTAGTAGAGATACACTCATAATAATGTGAAGAAGTGCTGTCTATGCCTCCCAAGACAATAAAAAAAGCCAGCACTGACCGCAGTACAGAGATATTCCCTTCTAAAAGTTTTTGAGCGAGCTCTGCCTTTCCAGGCAAACTTCAAAACCTATGCATTACCTACGGATGAAAAAGTTACCTTGCACATATCAAAAATGACCACAGACACCACCAATTCTGGTCATTAGCATGTACTCATATCCTTTGTGTATATATCTAGTCTGAAGCATGTGATCTGTCGAGGATAACTAGGCTTGATAAATAGCCCTCATTTAAACAAAAAGATCTAATTACAAAGACACTTGAGAAGATTGCTTTGACTTCAATCTCACACACGATTTAGCATATTAGCATCCTTTCAAAATAACAAGGTCAGAACCATTTATTATTAATCAAATAAACCAGGTGGAGCTCACATAGAACCCCTCAGCTGTGTTTTGATACCCCTTTTAATTTTTTCTTCTCGTGCTCCGTTTCTCGCCCTGTAACCAACATAAAGACTGGTCTGCATGCAATGGTGTGCCAGCGTCAAGTATACACTGACCGAATAATGGCAACATTGGATGTTAGAAGAACCTATAAAGAGCCTGGTGAGAGACGATAAGAATAAATTTGTTTAGAGTAACTGGGCCAAAGGAAGCTGAACTGATGTTAAAAAGAGCATTTACTGGCAGTGCACCATCAATGCAATCTGATGAACAAAGAGGCCTTGGGCAATTACAACACAACACCCAATCTCTAGGTCAGACTTTAAACTCTAACTTCTTTCCCCAAACAAACTGATGCATTTACAGTGCTATCTGCCTCCCCAAAGACCTTACTACCTTGAACGTATTATCTGTCAAAGATAAACTAATGCTGAGGATTTGCACAGATCCTTCCATTCCTTTTGGATTACGTGTCTGGATGTACTTAGTTTGTGTGTTTCTGACATTTTTGTGTAACTCTGTTGCGCAAATAACCTGCGTATCAGATCCAAATCCAGTTTTGCTGTTTATCAACCCATCACATTATACATGCCAACTAAAACTATTAAAAACTAAGCTTTGGATCAATGATTTGCTTTAAATGATTTGCTGCAGCATACAGATACCCAAATTAAATACACCCTGCTTCCACTCCCTGTCACTTCTTGGAAGACACCTACAGTAACAATTTGTTGTTGGACTCATGTCTCCCCTCATGAGTTCTGCACTGGAATCTTTTTATCTGCTGATGCCTTGTGAACCGTGTTATACAGTATTGTACCTTCTTATAAAACATCTTTATTCCTTGAAAGAGCTTTAATCAGTGTTTAAGCAGTAAATAGCGGAAAAAGTTGTAAGTAGAACCTTAAAGTTAATTCTAAAACCAACAGGGAGCCGATGATAGTTAGTAGGCTAAATAAGCTACTCTATGCAATTTAAGGGCACTTTATCATATTGATATCCAATGCCCCAGTAATAGGCCAGAGGTTGGGACACTTGCAGTGCGATTACATGCATTTAAAGGAACCAGGTCACAGCTTCTTTGGGAAAGCTGATGTATTTAGGGTCATGTAAAAGGGAAAGCTGGTTTGGGCAATTGGAGTAGGGGAATAGAGAAACCTGATCTCCTCAGGTAGATTTCTTCTAGAGACAACATTAATGAAGCAATGTCACCTCGTTTTCTGCCTCTCCATTCTACAGGGATATGCCCAGAAAAAAAAAAACTATAATAAAAAACAACTACCCAAGACTGCCCCTATGTGAAATGAGTATGTTCTTTAATAAAATGACGAAGAGATGTGTCTTACCGGTCGCCCAAATTTAGTAGCAGTAGTCAATGAGCCACCATCACATAATATTTAGAGCCTTGTCAGGTTTGTCAGAAACCAGTTGTAGGTGATAGATGGTTTTCAAAACACAGGACAACTCCGGGATTTGGCTGCGGTGCAATGTGGTGTACGCTATGTGGTAGCGCTATTACAACAAAACGGTTCATTAACCCATATGAAAGGGTAGGACATCTTTGGGTGTTAAAGTTGGAGGACTTGCAACAATGCAGTCATAAACTGTGAGACACGCTTCCAAAATATGTCAGAGTTGAAGGAAAAAACTGATAACTCGTCTACTGCATGTATGTGTGGATTTCCAGCTATATACCAATATGTCCCAACAAACTCACAGGGAACTTTACAATCTAAAGCTAGACCTTACAGAATTACAGAAGCAGTCATGTGATTCTTTCCCAGTACTCTGAGCAGACATTAAAGGAATGAACTCAGTTGAAAACATTTTTTTTTTCATCTAGGGGAGGAAGACACATTTATCTCACAGTCTTATTATTTCATGATAAAACACTCAAACCTTTGAATGCTCACCTTGATCTGACAAAACAATAACAGAGGTCTTTACTGAACTTTATTCTGAGTTTGGTAAGAAAAAGCTGTATAAAACTAAAAGCCAAACAAAAGAGGCCTATTTCATACAGCTTTCATAAAGATGGATAACTTTACATGAGATATTTCATCTACGTTAGTTTGGAATAACAGTTAACCTTTTTCAAAGTCTTTTGAACCTAAAGCTAAAAATAATAATAATAAAACATGACATCAGGTTGTAGATTATGGGTTAAGGCGGAGTATTGTAATGCATGTCCTTAGAGAACCCCTGTCCACTACTACATTGCTTACCTCTATCTCATGTACCTACACCTGTACCCGGTTTTGTTTAGACTTGCCCGTCTGCTGTAAATCCTAGGTGGGCCTGCTCAACAAAAACACATCTGTTATGATGTAGCCAAAAAAATACCACTGCATTGTGTCGGCTGAGCCGTTTTCTACTTTAAAAGATAACTATACAAAAAAAGAATATATAGTAAGATTACTACTTTTTCTGAAATACTGATGTCGGCGGAAAATGAAAAAACATTTTATGTGTCTGTACTTATGTAGAAGGGGTGTGCTGCATCTTCATGAGAGCAAGGGTATCCAGGACCTGGGTCTGCCTCGCTGGGAGCTGACCTTATGTCTGGTTGTGGTGGTCTTCATCCTTTACTTCAGCCTTTGGAAAGGTGTCAAGTCCTCAGGAAAGGTATGGAGTTAGATCAGCAAACAACTGATGCTTTCCCGTTTTTGTTTTTTTTTAACACACACACACACACACACACACACACACACACACACACACACCACTAAATACTGATTTTGTTACAGACAAATTGCGCTGAAATACTGTAGGTGCGCTTATTATAAGCTACTGGTACTGGTCAATAATGTTCAGTCAAGAGGCTGTGATAAAAATGGCCAGGTTTAGAGAAATGCTCTCATATTTACACTTTGCATTAATTCTTTACATTTAAAATGCCATATTAGTTGTACTCAAGAAAAATAGCATGTACAGTACTTGTTCCTACAGTAGTTTTACATGCTCTTTGGCATATCACATAATCTTACAATTCCTGGCAATGAGTGAGGGAAGTAGGATTTTTCTTTTTTCTAAATACACACTGTCAACCACATCCTTTATAAACAGAGGATGTGGATTACAGTGTCGACTGCCAACCACATCCTCTATTTATTGAATGCTTCAATGAAAAAGGGGGATTATATGATGTATTTCTTTTACCTTCTACCTGTATGTTCTGTGGGTGTATTCAGGTGGTGTACATTACAGCTACAATGCCCTACGTGGTCCTTTTTGTGTTGTTGATTCGGGGCATAACTCTACCAGGGTCCATGGATGGTATCAGGGCCTACCTCTACATTGACTTCAAGCAGCTCCACAATCTAGAGGTTAGCCACAATCTATTCATGAGCATTGGAAATAATCTGACTAGATCATAGGATCAGTAAAGGGAAAAAGAAAACCATTGTTGCTTTGAGTGTGAAATTCTAGTTTAATGCTGGACCTTGAGTTTTTTATTATTTGATGAACTGTGTTTTTGTGTTAACCTCAGATCTATGACTTTATCTATTTCATTAGTAGCATGTTCTTGAGGCTATGTGCATTTAGAGAGCTCTCTTCCTGTACTACTATATCTTACTGGCTAGAGTGTCTTAAAGTATGAGGGGGTGGGCATTGTGTTTATTAATTAAGACATTTTTTACGTTTTGCAGAATATTTGTGGTACTTGATTTAATTAGTACTTAGATCATATAGTGGAATGTAGTTTTTAAATAAATTGAAGAAAATGTCTTTGAATTTAAAGCTTTTCTTATTTCCATGGTAGGTGTGGATTGATGCTGCCACCCAGATATTCTACTCACTAGGAGCAGGATTTGGTGTGCTTATTGCATTTGCCAGTTATAACAAATTTGACAACAACTGCTACAGGTAAGAACTTGAATTGTATGCCGGATTTTTGATAGTCCAAAGCAACAAAACACCCTGCTGTTTGTGCTGTTGGTGAGTCATGAGCCAAGCTACAACAGAAGCCGAAGTGTAGAAAAATCGCTCAGTTCTGAAAACTGAGGATTTTAGAAATGGAAAACTTATTGTATAACTTTCTTTTTTTAATCTTCCTCTAGGGATGCTCTCTTGACTAGCACTGTGAACTGCATCACTAGTTTCATCTCAGGGTTTGCCATTTTTTCTGTGCTTGGGTACATGGCTCAGAAACAAGGCGTGAAAATAAAGGATGTGGCAACAGAAGGTAAATACGTTTTTGTTTACATATTGAAATGATTGGGGATGAAGAGTATTCGGCCATGAATACAAATTGCACTGTGTAGACATATTGTTTATGAAAGCCATATTTTTTGTGTGAGCACATTTCTGTGTTTGTACGTGCAGGGGCAGGATTGGTGTTTATAATCTACCCTGAGGCCATTTCTACACTGCCTGGCTCAACATTTTGGGCTTTTGTGTTCTTCATCATGTTGCTGACTCTGGGCATAGACAGCTCGGTGAGTCCCAACAACCACTCAGAAAGCTTTATAGATACAAAATATACAAGTATGTGGCAAATAACCATTTCAAGTCTTAGTTTTTACATGTATTAAAGAGCACATAAAAGAGTGAGACAGGTGAATATTTTACCTGTAAATATAAGGTAAATATAATATAGAGCTTAGGCCTGTAGGGTTGTGCAGAGATTGGTAAAATGTCTTTGTATGAACTTTCTCCGTCTCAAACAAGGCATGCTTTTCCATAGTTTTTTTTTTTTTTGGTTTGCTAAGAACAATTGTGCTACCTTAAAGGTGCATGCACAGACAAGAGCAAACACACTGAATTTAAACCCCTCCAGCAAACTATTCCCATGTATCATGCTGTAGCAGTTGTTGACTTCCTTTATTGAGTTGCCCATTAAACCTGACATTTATCAGAAGCACCGGTGTTTAATGAATATTGAGCCTTGACGATGCTTTGTACTGTGACCAGTTCGTGTGCTATGATGTGGAAATAACATACTAGGATATATCATGAATAATGTTAACTTAATATATATTTTTTGTCATTTATATCTAATACAGTATTTTGCCCATGAAGCAAACTTTAATAAAGTTAATAAGTAATAATTAAGTATCACCTATTAGGTTTTATACCAAATGAGAATACTATTGACTTTGATTACTCTACCCTACTGTTCAATGAGCAGGGCAAATAATAGTGTGGAGGTGGGTGGACCTCCTTGATAAACAATTTGTAATAAATCATAAAGTAAACAGTGTTTTGATATGGTCAGCATGACTTTTTTTATGGTTGTCTTAGAGTGTACATATGCACAGATACTGCCATACTCCCTAAATTATAAGAAAAATGTACAGTTACTTTTGCTAACACAGTGAAGTATCAAAACACTTTATAATATACTGTGCAGGCATAAAAAGCACATAAAGTCTATGTCTATGAACAAAAGTCTAGATACCCCCACCTGTCTTTCATTGCAATATTAGGCTTGAAATTATTTCCTAGAACTTTTTTGCTGACATAAGGCCAATCCAAAAGCTTGGTTTATCCATTTCACAAGAAGCTTTGGTGTGTGTAAAAAACCCAAGTTTTGACCATCCAGCTTGTAGTTTGAGGTTATGTAAAAACCCTTAATGTACAGTGTTCTTGTGGTTTTTGTTAGTAATGAAAAGCTAATTGTGATCACTAACACAAAGATATCTTGCCCATTGAAAAAACTTTTTTTCCTTTGTTGATGGCTACTCTTTTTTCTTCACAGAAAATTTATCAGAAAAAAAAAATCAATAGGTGGAATAATAAGCAGAATTGATAACGGCACTAGCATCAATACAATCTTGTCAATTCCCACCCCTAGTTGTCAAAATATATAACTCACCAACATAAAGTCAGCTGAATCCTCACAACTTGGCAAACCAAAACAAAAATGGATAAAGGTAGCTCCTGAAAAATAAGTCGTGGTTGATTATTCAGTTTTTTAGTTAAATGTGTCAGCTACATTTTTAATTAACTTTCACTGTTGAAATAAATATTACATCAGCCTGAATCAGAAGATAACTAACTTTAAAGGAATCCGATTTGGATTGGGATTTCCCCAATTACTACATAAAGTGTTCTCTTTAATATTACTGTATGTATAAGCATACTGAAGGAGAATTTTGAAGAGGTGTAGCGATAACACATAAATGAACATCCTTGTTTGTTCAAGCTCAAAAGGGATCAAGGGGACTGTCTACCTGAGTGTCATGTCTATGTCTCCGTATGTTTCCACCAGATGGGTGGCATGGAGGCAGTCATCACAGGCTTGATGGATGACTACAAGATCCTCAAGAGAAACCGGAAGCTCTTCGTTTTCCTCACAGCCTTTGGAACATTTCTGGTTGCCTTGCTCTGTGTCACTAATGTCAGTATAATTTTCACACTGAAATAAATTTACACTGAATACTTGTAAAAAGTATGTGTTAAAGCCACACATTCAACATAACAGTTGCTCATGCAGTTTGACTTATTTAAGAAATAGCTAGCTGTATAACATATGTACAGTGTACAACAACAACAAACTTGGCAGTTTGACAGTAAATACTAATAAAATACTTAAAGATATTAGTTACAATACTCACGTATTTTGAGTAGCTATGTAGTGTAAAAACATTAAAAACAATAGGTTCTAATTGCGTTCCATCAATGTCTGGAAGGACAGACTGATTCTCAGAAGTTTTATCAAAGAGCAACTGGATCGATACATTATAATTTAACTAAATCTTCTAGGATGCAAACTTAGGCCTAGCTCACATGTTCATATTTTGCTTCATTTGAAAAAAAAAAAAAACAAGAAAAAAACAACACAACTATCTTAAAGTTAGCTTTTTAAATGGTTAATTTACAGGAACCTAAAACTGAGTTTTGTGTGAATGAAAGTACAAAGTGCACAGAAATTTTTATTTTTTTTTTTAAATATCTCTAAACAAGGTGTTTGTTTTCTTTGTAGTCCTTTGTCTTTCATATTGTATAAATACCGAGGGTAAAGACTTACTGAAACATGACCTTTGAAGACAGCAAGGTATTATGTTAGTGATTCACATGGTTTCCCTTAAGCAAATCAATAAAATTGGCAAAATGAATTATGCCTTTCCCATGCTAGTTCTCTGACAAGATACAGATTGTGTTATTCAGGATAAATCAAAGATAAATTGTAAGTCCACTTCCTTATCCAGTTCACCTCAAATTCAAAACAAGCACATACAGTGCATTGTATCAAGTCTCTGAGACTAAAGGTTCAAATTTATACACAACATATATAGTCAGTCATTCTAGGTTTTCAATTTTCTTTCCTCTCTATAGGGTGGGATCTATGTGCTGACCTTATTAGACAAGTATGCAGCTGGAACTTCTATACTATTTGCTGTGTTGATCGAGGCCATTGGAGTGTCATGGTTCTATGGTAAGAAACGTAGTAGTTTGGTGTTGAATTTCTTTTGTCACATTTGCATCAATAATGACAAGTGAAACTAAGAAATGAAAACCCTTATACTAATTCCCACATATTAACTTGCCAAATGTTAATCAGTATATACCAGGAGGATCGAAATAAGTGGTCATCCCACGATAGAATATTTTTTCCACGTTTCTGATATACATCACGTAACACTTGTGCAACACACAATATATAGCCAAAAAAATTAAAATGTCACAATATCTGCGAATTAAGAGAAGCATGTATTTAAAACACATTGACTTAAAAGAAAAAAAATCGAATTGGTGAGAAAATCTACATATATGTAATGCAGCCTACAAGTTTGCATTTGCCTTTGCATGTGTTTCATAAAGCATGTGCAGTATAAGCCCAAACAGCTGTCGAAACACCTTAAAACTGAATTGTGAATCACTGAATGGTGATTTGCAAGAAAGAGAGTCAAACTTTTGCTTTACAAGACACTGATGGATGACTGATTTGTTTTTGTTCTGGCATGTTGTTTCCTACATCACACACAGTTGCAGCTGCTGTTCTTATACTGTAACTGTCTCCAATCAGTTGAGCACCACAAAAAGATAGTAAAATTATGACAGGCATAATTATTTTTTTTGTCCCAGCTCTATTATATGCTATAAAATAAAAATCTATCCACAGATTAACATCAGACTCCCCTTGTTGACAGAGTAAGTAACCAGTAACCAGTTTGTTAAGCAAGGTAAAAACTATAAATATAAAATTATACAAAAAAGACCCAAGGAAAAATGTGTAGAAGAGCACTTACATGCTTAGGCTTACAACATCAAACCTATAAAGGTCTCCAGTATGTCCTAATGATCTGTAGACGATCAGGAAAGGGGTAGTGAAAGTACAGAAAAGCCGTTTCAGAAAGCTGCTGGGGTCAATCTCAAATGGAATCCCATGGCAAAGCAATTGTGCAACCAGAGCAAAAAACTTAAAACTAAAATGGAAAGCAGCATGGAAAACTTGATGAGTTAATCCACTAAATAAGTGAAAGACACATGATGTGTAAGGTCAACTAAGGTCAGCCCTGATCAGACTGCAAGGGAGTAACTCATCTTGTGTTGTGTCACATCCTATTGTGCACAATTAGGCTGCATACTTGGCACAAAAAGCTTGCTATAGTTTACACTGCCTAAATGTTGAATATGCATGACTTCACTTCCCACAGTAACCCGTGTGGTGTAACCTTTCATGCTTTCCCCAGGTGTGGACCGCTTCAGTGAAGACATTGAGCGCATGGTGGGCTTTAAGCCAGGCCTCTACTGGAGACTGTGCTGGAAATTTGTCAGCCCAGCTTTCCTGTTGGTAAGAGAAATTTTAACTATTTTAATTTTGTGCTTGTTTTTCTGGACAGCAATAACGTCTAATTCTAAACCCAAGGCGATCCTATCAAAAAAATTAACAATTAAAATTGTTTAATGGTTGACAAACTGAAATATTTCCCATATATGTATTAAACAGTAGTGTTCTGGTGCTGCTAAATGGATGAGCACAGCTGCACAAAATTCACATGCTTAATGTCATTACAATTTAACAAAACTTACACTTTCTGCGCTACACCACCTGTGTAACTTCAAAATTGTGCTCAGCCCACTGCACATTAACACATGTTAACAGATTTTAAAATGTGTGAGACCACAGACATTAAGACATTCACCAATTTTAATCTTGAGAATGCACACAGTAGTGAGTCTCGACCTGGACCCCAAATTATCCTGTAGAGTGGGCCACGCCCCAATGCACTAAACTGTGATCCTGCTCTACCTCTTCTGAACACTGTAGGAGTGCTTGTTTTTTGTAATATTACTGTACATCCCCACTTCAGAACCATGTGCCCTATTATCACAAACTATCAATCACATTCCTAATGCTTAAGCTAGCAGACCGTAAACACAGGGGGTCCACTTTCTTAAAGTAAACAAAGTCAACCTGTTTACTGGAAAGAAACATCTTAACCAAAACTGGAAGCAGAGACATCATAACATAATTAGTCAGTCATGAGTCCTTCAGTGAGTGTGAAGTGATCCCACATAATGTTTCAACCATTCAGTTTTTCCTATTGTTCATAACGCAATAGCTCTTAACCTGTTTCCACACATTAGCTTGTCACAGTTACTGTAATTTACACTGTGCACATCTGACATTTAATTACAGTCACAGGTCGTCCCCCAAATTGATGAAAAATTGTTTTTTCGCCACAACGGACTAACTGTATTGCACTTAATTCAGACAAAGGTTAGTATGCATGGCCAGTGTTACAACTAGGGGTTAGGCAACACGTCAATGTAATCGATTATGTAAATGTGTCAACTTGTGTTACATGTATTGATGAATTGCAAGCAGAGCTCAGAGTGTCCCAAGAGACAGTAACAATTGCAAATATAAATATTTCTGTTCTGAAATCAAAGGGATATGAATTCTTCAAGACACCACTGAGATTAGCGCATAGGAAAATAAACTTTTGGAGCAGCTTCTTCTCTCTGTGTATGAGTGAGTTAGATGTTACAAATCCTAGTTACAACGTTGAACAATGTGTGAATGCAGTAGACATAACTTTGACTACATTTTAGAAAAGAAAACCTCAAGACACAGTGTAATGCACAGTGTAATGTTTCTTCTCTTCGTTCTAGCGCAAATTTGCTCACTACTGCCATCTATAGTCTGGTTATGAGGGGTACTTAGTTATGTGGCATTGCACATTTTCACCAGACTGAGAAACAGGAACAACAACAATAAAGAATAGATGTTTTTGCTATTAAAACATTTTTTGGACATAGCATTTTTCTGGAGGTTTGAAATAGGACTGACAAACGTAAAGTCCAACTTGTTGATTTTAAAAGCACCACTTGATTCTTACACCTAATCCAACCAAGATTGGTTAGAAACTAGAATATTTTCTTCAAACTCCAGGTGTCAAAGCTGACATTTTAATGTACAAATACTATGTAGAGTTCTTTAATCTTAAAATAAGGATGAGAAAAGGATGAGAATCCTGCCTTCTCCATGATATACAACTGCAGATGTTACAAGGGACAGACTGCACATACTATTGCAGAGTCATGAATTAGTACAGAATTAGTGAATCAGGTTACACAGAGGAAATAAACGTTGTTACAGTGACACAGATGTCCAACTCAATTCAGTTTCAAGAATAAGAACTTTAAATGGAAATGCAGAGGGACTTTACTAAGGGTTTCCTGTCTGGATAAAGATGCTTCAGCTCTCTACTAGTGTCTATTTTATTCTTTTCTCCATTTTCCCCCAGCTTCTTTCACATCTCATGTTTTATTCCACAAACAATAACCATATAAATGAATTTAATACTGCTAATGTGTGTTTCTCTTTTCTTTCTTCTCTCTTTCATAGTTTGTGGTAATAGCCAGTACTCTGAACTCATCAGGCCTAAAGTATGATGACTACGCCTTCCCATACTGGTCCAATGTAGTTGGCTGGGGTGTGGCCATGTCTTCCATGCTGTTTGTGCCCTTATACGCAATCTATAAAATTGTCACCACACCAGGAACATTCAAAGAGGTCAGTATCAAAATATGTAATTGTAATCTGCTTTCTAAGACCTAAGTGCCTTTTTTTCTAGGCATCTGAATAGTTACTGCCTTAAATGTCTTTCAAGATGGTTGCTGAAAAGGATGGAATTATAGTATCAAAAAAACTGACACTTTGCGAGAAGAGTTTGCACTCGCACATAATACAAATAAAATAGGATACATACTAAAACACGCCGAATGTAATCAGTGGTAAAGGCAGTGCATTTGTGACAATAGTACAGATAGTATTATCTTCTTTATAGCAAAACTTGAAAACAATCTGATTTAGAAATAAATGTTTCCTTCAGCTCAACACTGACCCTGAGATGACACGCTCGCTTCAAAGCTATTAACTGCACCACAGAGTCTTTCATCACTTAACAGCCGACCAGTGCTGCACTCATCTAAAAGTCAGGGTTGATTCCTCTCAGTTCACAGGGCACAGGCTCTTCTTGATAACTCCTATCACTGCCTATCATGTTTTAGCTGCATCATCCTTATTGTAACTATAATAAACATCTCCAGAGTTCTTCATAAAGCGCTGATAGTGCTAATGAGATAAAGTCTGTAACAATGACTAGTACAACCAGCCAAAAAGTAAAAGTAAATTGAGAAGGCAATCCTTTACCTATCAATCAATTAAAAAGAATACATACTGAGTTGCATTACAAGGTTGGTGTGTTTTATGACTGCCTGTATATGCCTTAAATATTGTGTTGGGGATGATTAAAAATATTGTTTTACAGAGGATAGCCTATGGGATCACTCCAGAACACGAGCATCATTTGGTGGCAGAAGGAAATGTACGGCAATTCAAAGTAAGGAGAAAATTTCTACTTTTTTCCAACAATATACACTTAGCTAGAGGGGTAAAATTATTCTGTATTTAAATAGAGTAATTACAAAAATGTAAAATTTTAAGAGTATGTAAAAGAAAAAGTATTTGATACTAAAAGGTGTAAACCTTCAGAATGCAGAAAATAACCAGTGCCTAGTTAAGTAGGCCTGAAAAGCAACATACAGTCAAGTCAGTTAAACATAAAATGTAGGACATCAAGTCACAAACAAGGATGCAACCACAAGTTGTCTAAACAAACCTAATATTTTCTGTTTTCTAGCTCAAACACTGGTTGGCCATCTGATGACAAATACCCAGAATTCCCTAATCCATCCTTACATATAGTGTTTTGACTTCCTGTGTGCCATACTGGTTGGACAGACAAGGAGAGCAACGGGCTCCAACCTCTCTTAGCAGCCTCCCTCTCCTGTGCATTTACCACCCAGGGCCTTTGTTTTCAAGAAAATCAAGCACTTTGATTTCAGGGTCATGCCTGGTAACATCTGAAACCATTCTACAGATTCAGCTCATAAGAAACAGACATGCAATGGTGGAAAATAACGGTTGTTTGCCTATAGGCATGATTGTGTTCTTTAATGTATAGTACCTTTAAAGCTTATCATGACATTTGTTATGATTTTCTATAGTTTGTGATGAGACTGTTATGTCCTGTAAGGGATAGATACTAAAACGAAAATAAAAAAAACTCCATGTTCCTGTGTAACACTAAACATGGATTAAAAGGTTTCCTTTTTTTAATTATCTGTATACGCTTATCATTAATTACAATACTTTTATTACTGTTACCTATCTACCTGTGTCAGTGCCTTATCAAACAGGACACTATATGACTCCATAAAGGACAAGTTAAAATAAACTGTGTTGACTCAGGAACCCACTAAACAAAACCACAGTTTGTGGATGGCAATCTCAATGTTTGACCCAGTCCTTTGATATTTGGGTCAAAGAACTGACGGTCAAAAATGCATCAAGGTCAAGTTCCTTAGCAACAAGAAAAAAAGGCCCGATATCATGCTTTTGTGTCACATTGTGTTACAGAAAGGAGGAAAATACATGCTGCACTCCAAAGATTGGAGTCTTTGAAAGGCCGGACTCACAACTAGGCTTTATTTGTTCAAGAAAAACTTTTAACCTGGTTAGTGCTTGGCTGCTCACTTAAGGTGAAAGGGACAACGAAAAAAAAAATATATATAAAAAAAAAATCATCAAACAAAAATTGCTTAAGTGATCCATTTTTGTAATTTTTGTCTGTTCAGTACTTCAAAAAGGATGGCTGTGGCTTTTCTTTTGAAGAGGCAGGGAGAGAAGGACAGAGTGTGTGCTTCTGTGTGTGTTTGTGAGTGAGAGCATGTGTGCGCACAGGGCGATTGACATTTTGTTTGGCTGCAGTATTGTTAGGGTTTATTACATGAATGAGAGACAACTTTCATATGCCTCTTTTACTGCAGTGTATTTTAATTCATATGTTAAGTGCATGACAACTTATATTTTGATATCCTGTGATGTTATTTTTTCATTACTATAGAAGTGCCAATGTGTTCCTTCAGAAATATCTTTTCTTTATTTTATTTATTGGAATGGATTTGAAGTTGAACTTTAACCTTGAATCATTACACCTTAAGTGAAAGGCAAAAAGCCGCAATGAAAGAAAATATCAAATATGTGTGGAATATATAAGATTAAAAAGTATAAAAGTATATTCTTTTGTTATATCTAATCTTGTACTTATCAAATTGTTTATAACAAAACGTGAATGTAAAGTATTTTAAACGTAACCGTCCACAGTAATAACATGGTGTTTGATGTATAGCTAATGAAATGAAATATTTCAAAAAGTATTCCTTATTATAATTGTGGGTTACTTTGTCACTTATGAATGTGAACAAATTAACCCTGACTTTCCTGGACTATGTTTACAAAAATACTGTGTACAACACCAATGTCCTGTTGAACGTGAGTGACAAACATCTATAAAGAAATAAATTACACTATGATAATAAAAAAAGTTTCTTCTACTCACAAACCTGGAGGACAAGTGCTATGATTTATTGTCAGCTTACTGAGAATTGAAGCACAATACAGTATGTAATACACAACAAATCTCAATGTGGATCTCAATTTGCTGTCAAAGCCTTCTATCATGCCCACGCTTCGAAGAGCAAAATTAACTGTGCATGTTTACTTTTTAATGTTTTTGAGACTAGCCCTTCTAACAGACAATTTCAATAATTTCTTCTTGATAAGTTTTGCTGCATTATTATTTGATAAAATCTGATAATTATTAATATCTCAAGGACAGGAGAGTAGACAGTAGTAGTAGTAGACAGGAGAGTGTAGTGAGCAGGAGAAGGGAAGGCTCAGTGAAGCAGAGTGGATTGATGATGCTAGCACTATGGTAAATTGGACATTGTAGCTTAAAATTGTCAAAAACATTCGTGCTAAATATCTACAAAACAATCAATAAACTTTAGAAAACAAAAAACAACTTTTTTTAAATTGTAGTATAGCATCTCTACTGCAGTTTGTCATATTTGCTGTCTCTCTGAAAAGTTTGGTTGGCTCAGTGTGTTTGTCTACTTTATTCGTGTCTATGTGCTCAGCATCATCTTTCTCATGCTGATGCAGTGAAAAGACAAGTAGGAAACCTCAAATATCTGGTACAGCTCAAAGAAAATGATAGAGGCAGCACACGTGAGTGTACGCACACAGGCACACTCACACGCATCATTATGCGTGTATGTTGAGAAGCTGAATTTTAGTGTTGTTGTAGGCTACTGAAATCTAAAGCAGCACTAACCTCACATTATGAACTCTACCTTTGTTAGTCTAACCAAGCTAATGTTAACCTCACTGCCCGGGCCTTCCCGACCACATGTTGAAGTGTCACTGGGCAAGATACTGATCCCCCAACAGCCCATTCCCATCCCCAGCCGTGCACTGGTCCCAGGTCTGGGAGACATTGGGGAGGGTTGCATCAGGAAAAGCACCGGTGTAATACATGTGCCAAACTAATGATCCAGTGAGGCTAAACTTACAGGATAAGCTGAAAGGACAAATAAAAACAAAAAGTTTAAAAAGTTAATAACTAGTAACATATATCCCCATCTACGACTTTTCTCTCTCGAGTTGCAGTGGAACTGTAACTCCACCTGCTGACAAGGATCAACTAATGTTCTGCTTGTTTTTAACGTCGGACTACAATTTTAAGGTCATTATCCTGCCTCAAAGTCAGAGAAATCACACACCTATTCATCTCCAGCACCTAGGACAGCTACTATGGTACTTCGAGTAGTACCACAGAAAACAAGTACTGTCACATTTCCAGAGTCTTGTCAGCTAGTGTCATATTCAAAGCTTTATACATTCTCAGACTATTCAAACTTTTTTATAATCCGGACTGACTGATATTTCAACAACATGAAACCAAATGGTGAACCACACCTCAACCAGTCAGAGGACTAAGAACCCACACAGCTTACTGGGTTCATCATCAATGCTATTACACATGCGAATGAGCAGCAGGTGAAGACAGCACAAGATACTCATCCAGATCTAGTTGATCATCTTCTGTACTACACCACCTGTGCTCCCAGGTCCTGCAGGTCACTACTCTTGCTTGGCATTTTCATCTGGCCTACAATGGGTATAGCTAGCCACCTGGCCTGTCGACTCATGCCGATACTCAGTGGGATGCTTCGGCGGCTCCATCCTATCCTGTCTCTGGTAAAACAAGAAGAAAAGGGTTTTGGAAAAAGTTTTGCAGGTTGCTAAGCCAGGCTCTCTCGCTTCTATCCACTATCAGTTGAACACCTTTAAACGCCATTAAAGTAAGAGGATGAAAACTTCTAAACCCTAATCCCTAAAAATAAAAAAATAGGGAAATAATAAAAGTTATAGTAGTGCAAAAGTGTAAACATTAAACTAATTGAAGTTAAAACTTATTTAATTGAATTATTTTCCAATAAAGGAACTTTTGTACTAGTTCAATGTGCATTAAATTATGACAAAAAAGATTCCAAAATAAAGGGATGCAAACTTTTGCACCCAACTGCATGTAATTTGCAGGTGGAGTGCACACACCTCTTCATAGCTTCTTTTTAATTACTCTTTTTACAGCCTATATTAAACCATTTACATTTGAAATAAGGAAGTTTACATTTCTGCTTTTCCTTTTGTAAAGTGAAAAGAACTATATAACAACATTAAAATCCTAAAGTCTGCTTTCACTGGGAATATACACTCACTGGCCACTTTATTAAGTACACCTTTCTAGAACTGGGTTGGACCACCTTCTGACTTCAGAACTGTCGTACTTATCTTTGGCAACAAGGTGCTGTAAACATTCCTTAGAGATTTTACTGTCATGATAACATCACACAATTGCTGCAGATAAGTCGGCTGCACATCCTTGATGCCAATCGCCTTGATGCTAATCGCCAACACATTCCAAAGGTGCTTTATTGGATTTAGATCTGGTGACTGAGGAGCCCATTTGACGACAGTGAACTCATTGTCATGCTCAAGAAACCAATTTGAGATTATTTTAGCTTTGTGAGATGACACATTATCCTGCTGGAAAGAGCCATTTAAAGATACATATAGTGATCAGAAGGGATAGACATGATCGGCTACAATACTGAGGTAGGCCGTGGTATTTAAACCATGCTCAATTGGTACTAAGGGGCCCAGAAAATAACGCCCCACATTTACACAACTACCAGCAGCCTAAATAGTTGATACAAGGTAGAACTGATCCATGCTTTCATGTTGTTTACACCAAATTCTGACACACCCATAAGAATGTTGCAGCAGAAATCGAGACTCATCAGACCAGGCAACGTTTTGGCCTTCTGCTGCTGTCGCCCATCTGCTTCAAAGATCAACGTTTTGCAGAGATGCTTTTCTGCATACCTTGGTTGTAATGCTTAGTTGAGATATTGTTGCCTTTCTGTCACCTTAAACCAGTCTGATTAGTCTGTTGTATAATTTTAAGGTTTTCTTTGGCAGGTACAGTATGTCAATACTAATTTCAGGGTTTCAAGGAAATTGGATTCGACAGATCTGTAAATCTACAATTTGGTTCAAAGCAGTGTCGGACTTGGAGGTAGTTAAATACTCAAATTATTTTGCAATGAGTAAAAAAATTTGAATATCTTTTAATGTGTAATGTTAATTATGTTTTTAGTCTTCTTCCAATTCAAGATTCAAATCTTTCATCTCCTCTCTTTGGGAGAATGCCTCTATCATAAGCACGCCGCCTGAACCTTTCTAAACTATTATAGGTTCCAGATGCCTTAACAACCCTCTCCCATATCTTTAGTGTGAGATTTATCCAGGGTCTGACTCTGTACTTTATATTGCAACAATATATCAGGGGGATTGGCTGGGAGGCACAGCAATAATTTCTTAGATCGTTTTTAAGTTGTAAGGACTTGTATCAAATTCCAGGTTTCTTCTTTGACAAATAAATCAGGAAATTAATTTATTTTATAGACTGGTGTAATTCAGCTCTACTAGTAGAGTTAGAAAAAGCAAAGCAATTGAGGGAAGATTTTCATTTTAACTTTGGCTATCCTTACATTTAGGCTTAAACAGGAGATCAGATCCCATCTATGCATGTTTTCCTTTAGTTTCGAGGAGAGGGGCCCGTAGTTTACTTATGACACTTTTGAGTGTTCCTTTTGTTTAAATTATTCCTGAGTCCACTTGCCAGTGGGGGTTACAGGTTTTTAAAACATGTTAAGTTTGTATCCTGATATTTTCCCAAATTTGGCCAGCAGTACCATCAGTCCTAAAAAATATTTTTTCAGCTCTTTAAAAGCAGACAAGGAACTCTTCTGCAAACAGTGACACCATCTACTTAGTCCATGCCACCTTGTTGGTTGTTACCACTTCGGTCGGTCTGGTTAGGAGGCTCAAGGTTAAAAAACTATTGCAGTCTGTCAGTCTGTTAAAAATGGACAAGTTCAGGTCCAAACTCTTCCAGGCTAGGAGCTAGAAAAGGTGTGGATAATTTCTCATTTCTATTAAGAAACCTAAAGCATAGAACAAATAAATGAAGTTAAAAAATAAGTCATGGCATTTTTTTTCTACAATGTAAATCAAATGTTCTTCAGAAAGTTCTTACCAACTCTCTGCAGAAGTTGGAGAGTAGGCTTCTTAAGCAGTGGGATGACCCGAGACCATTTAAATGTTTTGGGTAAGTTACCTACTGAAAGATGTATTAACAATTTGTTTAATAGGATTAGTGGAGGCACAGTACTTGTAGGACCTGTGGTGGGAGTAGGGTTTTAAAGACCCAGTGAACAAACTGCTCAGGATCAAGAGACCTGAGGTCACAGCAGTAAGTCGGGTAGAAGTATTTGAGGGTCCAGGGAGAAAAATATTTAGTGAGGCGACTGAGGTGAATGAAGACCATCCACTGAATACCACAATAAGGGAGCCAGAACCTGAGGTTCCATTAACACAATGTGCTGCAGAACAGAGAAGCAATCACAGAAATATGCTCGGGCAAAGATGGTGAGAAAGCCACTGGAGACCATTGTCTTCACCAATCCAAACACATCTTTCTTAGAACTTGAAGACGAGTCATGATGTGATTCTAAATATTATAGTTTACACACCATTAATTTGCTGAATACATTTCTATTGTTTCATGATTTTATTTTGATAGTTGCCTGCTTATTTTACTTTGCTTTCTGTTATATAGTTTTACATTTTTCAAAATCCGCAAAGTTTTAGATTATTTGAAGGTTGAGCTAAAAATATCAAATGTAGTCTCATACTTTTGGACCCAACTGAGTTACGCTAGATTGTCAACATAAACAATACATCAGCATTACTGGGGAAGCAGCTGCCACAGCAGCTGTCTAAAAAGATCACCGGGGCGTTTTCTGTTGGCTTTGTTGGGTTTAGTGTAAATAAGACACGAGAGGGCCTGCACATCCAAACAAACTTCTTGCAATGGTCTGTTTTTTTTTTTTTGTTTGTTTGTTTTTTTTTAGTCCAGCACCTCCAGAAGTTTGTTTAGATGTGGGGCCCTCTCTTCTGTCTACTTCAAAAATTATTTTGCTGCAGAACTCCTTTTTTATAGGTTTGCTTATACAAAGAATGTTTACTAAAATGGCTTCTTAAATGTAACACTTCTGAATTTTCAAAAAGATTATGAAAAAAAATGTATACTATTTGAAATCTGAGGATATCACCACATTCTCACACTTGGGTATAAGGAATATTTTTTTAAATGTAAATGATTTTTTTTTCCTGTATGCTTTTATTTCAAGTCACAATTGGGTTCCCTACGGAATGCTAGACAGAGTGAAGAGAAGTAGTTTTTATGAAAATTGACTATTCAGTTATACCAGTTGGCTATAACATAATCAGTAAAATGAAAAACAAACTTGGAAAAACTGCCTGGCAGACTCATTATAGCTGGCATTGGTTCACAGAGAGAAAATTATAACATTTGTTGACTATTTGTAACGATTCCTTGTTACTGATTTTTCATCATATGTAAAACACACCACAGTTATCAAGATTTGATGGACATCTCTACAGTGTTGACTTTATTCTGTAAAGTGCCTTGAGATGACTTGGCACTATATAAATAAAGTTGAATTGAATTCATATGTTCCATACTTTTTCTCTGTTCATTTATGGACATCTATGGGTTTGATTTCTTTCTATGTTTGGATTGCATGGAGTTATCAACATCTGGTGAACATTTCATGTCAACAGGACCTTTAGAAATATATTTCTTGAGAAAAATGGTGATGTGCTTAATACTTATTGTACCTGCTGTATCCTAGTTTTGCTGTATTAACGCTCTGAAGTCGATGGATGTGCCGGTGCATCCAACTCACGCGCTCTCTTTAAGATAACTTGGCAGGAAGATGAAGAGCTGCAAATGTCAGAGTTTACGATGTCGATAGGCCAACTAAAACTAGAGTTATGATAAATGGTTCATGTGTGTTCAATTGCACAAATTAGGACAGATCTAGCGATGTTTTGTCTCAAATATTCACTTTTTAAAATGTTTTTATTTTGCTAAAACACGAAGATGTTGGCATAGTAAACAATTTTAAGGTAAAATATAAAGGTAAAATCTAAAATATCCAAACACGACCAGATATACCCTAGACTTCAGGGATTTAAAGAGCTAACCAAATGCTCTGCACAAAGTTTTACTTAAAACTAGGGACACAGCCATGGGTGGTGCCAGAGCCAAACTATAATTTTGGACAACAATGTGTGCTTAATCACTCCTTTAACCCTTTTATCATCCAATAGGGTTTTAGTGAAGATACACTGATGATATATTTCTCCTTTTGTCAAGCACTTCTAAATTATTGAAGGTTATGTTTTTGAAATGCAAGCAATCATTATCTTAAAATTACAAAAAGTTACAATTACCTACAAATACATTTTATGGGCCTGTTAATCATTAAAGAAAATGACATATTGGTAACAGATCTTTACAAGGAATCGCCTCACTTGTATTTTGAACTCTAATCTTAAACCAATATAAAGATCGCCCACATATTGTCTAGAATTGTGTCACTAATACAGGAATCTTACAGTTAGAGTTTGACCTTCTACCAGCGTGACCTACCAGCTTTTTGTCAGCCATTTCAGATTGCAATTACATATGTGCATAGTGCAAATGGTGTTGCCTTACATATAAATGTCTCAATTCTTTTATCCATCCTCAATCTACTAAAAAATAGAAATTTAAAAAGTTATTATTACATGTTCAAAAAAATATGTTATTGAATTTAAATGTGGCTCAGTTGGTAGAGTGGCCGACTAACGACCATAGGGTCGGAGATTTGCGTCCGGCTCTTCCTGACCACATGTGAAAGTGTCTCTGGGCAAGACATTGAGTGCAGTGCTGGTCCAAAGCCCAGTAGAAATTGGAGAGGGTTGCATCAGGAAGGACATCCAGCGTAAAAACTGTGCCAAATCAGCATGCAGATAAATGGTCTGCTGTGGCGACCCTGAACTCACAAAATAAGCTGAAAGGACATTAAAAAAAACAAAAAACTAACTGTATATGTTTAAATTCTCAACATTGTGGATGTAGAGTTACATTTATTTAAACACGATCCATTATCCCGGCTTCTACCTTACCGACCTGCTGCAACTGTCCTCCCCATGCTTGCGTGCATTTCCTATGGGTACTGCAGTGTTCTCCCACAGTCCAAAGACATACACCTTAGGTTAATTGGTGACTCTAAATTGTCAGTAATTGGTTGCCTGCCTGTGTATGTCTCTGTTGGTACTGAGATAGACAGGTGACCTGTACAGGTTCTACCCTGCCTCTCGCCCAATGACAGCTAGAATAGGGTCTAGCCCCCTGTGACCCTGTGCAGGATAGGCAGTTACAGATAATGGATGGATGAATAGATGGTAATCTAACTACACTGAAATACATGGTGGTTAGACATGTGTAAACTTCTAATTACTCTCATCACCTCGGGGTTTAAATTTAGATTATAATCTTACATTTTTGCAAATAATAGACTAAGACTATGATACCATAGTTGTTGGTTATCATGTTGGAGCAGGAATCCAGTCTAAAGTGTTCTGTTAGTACTCACAGTTCCTTGGATTTCAGAAAGCTATGATGTCCAGTCGGTTTAGTGTACTGACACAGAGGCTGCATCCATGTGCGAGGTCACCAAGGAGTCCCAACCCCTAAAACTGCAGCAGTGCGTTCTGGGCAGCAACAAAATCCACCAACACTATTAAACATTCTTTGTGTTAGCTACACCTGCCCAAACAGTTCCAAACACAGTCATCATGCTCACTCAAAAACTTACCCTGCTACTACGGGCCGAGGTTTTATTGGCAAGGGTTCACAAAGCTCCTAGTGCTAACCACGGTAAATACTATTACTGACAGATAACAGTTCTTAATGCGGTTCAAACTTTCTTTTGTTATTTCACTTATTTAACACACTGAATACTTACAATACCCAATGTAAAGCTAGCTTATTTTATCATCCGTCAACTCCGCGCCATTCGCTCTTAGTCCCGCCCACCTAGAAACGATTGCACTTACCTTTGCAATCATTGATTGGCTAACATCAGACTGACACCTGCTTCGCTCATTTACAATGCAAAATATACCCAATGATGGATTCAAGGGCTTTTCCAGACATAGAAAAATCCAGTACCATAACAAAACATTATTTTTACCCAAACAATATACAAATAATATATTATTGAAGCACCAAAGATAAATAAGTCCAACAAACCTAAACAAGGTGGGTTCTTACAGAGGAACACTTTGAGGATCACTTTGTTGTTTCTTCTATTTTCTCACCCTTCATATTATAGTCACAGGTTCTTTTAATCACATATATATCCCTTTTCTGTCTGGGTGCTCATATGTTCCTTTCTGGATTATTGGTTAGTGGTATGTATGTGCATATAGTCATGCTTCAAGTCTATTTGGTTGTATTTACATGTGCAACCATGTTTACGTAACCTTTAGTGATCACATTACTGTAATCCAACATTTTTGGATGGCAGGAGCAAAACAAATGCCTTAAGTTTGACTAAAACTGAAAACTGACTGAAACTAACACAAAGTGGCGTACAGAACTCTAAATAAGTTACACATATTTTTCAATTTAGTTTGCACTACCTAGTTTTTTTACTAGGTCATCCATTATGTCTGTTTTCCTGTCTTCTCCCACTCCAGTGTCAATGTGTTCCAACACGCACACACACATAAACACAGAAGCAGCAATCATTTAAATTCTCTGATTTGTTAGAAGGTCAATCCATGCTCAAAGGCTTTAAAATATCTCTTCCCTGGCAGTACTTGTCTGAGTCTAGGTTGCAGGCTTGGACATAAATAAGATGTTTAGCACATTTCTATTAAAAACACAGTATTTTAAAACAATTACATATTGTATCTTGAATGGAGAACAAAGGTCAAAACCACAAGCTTACATCAAAATAATTTAGTCAGTGAAAGCCTTTATCTTAAGATCTGTACCCCACTAATGTGACTGGGACAAAGAGAAGCCTAGTAAACGGAGGACTTGTTCTGAACTCATAATCCAATTGCCCAGGAATATTCCATTTGCCTGAGCAGTAAAATCCATTTGTGGTTGGCAAGAACCCATGGAAAAAACTCGAGGACACGAGGAGAGAAGTGAAGATACCATTGTGAAAGCTTTAGTTACATGATTCAGTTCTTCCTGTAACCAGACTGTTTTATTATGCTTATGAAATTGTTATTTTAAAAAAGTTGTTATTAATAGTAGACATGGGCCAGATCTATTCCAACTTATCCAGGATCAGCTCTCTAATTGTGGCCTGTGAGATCAGTCTTCATTATAAACAGTTCTGTATGGTGAGCAGTCTTCTTTGTTACAAAACCAACATAGTGTTTTTCTTGGACATAGTGAAACTCAGTGAGCAATGAACTTTTTCCACCATGATGTTTAGTGATCAAATTAATTTCATTGTGTGTTATTCTACATAAAGTCCTTATATCTCTTACAGGTGAGGGACTTATACAGAAGTTATATTAAACTCTTTTTACGGGTAGAGTCTGTGACGTCTTGACAGTCTTTAACGTGGGCATTTAGCAACCACAGACCTGATATGCACATGGCACGGTGGTCAGCATTCCTTACAGGCAGGAAACACCTCTCTGCTCCCATGGGCACACTGTGTAGATGATCCTGTTTATTTTTGAACTACCCCTATAACCTCCTAATACCACAAACATCTTGGAGTCCAAATTGTCTTCACAAGAACGTGATAACTGTTCCACGCTTTGCAGCACATTTGTAGGTTCAGTCCAATCTTTTACCATAGGTTTGGATTATTATATATAATATAATTATATATGATGTGGAAATTCCCACAGTTAATACAAATATTGTTTTGATGACTTCATAATATTTATTTAATAATATTTGGAATGTGTACCATATTTGACCACTTTGACAATATTGTTTTAGTTCATCAATATCTGCAGTAATCCTGATGATTTCAAAAGTATGAGTGAAAGGATCATAGTCAGAATGCATCGCCCAGAACACACATATTTACGTGCATGTATGCATATGCCTAATAGTCCAAGAATAAAGGGGCCCACAAACATACATGCTGTACACACAGACATGCATGCACACATACTTACATTGCAGACCATAAGAATCTGATATAAATCTTTCAGGGAGGTCAACAAAGTTCACTTTTAAAAATAGTTACATTCTTGGTTTACAGAAAGAAAGAAAAAAAAAACAACTTGGTGGAAAATTACTTGAAATACTGTTCTGCACATGCATATGGTTCTGTCTATTAATTTTCACACTAATTATACTAGTTATTTGGTCTGTTTAAATAAAAACCTATGCTGATTTGAATATGTTTTCCTATTGTTATTGCTCTTATGTTGTCTCATGCTATAGCTAATATAATTCATTGTGGTATTATGGAACAGACTTGCATGTAATATTATAAATAAATTTACTGGTAGTGGGGGTAATTTCTTGTGAACCTCATAATTCAAGCAAGCTGATTTAGCAATTTACTGTGGGTCCTTTCATGTGTTCACAGTGAGGAGAAGACTGTCGTTCTACTGTATTTTCAGTCTGCTTTGCATGATGTCAGGAAAATAGGTCTGCTTTTGACACAGAGGGTATTTTCTTTATTCAAATAAGGGGAAAAACAGATTAGTGAGACTGAATTATGCTGACTTCAAAGTTCACATTCCTTCTAAAGTTCATGTCCATGTAAGTATTTTTAGGAATTGTTCTCTATTTATCTGTCTTGCCTTGACAAAAAATGAATGCCTCAAATCAGAACCAGGTTCAGATGCACCTGAACAAAGAGCAGAGGGAAATAAAATAAAAAATAAATAAATTTGATATGTTATATATTATTATATAAAAGGCTTTATATTGACATAGGAATAGCGTGTCCTATGGTTTATGGGGTTAAAGTTCAAAATGCACCTGCTTGTGTATGCAAGGATGTTTTACAGTATGTGTGCATTTAGATTAAGAGAGAAAATATTAATATTATCCAATTACAACACACAGCAACATGTGAAGGAGTATTACTGCATTATAAATCCAATGTATTCAAGCAAGTGTTTATGTTTGAGCATGCATTTTAGAGTTAGTATGTTAGACCGTTGGCAGCTCACATTCCATTAGGCCACAGCAGTTGTGTTTCATAGCTTACATATGTAGGACTGAAAACTGGAAAACACTCCCAGCTTGATGGAAAGGTAAAAATGAGCAAACATGACTTCAGACCTAAAGGAAATCGATAATTGTAGTAAAGAAAGCAATAGATAGGTAGAGTTGTTGGACTCCATCAAGGTGAAGCACTATCATTAAGATTAGGCCTAAGAGAAGAAAAGAGAGAGTGAAGTTACAGTCAGCTTTCTCAGGAAAGCTCATTTCCCAACAAGTCAATGTCATGTCAATGGGAAAGCTGGTTTCCGAAAACGTGGTAGGGAATCAAGGAAATCTGGTTTCGCCAGGTAGATTTTTGTTGGAGAAGGTGGATCTCTCTCCCATGTAAACACGTAACCAGGTTTCTATTCAGGTTTCTGCAACTGCACTTGTGTAAAAAAAAAAGCTGTGGATGGGAACTTGCAGCTGAGTAAAAGGGTGAATGAAAGGTTAATGGTGAAATGAAATCATTAATTGGGGGATGCTGCCTCATTTTTCAAACAAAGTCTGAGAGAAAGCGTAACCAATGTAGAGTGTTTGAGTCAGGTTTGACATAAGGACCTCGACACTGTGACAGGTGATAAGAGAAATGAAGAGCAAATGGAAATTGTTGTAATCATATTACTTATATACTACGTGTTTGGAATCTATAATTTTGTCATCCTGGTTGTCTGTGAATTAATATGTACTCTATTCTGCACATGACATCAATTACATGCAAATTATTTATATTACAAACTAGAGTTAAAGGGCAATTGCATATTGGAGTGAGACAGCAAAAACAGCCCTAAAATCCATGTATTTCTATGGCAGCTAGATGTGCAGCTACAGACAATTAGTCATAACTAATTGCTAAGCTGATAAAGCCATATATCATGGCTGCATTTGTGAATTGTTGGCTTTGTTTGTGATGAACAAAATTGAAAATACACTTGGTTGTCTTAAATTGATGTGTTTATTCTGGAACACAGAAGTCCACACATAAAAACAAATGCTGAATTATTCCTTCCCCACCAGCTTAATGAACCAAAGTGCAATAAGTACATAGCTGTCTTTTCTTCGGAAAACGAATTCTAGTAAGAACAGGTTAGGATAAGCATATGCAAAAATGTAACACTACAATCTTCACTGCTTGGCGTTTGGTTCTTATCACAGTACAGTGGTATAAAATCCCCAAATGGATCTTCATGGAAACCAAAAGTTTAGGGAGACGGTGGTTACATCTAATGGCAAACTGTTATGAAACTTCTCAGTGAGTTGAGCTCTTGAACTAGAACAGAGCATTACAATGTGCTCTTAGGTGGAATGAGGAATGTAGAAGCCTACTCTCCAACTCCTAAAGAAAGATACTTCATAGTTGCTGTAGAAATTGCTCTTGTACTTTTAATCCATCCTCATGCGGAACATCTTGTAAAGTGGTATTTATTTGCAATTCTTTTTTGAATTTGTATAGTCAAGAATTAAGTTAAACTAAATTAAGTGAAACTAAAACATAAAACTACTCTTTAGCCTTTAAATCAGATCCAGAGCCATTAAATCACAAATCCATTAAAAACAAAAAGAAACTTACAGTACAGTAAGTTGCATGTAAGTTAGACTTTTTTCGATAAAAAAAAATCTATTTTATTGTCAGTGGTCAGCTCCAGTTATTTTTCTTTATGAATTCAGACGTACAGTGACAAAAATGACAGGATTAGATGGTGTGCAGTGGCTGACCACACAAACAAAGCAAGGCAGGATAGGGCAGTCACAAACATGAAGGGTGGTGAGTGAGGAAAATGTTTTCACTCAGCTCTGGATTAGTCACTCTGCCTCTGTGATTGTCTGGTTCCTAATTCAGCCTCAGTTTTTTCCACTCTCTCTTCTATAGTCTTTTTTATTTTTTTCAATTTTTACCTCCCTCCTCTTCGTATCTCTTCTACCCTCCCATTTGTAATCCTGTTTGAGCTGGTTCATAGTCTGCAAACCGTCACAGGAGTATGGTCCTGATGTTATCAGATCCATCAGCAGTAGATTTCCTAGAAGGAGAGGAACGTCTGTTTTGTCTTTATGTGTGCGTCCATGCATGCTTGTGTTAGTGTGTGTGTGTGTGTGTGTGTTTGCGTGTGTTGTTGAAATTTAAGGGATACACCCAAAGTGTAAAAACACATGTATGTCTTTTGTTCCTACCCTCAGATGCCCATACAGTGTGTGTGTACCAGCTCCTAACAAATACATAAATACATAACTCCAGTATTCGCACTTAGGAACAATACTTACTAGTCTAGCCTCAAAAAGTACTGTTATATTTAGGCAAACATTCGACATGTTTAGATTTAAAAAAAGAAAAACACCTTTCCCAAGACCAGAGGAGCTGCTTACTTCTCACTGTTTGCATTTATAGCTAGTAGACTGGATTTTGTTTCCTACTACATCACATCAGTTTCTTGATCCAAGAATCCAAGAAAAATGACAACTGCTATATGCTGCTAGAGTTATATATATGAGCATTGCCTTTGGATAACATGGGCTTTCTAAAGCATTTTTATTTTGAAGGCTACTGGCTTTAATATTGTACTTCTTGCTTGACCAGCCATGCTGCATTCAAGCAAACACTATAAATAGCTTTTGCCCATTATGACCAACAACGGGCCTTTTATTCAAAGCAGTTAGAGTAGTGAAAATGGAAATTAACAGGTCTTACAAATAACAATAACTTCTGTGCTCTTCACTGTCCAACTTACAGGTTTTTTTACTGTGCGATACAGACACCTGTGTGATATTTATGATCTTATTTTTTGGTAGGGATAAGGCCTTCTCCTAGTTTAAGCATTAAGAGTGATGCAGACTGAAACTACCTGAAGTTGCTTTTAGTGTAGCTGTACAAACTGCTTTGGAGATGATATGTTACAGTGGCCAACATATATCAGTTAGCAGAGCAGCCAGACTTTGTGGTATTCATTGTCCACAGATCCAGATCTTCAGTGCTGGAGACAAAGCGAAAAGGACCCTGGGGGCATGTCAAGCTAATGTTGGCAGCCAAAGGTAGCAAATTGGATCGGCTAAAGTCCCCTAAGGCACAGAATTAGACAATTCTAATCAATGTCCCTGGTAGAAAGACAAGGGGTGCTTAGTTTTCACAATCAATTAGATTTAGCCATACAGCTAATCAGCTAAGCATCATTCATCCAAACAACAGAGAATATACCCTGAACACACACACACACACACATACACATACATATACACACAGACAGATTATGGTCTAAAGTTATTCTTTATTTCAGAAACTATGATGATTGTATGAAAAAAATTATCAAAGTTGGATAATAATTTGACTTCTCTAATGCACTATGCACTATCCACTATGCGCTATTTGTTTTCAATTTCACAATGACATTCAGACAGCCACCACACTTAAACACTAGATATAATCCTGAACACATGAGGAAATCAAGCTTGTTTTTGTATTCAAATGTCTGTTCAAAAACATTAAATATTACTTTTTCCTAAAAGGTGGGTTGCCTTTGGAGGAAAGTGTGACTGTGTCCTTATTTTTTCAACTATTGTGAGATTTACTATTGTTGAATGTTTGCCAAGTTAAATATTGTGAGGTTGTCTTGGAATATACAGCATCACCCCAAGGCTGGAGAGAGGAAAATCTAGAGAGGTGGAGGTCTGCTCTGGAAAGCAGGGGAATAAAGGTTAGCTGCAGCAAGACAGAATACATGTGTGTGAATGGAAGGTTACAGGGAGCAGAGGTGAAGAAGGTGCAGAACTTTAAGTACTTAGGGTCAATGTTTTAGAGCAACGGAGTGTGTGGAAAAGAGGTGAAGATCCGAGTGCAAGCAGGATTGAACAGGTGGAGAAAAGTGTCAGGTGTGTTCTTGACAACTGCTAAATAAAACATTATCAGCAAGAATGAAAGTAAAGGTGTTCAAGACGGTGGTGAGACCAGCGATGTTGTTCGGCTTAGAGACGGTGGCAGTGAAGAAAAGAGGTAGCAGAGCTTAAGATGTTGAGGTTCTCTTTGGTAATGACGAGGATGGACAGGATCAGGAATGAGGACATCAGAGGGACAGCTCATGTTAGATGTTCTGGAGATAAAGTCAGACAGGCCAGATTGAGGTGGTTTGGACATGTTCAGAGAAAACATTGTGAATATATCAGTAAAGGGATGCTGAGGTTGGAGCTGCCAGGCAGGAGGTCTAAAGGACAACCAAAGATGAGATTTATGGATGTAGTGAGAGAGGACATGAAGTTAGTTGGTGTGAGAGAAGAGGAGGCAGAGGACAGAGTTAGAACAAGGCACATGGTTCGCTGTGGCGACTCCTGAAAGGGAACAGCCGAGAGGAAAAGAAGAAAGAAGACCCCACAGCTGGAGAGTGAGACTGGAAAACAAAATGCATGTGCAGGATGTTTGACGTGTTCAAGGGCTGCCATCTAGTGGTTGATAGCTATCATCTCAAGTCAGAGAAGCAGGTAAAAATACAACATTGGGGAGGGGTGAAGGTTAAAAATGATCGGGTCATTCTGATAAACAAGCTGTTCAAAGGTAACACAGAAACATTAGGAGAAAGCACATATGGCCAGGAGTATCCAGTTTATTGTATTTACAAATTAACTTAAGCCTGACAAGCAAACTTGAAAGTAAAAGTCTCAGCGTGTGCCCTCTTTGACCTGGGGCAGTTTTCAACAATAAACAGGGTCTCAAAATGAAAGCAGGAATCTCTGACTGAATCACTGTGAGCAGACATCATCATAGCACTTTCTCACTTCACAGTACATTTTCCCCTCCAGATTCTTAAGTCTCTCTCTGTGTAAACAGGCCGACCCTTGTGGGCTTCATATTTGGAGGCACTTGCCCCACCTGCTTACATATCTTTCCACAAGACAGAGTAATGGCGGTGGAAGAAAAGCTTGTGTCAAGCCCTGACTGCTGCTCACTGACCCTCACTGGCACAACGCACTGCACGAGTTCGTCTATTTAGAAAATAACCTTATATGGTTGATTGCTTCCCATGTATTTTTTTGCAAAGCCAGTCCTAAGAAGAATTTACACATACTACATCAAAGCTGAAGATTGACTGGACAAAAAAAGAAAGCAGGTAGTAAAAGTTCAAAGCAACCAAGTAACTACCAGAGTCTTTGCAAACAGAGGTGGTAAGTAAAATGTACTCACGTACTGTAGTGAAGTACAGTTTTGAGCATGTCCAGAGTACCTGGAGGAAACACAACTGTGGACCTTCTAGCTTTGAGGCAGCAGTACTAATGACTCCACTCCTATTGAACCTTATTTTTTACCACTACTTAAATTTATGTGCATTTTATTTTAGATTATTTCAAAAAAACATTTGAGAATTTGTCAGATGAATTTGTCAGGGAGGATGGAAACACATTATTTTACATAACATTTTTTTAATACACACTCCTTGACCATTTTTGTTACTTCAGATGAGAAAAGAACATTTGTACTATCTGAATGTGTATTTGAATAATGTTAGATTATTTAGACATTGTAAGAGGATGGAAACCCAACTGTACATCTAAGTGTTGTATGCCTGAAAAAGCCCTATTATTGGAAGCTTGTCATGTACAGCTCCCAATCAACACATGTCTTCTAGATTGTACATACACATTACCCTCACCCAAGTTAGAGAAATACACTATAACTCTTTTGCAGAAAATTTCCAAGTGTTTTACAAACAAGGTTTAGAAACAACTGAGCAACAAACAAAGATGCACAAATTCTACAAAGAAGCAAGATGTATAACTGCCAGGTCATCTAATAACACCTTTCCTAGAGAGTTTTTATCTGCTGCGTTCATGGTTTTAGAGGAGCTACGATTCTTAGAAAGTGGGGGGTAAAGTTTACCCTCCTTCAAACTCTGTGAGTGATGGTACTGTAACCAATGAGCCTTTCCTCAGTCTAACCTTAACAGCTGTACCCTCTTTTTGTTTAATGAACAATAAAGCAAAGAAAATGCTTCAATTGGTGATTTAGCACTGACTCAAAGACTGCTGAGCTGTTTAATTAGAATACGTTGGTCCGCTGTTTCCTTTCTTTGTGAAAGATTTTTTCCTATCCCCTCCTTCCATTGATTTTCTTTTCCTCTTCACTAATGTAGTGTGATTATTTTCCAAAGTGCCACGTCACTGTCTGTGTGTCCTGGGAAAGGCCCACATCCACAGAAATCTGGCTGTCTGAACCCTGGGCAGACAAGGCTAGCTCTGTTGATTGTCAGCTTGACAAACAGCAGAAGGGGCTCACACTCTCTGGAGTCTTTTCCCCCCCAACTCTGTGTTACTGATGACAACCTTAACTCTCCAATCAGAAGTGAATCCCAGAGGCCACTTCTTCTTCTTCTTGTCGGGGGTATCTTTCCAAATGCCTCCATACCCTCTCTCTTCACACAAAAAGCCCAGGAGGGGCTGGCCTGTGGGCGGGGAGTATGATAATACACTCCAGAGGAAGTGAGCGCAGTGTAGTGGAATGTAGTTGCCATTAGTGGGAGGTGAGCTAGCAGTTAGCCTACTATGTTAAGTCAGAGCTGGAGACGCACAGAAGAGTGATGAAAACATGCCTCACTTCACAGTAGTACCCGTGAAGGACCAAGCTCAGTCTAGCTACGACAGCCTAGAGGGGATTAACTGGGTGGATTACAGGGACACTGGACAGAATTACCCTGATCATCAAGATACAGTCAGTTCTGATGGTAAGCTTTTTACAACTTTTACTCAGACTTTTCTTTTCCTCAGCTTGGACCTTCGAAATTTGACGAAAGAAAGTGTCCTGAAAGTGCTGCTTCATGACTTGGGACCACTATAGCATCGGAAAGCCTTTGCTTTGTCCTGGGTGGCCTCTGAACAGCTGGTTGTATGGTTACCATGGCAATTCTTCAGGCCTAGAAAGTAGTTTTCCTGCGGCATACATGTCTGTTTTTGACAGTTCACTTTCGGCAAAGACGACACTTCTTATATTACTTTGTGGGAGTTTTTGTACATGGCCTTTTCAAATAAACTCAGGGACAGACAAGTAACAAAGGAAAAACAATGAAAGGGGTGAGGACCATGGGGGAAAACACAGCGAGGGCAGGGTTTTGTGTGTGTGTGTGTGTGTGTGTGTGTGTGTGTGTGTGTGTGTGTGTGTGTGTGTGTGTGTGTGTGTTGTGTGTGGTAGGGGGCAATACTGCTGCTAAAAGAAAAAGGCCACAAGTGCTTCCTCACACAAAGGATGGAGCTTTCTTTGTGCCAGGGGAGAAGTTCCCTTCACAGGGATTGGCTGCTTAACAACAGAGGAGCAGATCTCTCCTCGCTTCTCTGCCTTGGTTTGTCTCTCACTTGTCACTCACTTGTTTCTCCACTGTATCAACACAAGAAGGAGGGCGACGGGTTCTAGACAGAAGAGGGAAAACAAGGAGAGCAGTGAGGAGTTTGTAGCCTCTGGGTAGGATTATGTGAAAGCAGCACTGATTTGTGAGGGCTGAGAGAATGATCCAACTTGGGAACAGAGCTTTTTTAAAAGACACACACAGGCGTGGCCTTCAAATTAAGCACCCACGCTTACCAAAAGGACCCAGAAGGCTGGGCCGGGCACAATCCTACACACTGACTGCCCATCCATTTATATAACAGTCTCTCTGACAGTACACATAACACTGGCTGTGAGCTTACTGTTACTGAATAATATCATGAGGGTCAGAGTTCAAGGCTGAAGATCATCTACCTTTGTTATTAAGTTAATGAGCAGCCAGTGAGTAAGATCGCACCATGTAAAAAGAAACAGAAGAAGTTTCTTTGTGCTCCGCTTCAGTGTGTGCATATGTGAATGCAGCCCTGCAAGGCTCAAGTAGACTGATATGTAAAGCATAACAAGAAGGAATCTGAGCACATGTTGACCCGCAGTAGCAGCTGGCCTGTATGTTTCTGGAATGCATGAAGTCAGCATTTGGATGATTGTCTCCCAAAGCAGGAATGCAAGTTAATACATGCAAGATAACTTTATTGGTGTCTAAAAGTAGTGCCTTAAAGTCAGTAGTTTGGTCAAAGTAGGATGTTGTACTATACCTGCAAAACACAAACCAACCCTGAAATAAAAGTTGTTGGTTCATTCTGAGTTAAATGGCTACTACCTGCTGTCAATCTTTCTAATTCAAAACGAGCTAAGGCAGGCAGAGAACACATCCAATAAACAGAGGGGACATCTGAAACAATTACTACATGCTAGGCAGGAGAAGAAGGAAGTAAAACTGTGATAAACGATGAGATGGACTGTGTTGCACACAATTTCTAACAGGCCAGTTGGGTTGGGTTGACTGCAAGTAATTTTAGGGCATGTATGTATTCAATGCGACTCCACCTTTAGTTTTGTATGGCATATGAAGTAGTCAGTGTGGAAAAAACCTTTCAAACGTTTCTGCATGTGCTGGATAATTATATCCAGGGAGTGGTGGGCCTGGGTATGGTACATGCTGCGTTTCTGAGCCACACTGTGACGTCTGAAGAATGGAGGAAGTGATACAGTGCAGACTCTGTTTCAGAGTGTGAACTCAGCTCTAACAGGATCAGCATTAACACTGTGACCACTGTAATGGTGCTGTGCTCCTGAGCAAGAACTACCCTGAAACAGGCTTCATGGTTTGGGGAGAAAGGTTTGTTGCTGTTCTTTTTTGTTTTGCTCGTCTTTGTTTTTTGGTGAAGAATGACAAGGGGAGAAAAAGATATGTTTGGAAAAGTACCATGTCTCCCAAAAGTTGTCTAAATCTTCTTTCATATCCTTGTTTATAAAAGTCAAAGTACTTCCAGGTTTGTATTTGGAAAGTACACATTTCAGAGCTGGTAACTGCAAATCTAGCATTGACATGCAGTACATTTGTTGCAGCAAATGTTACAGTCAACATTACAGTTTAGCATTCACACATCCAGCAATGTTGTATTGTTATTGTTATATATTATTATTGTATATATAATATTGTTATTTCTGATGTCTTTATGCTCTTTGACACTGGAGACGTACATGTAGCACCCCCTTTTTGTTTTTAGATCTGATAATGGCTTCTTGCTGTAGCTATAAATGATACAGATAACATCAAAAAGTTAACCAAAATAGCTGCGTGTCGAAGAACCACACTGAGGTACTAATCTCTTTAGTACTAAGGCAGTTGCATTTGTGATTATGTTCTGTGCACTAGAACTTTCAAATTACACACTGTAACTTGATCCACTCTTAATATTAAGCTCTGTTTCCTATTTATTATTGGTCACTGTGCCAACGGGCATAAGAAATGATATAAACTAACCATAGAATGCTATAATTTTGTCCTTACTTGTATTTACCTCAAAGCAAACAGGTCCTGAGGATCAGGACAAAGGCTTTGGGGAATGCTGCTGTGTTCTTTTCTGATCCAAAACAATGAGAAGGCCAATCCAGTCATGCTGCCTGGCATTTCAATCACATGTCCCTTAGAGATACAAAAACACTGTGCCAGAGCAGATATGTGGAGCTGAGGACAGAGAAGAAATTCAAATGCACAGGCCAACTCTGACTTTATAGTGATTTGTCATAAACTTTAAAGCTCATCATAAGTGATAAAGAAGTTCACTGAATTATTTGTCATTTCCTATGATATAACTCCCCTGCTCTCCATTCGTCTGCCACCTTTATTCAGTCTACTCATTTGCATCAAACTGACAACAAGGCAAGTGGAGCAGCTGAGGCTTTTTCACCCCAGTGTTTACCTCCAGGTGTTTCTGAGGTTCCCAACATTCAGTGCATTTCTGTCTTCCTCCTACTGGGGACTTCTTCACTGTCAGCAGAGATCTGTCCAAAACAAATACAGTACTTCACAAGAAGTACTGTATTTGTTGAGAGAAAAGAAGAAAAAAGTCTCTCCTGTAATGATGTTTCCTGTGCTTTTCTAGCACATATGCAGAATGTGAAACATGAAACTGGTAGAAAATCGAACAGCACTTTCAGTTCCTGAAGCTTGAGGGGCTTTTAGACAAAACTGTGCCCAAGCATGCAGCATAAAAATATTGCCAAAATGTCTGCTGTCAAAATTCTAGCTTCTCCTATAAATTTCCTAATTTTTCCGCCACACCCATGATTTGTAACACAGGGGAAGTAACATCAGACAGAGAGGCAACATGATGCCACTTTTAAAATGTTTAAAACCCTGTACCTAAAGTGTTTGTCCTGCTTGAGATTTATTGCTGGTCACAACAATAATAAAATAAATTACAAACTTACAAAAAAGTACTTCAGTCATTATTTGGGACTATGCTATAATGTTGCAAACAGTGATCAAGGAGTAAAATCATTACATTTCCATCTGCTTTGTGGATATCTCTGGCACTTTATTGTAATGTAGTACAGTTTATAGATTAAAAACAATGTAATTTTTGATCAGGAACTTAAGTTACTAAGACACAAACATTTACCACTGTGCTGACAGTCTATGATAGGAACATGCAGTGAATGATGTGTACTGTTGTACAGTTTCAAAAGTGCATGAAATAATTTTGTACATAACCTCCACAAACACACAATCCTTCTGTACAGTCAACACTTCAGGTTTGTTTGGTCATTAATTCTACACCCATTGACATCCCCACTTAGTTCATTTGTGTCTTTGCTGTGTGGACGCGTGCACCCCCTGAGGTAATCAGACTGTGCTGACATCCTGTTGTCATCATTAGCGCACATCAAAGCTAATGTGTTTTGCTGTACGGCTCAGCAGGTTAGCGCTCATCAGCTTCGTTCAGATGCCGCACGGCATGAAACACGGTCATTACAGCTAACATTGGCCTTTAGGTTTATCAGAATTACATTGTTCCTCACCACAGGCTAGTCAAGAAAAACCTAAAACATAACAATTTAATCTAGAATAATTTTTACCTTCCTGATTGTCTGTATGTCATGACCACTTGCATATTGCTTTGCATAAAGTTCTATACATTTTGTGGACTAATGCACCTGTGTAGCAATCTTACTTTAGTGCATGTACAAAGTAAAAACTGGAAATAGGTTGGGTTTATTTGCCTATAATAAACCTATGCAAGTAGCCTACACATTTATGAGCATTTCTACTTGGTGACTCTGCTCCACTCTGCAATCATACTGCTAAAGTAGTTAGAGACAGTGTGATGCTGGGATGTTGTACAGGCCCAATTCATATATTCCCAATTCATATATTGACATGAAAGTGAAGTAAATCCTTTAAATATTTGAGCAGCAGCCATGCATCAGTAGTTCTTGTTAGTTTTGCCCAAACCAGGGGCCCATTCACTCAAGCTATGCTTGGAAGACATTGTAGTCAAATCAGCAGTGTGATGTAAGTTATTTAGTGCTGTTGCTTTAAAGCTACAATTTTGCCAGTTTAAGTCGGCCTGCCTGCTGTAGTTTAGCAGTTCGTACGTTCTCTCTGTGCTTGCATGGGATTTCTTCAGGTACTCTGATTTCCTTCCACAAGAAATGCAGTTAGGTTGAAGGGGAGTCTAAATTGCCTGCATGTGTGAAAGTGAATGTTTGCATAGCCCTGTGACAGAGAAGGATGGGAAAAGATCAGATTTTATAAATACCAATGTCATTGTTGATTGAAAAAAAAGTAGGTTTTCAGTATGAGTGCAGCTGTTTTAGCTCCGACTCTGAATATTGTTCCCTCCACCTTGACTCATTCTTGTTCAACATTTTCCAGCAGCAAAGATGCAGAGTTTGAGTTCAAATATACTGCAAGTAAGTATTTGCTACTGTATCTGCAAATGTCAGAAAAACATGCTGGCACCGATAACCAGCATGATAAGAACTGATAACCTTAGAGGAAAATGGTTTTGAAGCACTAGAAAACTTGAAACCAGTTGCCAATTGGAACTAGTTCACTATTTCCTTCCTTAGTGATAGACCTTATGCCCACTGACTTCTGGGATTGACACCAGTCCAGCTTCAAACCTTAACAGGATCAGAAGACGGGCAAGAAAAAAGGAGTAAAGTATATGTACATATGCTCTTATTCACCGTCTATCTTTCCCCCTCACATGTATACTTACATAAACACACTCTGGACACTCTGCCTGTAAACACCGTAATCAGGAGTCAAACAATTTTGCCCACTAACTGCCCAAAGTAGAAGGGGCTAAGCTGCCCATTTCTCTGCCCCTAAGCCTTAAGCCTTAAATATTTATTAAAGAGGAAATTTAACAAAGAGGCTTTTCCAAACCCTAAGAAGCTAATGGACAGTGATATTGTTTTCCATGTCTAATCAGCTTAAAAATGTGATGCTGATGACTGTAAACTTTCTTTTTAATTTAAAATTTTATATTTTTAAAAGGTCTTTCCATGTGCACTGTGAAATTAAGAAAACATTTTTAAAGATTTTTTTGTTAAGACATTTTTTTCATAACTTATGGATTTTGCACTTTGAGAGGACATCTTCTGATCTGGCTGAGGATGCACATCCTGGCAAATATGCAGACTGTCTAAAAAATTGCTGTAAACCTTTTTTTCTCTTTGTGTTTGAGTTGGGAAAACAGTGTATTAATAAGAGTCAAGCCACTTATTCAGTGTCTCACCACCCTGCAAGAGCTGTTGCCAGTGACAGACTTTAAACACTTCTAAAGAAATCAAACCTGGTGTTTCCAACACTAAGACAGAAAAGGGTTAATAACTTCACGTGAAACCTGTAAAAAAGCAAAATTCAAATACAACATCTCTCGACGGGTTCTTTTATTACATGCACTCTTCTGGAAAAATTGTCTTTCTGACAGTCGACACAGTTTCCTTCTGATCTTCGTGCTTTGACTGTGAGCTGTTTTGGTACCGATCTGTTCAGGTGACTTGTTGGTACATGCTGTTAAAAATCCTGTTCTGTGCTCACAGCAGGACGCTTGTGGGCCTTCATAACAGGCCAGTTAATCTCTAGTCTTTTAAATTAGACATTTAATGTGAGGTTATTAACAACAGACCCCCACTGTCACCTTGCTGTTAAAGTGAGTTTTTAATGGTCTATCTAAAAGAGGCCATTTAAATCAATTTTAGGCTTTGTATTAGGATAGTCCTGCCACATTTTGGACAGCACCTGCCAGCAAACAGTTGACACTGTCTCACTGTATTGTGATGACCATATAAATGTACAGAAAACACCAGTTGTATCTACAGTTTAAATGTGCAGCACTCTCCCTTCACTGACGCTTGTCCGACTGGTTACACTCCAGTTGTGTACTCATCAGGGTTTGGTAAGACAGACGGTTAGGAATTTGGCCTTCATGTTTCCACTGATCACCTTGTTTTATAGGTAAAATGAAAGGTTGAGGATTTAAAGAAGCTACTTTAATTGATATGTATGTGAACTCTGAGGGGTTTACATCCTTTAGGCCTCTGTATCATATAGGAGTTAATGTCATTGTTTGGCTGAATTCTTGAGAGAACAGCTAGGCTTCAGATATCCAGACTGACCGCTGGCATTGCACCACCCCAAGCCTCTCATATGCCCATGAGCAGACATGTACCGTGAGCGAATTTCCACTTTCCATTCTCCACCTCTCCTCCCTCACCATGCACCATTTGTTAAATCAGGCCCCTGAACGAGTGTTCGCACTGGGTGACCGCGTGTCCTGGATAGTAATCGACAATTCCCCAAGCAAGAGCACAGAGTTCTCTGTTGCTGAGTGCACACAGCACATACGTAACTATGCTTACCCACAGTGACAGTAACAGCAGTGGGACACAGAACACAGGTGAGTGAGGATCAGCATTGAGGATCAACCTACTGACTTGCAGCCAAGCTGATGTATTTTCCTCAAATTCTAGATATGCAAGATTTTTCTATTTAATACTGTATCCACCTGATTAGACTTTTTGGCAGCCTTTTTGTTGGAGGATTAATTTGGCTTTTGAGATGCTGCTGTTAAAGTTTACACGCTCTAATAACTTGAGGTTAGGTAATTTCGAGGTAATGAGGTGTGTGCATGCCTATGAATGTGAATTTGTGTGCGATGAAGTTTGCAGTGCTACTTTGTGTGCAATTATTGCCCAGGGCGCTGGGCTCCTCTCTGCTTGATTCTTTTCTTCAAAAGTAGAAGTTAATGAGAGTAAAATCTAATTATATGCCTGTTTATCAACTGGATTTGGCTTTGTCAGTCTGTGCTGCTTTTCACTGCAGCTGCACTGCATGCATTCTGTTTTTGAAGCTTACTGCTAAATGGAGAATATGAAGACGTTTGAATTAAGATTCATAGCGACAAGTTTGAGCTAGATGGATATTGAAAAGCAATGGTGTGAAGAAAAAAAAAAGTATTTTCCTTGCCTACTTTGTCTTACTGTACAGGCAAAGATAAAGACCTGTTAGTTAGTTAAGAATAGTTTGTTCTTCAGTTATCAATCTTGTTTTATTTTCATGCAAATAGCTGACAAGAAATCTTCACCTCTAGACTTCTTGCATGAGAAACGTCTATAACTCACCCATGTCACTATTTTGCTAAGTAAGTAAGTAAGTCATTGTAACTCTCTCTATCTCGTGCTGCAGATCCATTACATTCATGGTTCCGTAACCGAACTGCAAATTACTATAATTCTAATTCCGACAACTTTATTACCCAGGTTTGTTAGCACAAAAGTAGAATTGTGTCTTTGACTCACATGGCACCCAGGTTTTAACAATCTTATTAAGAAAGGAACGTCAAATATTACATTCAACTTCATAAATAGGGAGGTAAATTATAAGACATATATAAGACATATAAGACATATATGACATACATTGTTCATTCTAAAAATTAACATTTCCATTTTTCTATATTTCTTTTAAAGTCTGTAATTGACAAATCCTGTCACTTTCTGCAGGGGGTTTTAGATATTATGGCAGGCTTTACAAAATTCCTTAGAAATCATGTCTCTTTGCTTTTATGTTGAGTGTTATCAGGATGCCTTCATTATGCTTTTTGAAAATGTATATTTGTTTTCCCTATAGCTCAAATTACTGATTTGCCAAAAATCTACTTTGTCTTTGTTTTGTTGATTTGAAGTCTTTGTTTCCCCCTTTCTCAAATAGGACATGGGAATCATAAAGAAGACAGCCCATTTCTCAACAGTGCTGATGCGGCTTGCAAGAAAAATGACTTCTATGACAGGAACCTGGCTTTGTTTGAGGTCTGGTATTTTTACTTTGCTATATTGCTCTCAGATGATAGACTGCAATTCAAATGATTAACTGAACTTCTTCCCCTTTCTTCCTCCAGGAAGAGCTTGACATCAGGCCGAAAGTTTCCTCTCTGCTCAGCCGCTTGGTCAGCTATACCAACATCACCCAGGGAGCGAAGGAGCATGAGGAGGAGGAGAGTGCTGAGGCCTCACGTAGGAAGACCCCCAAGGTCAGCAGTAAAGGAACACTATGCCACGCCGTTTTTAATATGTGTACAATGGAGGTTTAGTAACTAGTAACATTATCCTCCACCTCTTGTCCTCCCTCAACCTTGCTAGCCAAGTTCTAGCTTTGTATTAAGACTTGTTGACTGATTGCTTATGGCTTAGCATGCCCTGAAGCCAGACTGTGCCCATGTAGGACCTAGATACACGCAAAGAGCAGATAACATAATTGAATGACCTTAAAAAAAGTACATCAGTCAATACTGACGATCAATATAGTTGTTTCCTAAAATGTCATGCTCAATAGTCCCCCTCCCACTCTTTTCTCCCTCTCTCTCTCTGTCAGTCTCCCAACATGGGCACTCTGATGGGAGTCTACTTGCCGTGTCTCCAGAACATCTTCGGTGTGATTCTTTTTCTCCGACTGACTTGGATCGTTGGGATGGCTGGCATCATACAGTCTCTCCTGATTGTCTTTATGTGCTGCTCATGTGTTAGTATGCACACACATACTGCACAAAGACGTACACACATACTAGTGTGTTTATTTCTGGTTTAATTCTATAAAGAATGTGGGATGTGACCCAGCTTTTATTGCTAAATTTGTCTGTAGAATCCATTAGGTTGTTGGTTTATTTAGGGAAAAGAACATTTTTTTTTAACTCTTTTTTTTAACATAATACTGTAGACAGGGTACATGTGCTACATGTGTATGGTTATGTTCTGTTAGATAACATCTGGGCTCAGTTTTAGATGTCAGATCATTAGATGATAACACAAACACGCTCATGTTGCATTAACTTATTTCTATGTGTTTTATTTTCATATTTTTGATTTTTCTTCTTTTTCCCTCACAGACAATGCTCACAGCCATATCAATGAGTGCCATTGCTACTAATGGTGTGGTTCCAGGTAATGCTTGGGACGATATCTGTGTTCTATTTCACAGCTCCCATACATCCCATACATTAGGACTATCAATACAATTAAAGCATTTTGCCAGTTTAAAAAGAGGAATATTATTTAAAAAAAAGGAGGGAGGGGGTTTAAATAATTATCTTCTAAATAGATGTAGAAGTTACTTTTTCCATTACATATTCTTCCACTTGGGGGCAGCAGACATTCACTGTGAAGTCCACCACATGCAGTAAAATATGTTTGTCTTGTTTCCTGGAGCTGGAGGGGCTTACTTCATGATCTCACGTTCCCTTGGCCCAGAGTTTGGAGGAGCTGTGGGGCTGTGCTTCTACTTGGGCACCACCTTTGCATCTGCCATGTACATACTTGGCGCCATTGAAATCTTTTTGGTCAGTTTGTTTTTAAAACATGATAAAATGAAACATTTTAGACATTTTTCTGTATTAAATTATATCAGACCTTACATTACAGTTTACATATATGCTCTAAGTAATGCTCTAAGCTCTAAGTATATGTTATAAGTGTTCTGTTGTGTTTTTTTTTTCTCCTCCCTTCAGAAATATCTGATCCCCCAGGCGGCCATCTTTCATGCCACAGACCACACTGGGAGTGACAGTGCCATGCTGAACAACATGAGAGTCTATGGGTCTATCTGCCTCAGCCTGATGGCGGTGGTGGTTTTTGTAGGAGTCAAATATGTCAACAAGCTGGCCTCCCTTTTCCTGGCCTGCGTCATTATCTCAATTGTCTCTATTTATGCAGGAGCAATCAAATCCCTGACTCATCCTCCAGAATTCCCGTAAGTCTGCTTGGAGTAATTGCTTAAATAAACATTTATGGTGAACCTTAAATGTTTAGTACACATGTACAAATAATAGATATCTCTGTATTATTGATTTATACTGTTCCTAGGACTGTAAATTACAATATGGGGTTACAATTATGATGACTAACTGTAAGAGTTTTTTGTTCACCTTATTGCTGTAGGATCTGCATGTTGGGCAATAGGACTTTGGTGAGAGATCGCTTTGATATTTGTGCTAAAACAGTGACTAAGGACAATATGACAGTGCCCAGTCAGCTGTGGGACAGGTTCTGCCTACCAGGGAACATAACCAGCAGTCAGTGTGATGACTACTTCATCCAGAACAATGTGACAGAGATACAGGGCATTCCTGGGCTGGGCAGTGGAATTATTAAAGGTAAATTAACTTATTAAAAAAATGTTGATAGATGATGGAAGTTTTACAATTATATGTATATTTCTTAGTAATATACTGATTACAGGGTAGAATACAATATTAGTATATTCAATAAATAAATAATCAAAATGTGTCAAAGTTGATTATTCTTACACGAGAAAAAGGAACCACTGTCTGTAATATAATATCAATGTTAATGATAGCTTGTGAGCTACATTTTATATTTTACTATCTGTTTCTGTTAGAAAACATGTGGGGCAACTATCTACAGAAAGGAGAGATCTTAGAGAAAGCACGGCTGCAATCAGCGGATGCCCATGGTGCCATGGAGAACTTTGGCATGTATGTGTCTGCAGACATAGCTACATCATTCACACTGCTGGTGGGGATCTTCTTCCCATCTGCCACAGGTATAAAAACATCAAGACTGATATTGAAAATGTGTCCAGGCAGTAGGGGGCATACCAACACAGTATTTTTATAGCTTGTTGTTTTTATCCTCTGTCAATGTGTTTTATAGGAATTATGGCTGGCTCCAACAGATCGGGTGACCTCCGGGATGCTCAGAAGTCCATCCCAGTGGGAACTATTTTAGCCATTACCACCACTTCACTTGTCTGTATCCTTTTTTTCTGTGACTACGCGCAATATGGCTCACCGTCTTTCCACTTACGGAGGATAGCGGGACAGATTTGACAGGCAGTACATTGTTTTGTCATCTTTAGTTCCTTGACCTCTTGTATACAGATTTTAGTTCTGTAGTCCTGTTTGGATCCTGTATCGAAGGAGTGGTCCTTAGGGACAAGTAAGTTTATTTGTGTCCTGCAAAGATGAGAAAACCTCAAAAGAGTCAGTGATGCTTATTCAGTGTCTGCTTGCAGGTTTGGGGATGCTGTCAGAAAAAATTTAGTGGTGGGGACGCTCTCCTGGCCGTCTCCGTGGGTTATTGTCATCGGCTCTTTTTTCTCTACCATTGGCGCGGGCCTGCAGTCGCTCACTGGGGCCCCCCGGCTTCTCCAGGCTATTGCCAAGGACAACATCATTCCTTTCCTCAGGGTGGGGCAGTACACACTGTTAATCACACATTTTATAAACTTCACATGCAGAAAGAAATTCACAGTAACTCACTGCAGAATAGAAATGGCTGCTGCAGACTGTGGAACATTGCTACAGTTAGGGACAACACTTACCCCATAGTCTGTCCTTTCCTGCTATTTCTGAAACATAGCATGTTGAAATTTGAATATTTAGGATAACTTAGAAATCACATGCAGTATGCTGTAAATATTTGCATGTGATGATGTTTCAATGCACCTTTATTTGAATATGATACAACTAAACAAGAAGGGATTTGCATTGCTGCATGTGAAGGTTTTAAGTTTTTGTTTCAGGTTTTTGGTCATGGAAAGACCAATGGAGAGCCTACATGGGCACTTTTACTGACTGGTCTCATTGCTGAGCTGGGCATTCTTATTGCCTCACTGGATATGGTGGCTCCTATCCTTTCAATGTGAGTTCAGATAGGTTTCACACATTCCAAATACAGAAAATGGCTTATGCTTTGTATACACTAGACATTCCACATATTAATTCCTCTGACACACACGTTCATCAAATTCTTAATTAACGCTTAACTCAAATCTATGCCACTGATTGTATATCATCTTTATATGTTTAGAAAATTGTATTTGTCTTCGTTTAACAGGTTCTTCTTGATGTGCTATCTCTTTGTAAACTTGGCCTGTGCAGTTCAGACTCTTTTACGCACACCAAACTGGAGGCCGAGGTTTAAATATTACCACTGGTGAGTATAAGTGTGCTTCCTACAGGCAGTAGGAGCATGCGTTTTTGTGATATTAATTATTGTGTAATTACAATACAACTTCTGTAAGAATTATGCCACGGTTGACTTTATGAAAGTCTAATCTATTGGCCATGCTTAAGATATTGTTATTGTTCTTGGCATGCAAAGGCATAATTTCAGGTTTTATCTTTTACACCTACAGGGCTCTGTCTTTCCTTGGCATGAGTATGTGTTTGGCTCTAATGTTCATCTCTTCTTGGTACTATGCTATCGTGGCCATGGGCATAGCTGGGATGATCTACAAATACATTGAGTATCAGGGGTAGGTTTTGAGTGTGTTCAGCATTTCAAATATGTTTTTTTTTTATCAACAATAATGCATTTTAAATAGGTTGGCCAAAACTTTAGAACCACCTCTCTTCTTATAATGTACTCCAGTAATCCAAACAACTCCACTACCCACTTTGACCTTAATAATAAACACATAGTAAATTATCACCTTTTTTGGTTTAAACCTAAAAACTGAGAAATTATATTGTAAAAGTAGAATTCATGGCAGACCCACTGTATTGGACGGCATTAAATAGCACAGGTGGTCATAATGTTATGCATGATCAGTGTATGTATGCAGAATGATAATTTGTTGTTTCTGTCCATCCTCTAATCTGCAAGACTACTGGTGGGGAAACAATAACTTAGGGTTCATTTCTTCTTTTATATTCTCTGTCTTGCCTCTTTTACTTACACAAACAAACAGAGCAGAGAAGGAGTGGGGAGATGGTATAAGAGGATTGTCCCTTAGTGCTGCACGCTACGCCTTGCTAAGACTGGAGGTCGGACCCCCACACACCAAAAACTGGAGGTACAGTTACACCCGGAGAAAAAGTGCAGAATGTTTCATATAAACGCTTTCACATCCGTGTTATGAAAAGAATGCATATTCCATAAAAAAAGTGTCATCATTCCACATTCGAGTCACTGACATATTGCACATTTGACATTTGAACACAAATGTTTTTCCAGATTTTTAAGGGCATTTGAAACATGTTACATTGCCCTCAGATGGAAAACTGTAATTATTAGAAGCTTCTCTGCATTGTGTAAGATATTAGACCACACAACAAACACAAAATGTTGACAAATGTTGCAAGTGTCAGGTGGCAAGTATGCATGTGAAAATGTTTTAGGAAGTGGTAGCTTAAGGAAGTTTATTACCCTATTTGTCATGTAGCAGCATGTTTCCTAATACACATATGAACCAACATGATGCTGCACTTTTTCTTTGCAGCTGAGTCCAAATACCACAACAGTTAGATGACAGGTAGTAGAATGGCTTCAATATATAAATAACGTGTGAACAAGGCAGAAGGTGTCATGGAGCTGATTTTAAAGAACACTGTGTCAAAATTCCCCTTCACACTCTGTGACACTGATCTGGGGTGGTTTGCTTTTATTATATTGATCAATTAGCTTTTATATTGATGTGAAGCACCTTGAACTGACTTTGTGCATGGCTACACACTGTAAATAGAACTGACCTGACTTTTGATAATTCTGGATGTATTTCAACTGGGGCCATATCTTCTTTACATTATGTGCCTCTGACTCTGTGCTCGACAGACCTCAGCTGTTGGTGCTGCTGAAGCTGGATGAGGACCTCCATGTGAAATATCCCCGACTGCTCACCTTTGCCTCGCAACTAAAGGCAGGAAAGGGTTTGACCATTGTGGGCTCTGTTATCCAGGGCAATTTCCTAGACAGCTATGGTGAAATGCAGGCAGCTGAACAGGTAAATACCAGAAAGGGATGAATGCTGTACATGATTTGTACAGTTCTCTATTGTGCTGTTTTGTTGACTGCATCGGAACTAATTGTTACAAATGTACGTCTCGTGCAATTTGAAAAGCACAATGAAGCATAAACACGCTTCACAATTATTTTTGTTACCTTCCTTCCCCAGCACCTGTTTTTTTGTTTGTTTGTTTGTTTTGGTTTTTTTAGAGCCTTAATCAAAGATTTTGGTAATTGTAGTAAAACAAGGTGCCAATGAGCCATTTAAGACAAAAAAGGAGATTGGTGCCAGAAAGTTTTTCATAATGTGATGTGTTTGCTCTTGTTTACATGACAGTAACTGAGGAAATTAATCACCAATTTACTTTGAGCAAAGTCAGTATATATATATATATTAAGCCCAAAATTTTTTCATTGGAGCTCAGGGCTCTCCACAGAGGTACTGAAGGTCAAACCCATTTTTATTTAATCTCAACTGTTGAAAACTTGTTCTGCAGCACAGGAATTTATGTTGTAAAGACATACACTATAATTTGTCAATGATGTATCGTGTATCAAAGACAATGTTTCTAATTGTTGTACAGTAAAACCCTCTCAGGCAAATGTGTGATCTGCTTAATTTCATCATGGACTAAAATTTAGACAACCCATCGGTTTTCTTCCAGGCTATTAAGAATATGATGGAGATCGAGCGGGTCAAAGGTTTTTGCCAGGTTGTGGTGGCATCTAAGGTGCGGGAAGGCGTTGTCCATCTGATCCAGTCCTGTGGCCTGGGGGGCATGAAGCACAACACTGTGGTGATGGGCTGGCCATATGGCTGGAGACAGAGTGAGGACCCTCGAGCATGGAAGACTTTTATAAGTAAGTCTTATTGAAACACACTTAACATAAGGTCCAATTAGTGTTTTCACTAAGACGCCACCAAACGACAGCAAATTTGATGGAAAATGCTCTTAAAAAGCAATAACTATGTGCTTAGATTATGAAGTACATTCTGTGGTAGTTTCAACAGCCATGGACACAGTGTATTAGCTAAATTCATACAGTATTTATATCTGCAGGACAGTTAACAATGACAAGTTATTGTTTGGATTCTGTGTCAATTTCTACCCAGACACAGTCCGCTGCACCACAGCTGCCCACCTGGCCTTGATGGTTCCCAAAAATGTGTCTTTCTACCCAAGCAACCCCGAACGCTTCACAGATGGCAACATTGATGTGTGGTGGATTGTACATGATGGCGGGATGTTAATGCTGCTGCCTTTCCTGCTCAAACAGCATAAAGTGAGTAAAAGAAAGTTTACTGCACATTTTATGCATGATTTTCTGTAATAGGTTTTATTCTAGTAAATGTTTTTAAAATAATTAAAAAACACTTATATGGTTCTCTTTTAAGTGTGTCTATAATATGAGATTCACATCCATTTAGTGTTGACAGTATTACAAAATCAAATTGTTTTATTTGTATTTAAGGTTTGGAGGAAATGCAAGATGCGCATCTTCACTGTAGCACAGATGGATGACAACAGCATCCAGATGAAGAAAGATCTGGCCACGTTCCTTTATCAGCTGAGAATAGAGGCAGAGGTGGAGGTTGTGGAGATGGTAAGAATTCCTCTAATATGCTAATCCCAGTACTTTTATGACTCAGACAAACTCAGTGGAAGTTTGACTGAGCCATGAAAAAAACTTAACTGAAACCATATGTCTCCTACAGTATATTGAAACAAGCAGGATTACTGTTTGTTCAAAAAAACACCGTGCCTTTATCGGTTTATTGGGTGCTTAAAACAAATATCACGTTGTTCATATTGAGAGGAAATTATGCTTTTGCTGCATGAACTACCAAAATTATGTTTCTCAAATTTGATTTTAGCATGACAGTGACATCTCAGCATACACCTATGAGCGGACATTAATGATGGAGCAGAGGTCTCAAATGTTAAGGCAAATGAGGCTGTCCAGTGCAGAAAGACAAAGAGAGGTATGCTTGTTTGTTTTACAGAAATAAACACCATATTTGAAATCTTAACTATTGGTTGTCTGCAGTGGCGTTAGTTGCATAAAGTTGAGTATGTTGTAACATTGATGTGGCCCCTACAGGCCCAACTGGTTAAGGACAGACACTCTTTGGTGCGCATGGGAAGTTTGTACTCAGATGAGGAGGAGGAGGTGGTTGAAGCTGCTCCAGAAAAGGTTCAGATGACGTGGACTCGAGAGAAGTGTGAAGCTGAGAGGAGAAACAAGAACAATGCACCTGAGAATTTCAGAGAACTCATTAGCCTTAAACCGTAAGTCTAGTGTTTTCACTTGTCTGTTTTATACTGTATGTTTGTTTGATATAGTTCCTTGAAATAGTCCAGTGTTTGCTATTATCCCATTTAGTCTGTGTCTCCCCCTTTCTGTACTCAAGGGATCAGTCCAATGTGCGGCGAATGCATACAGCTGTGAAGCTGAACGAGGTAATAGTCAACAGGTCCCATGATGCTCGGTTGGTCTTGCTCAACATGCCAGGACCACCACGAAACGTAGACGGAGACGAAAACTGTATCCTTTATCAGTATGATACAACTAAAGGATAAATGGCATATGTGCTTGGAAGACTTGTGTAAGTCTTTTGTTGCTTGGCTTTAGTTCTTTAACCTTTATCTCAGATATGGAGTTTCTGGAGGTGTTGACTGAAGGCTTGGAAAGAGTGCTGCTGGTGAGAGGTGGCGGTCGGGAGGTCATCACCATCTACTCATGAACAGTTAGGAGCTGCTACAGAGAAAAAGAATACATTCCACCTCTTGACACAAGGCAACACGGTTCTGGGTGGAAGCATTAATTTGACACATTTCTTTTTTTTAAACTATTGTCTTCTGAGGACAAAAGAGTTGTTTTATTTTTGTTATATACTGAGGCACAGTATTGTACATATCTGTCCATTATGTTCTTGGCCCTGCCACTCTTTACAGTTGAAAAGTGTATTTTTCCCCTCAGAATATCAATATGTGTGTTAAACTGTCAAACACAATCTTTAGATAAACATTTTCGTTTTTTTTTTTTTTTTTGAAGATGGTAAACCGTCTTCATGCTTTATTTCACACTGGCAGACACAAATATTCTGAGTACTACACATACTATTACAACTGTTTAAGTAGTGCGACATATTTTAAAACGGCCTTTTGACTATTGCAGAAACACATCTCTATTTATTTATTTATTTTTTCAACATGTCCCTATTGAGGTAAAGAATATGTTACTGTATATAATGAAGACAGTGCTCCATGTTGGTTAAACTGTATAGATGGTGCAGAATCCAACTGTAGATGCTAGACATCATAAAGCAAGTTTTGAATAGTGTTTTAATTTATGATTATTTGATGATATTTGCAGTTAATAGAAATAAAACATTAAGTTTGCATCTTTTCTAAGCTTGTCTGCACACACTTTAAGTTATAATCCTTATGAGTTCCATAATATCAAACCTGATGTTTCAGTTTGTGCAGTTCTACCATGTACTTGCATCTGCTGCTATGCTGTTTTATTTCAGACAAAGTAGCTGCTCAGGAGAATTTTCTGTAACCACACTTATTGGTAAAATTGTAACCACAACAGTTGCCAAATCAACAAGGCCTGAATTCTTAAGAAACTATTTTTGTAAGAAACTATTTTTTCAAATACATGAGACTGTCATAAAGACAAACAATAGTTTCTTGTTTAGACAAGGGTGTTTGTTATGTAAGGAGTGACAAAATGTGCAGTTAAATAAAACTGAAACATCCAACAATAAAAATGATTCTGGTCCTTGCTTCTGTTTGACTTATCGTAAAAACATTTTTTTGGGCTGGATTCACCTAAAACATTGTCAGCAATCCAAACACGCAGTATATTTATGCTAATTCAACTTCTGGCACAGCACTGACTGTAAACAGCTGTGTGGTAATCTGAAAATGATGCGTCGTTTAATAAAACTAAATAAGCTCAGCAAATCAAATTCCTGCCATCTTTGTGATGAAACTTGAATCCTAACAGGGCAGGTTTCTACAGTACCCTGTTGCTTTAAGTAACTGCTGTTTGAAGTTAGAAGATATTGAAATGGTAAAAGGGTGAACAGATTACCTGATTGCTCAAAGTAAAACACTTGTTTATTATCTTTTAATGCTATGACACCAAACAAAAAGAAACCTGTTTATAAACTGTACCTCCCACTCCCAAACCAAAAAACAAAACAATGCATATTGCAAACATCTTATTGTATCAAAGCATTTATTTTGAAATCAAGTCAAATTTTATTTACATACTCCAATTCCCAAATACAACATCCATTGTCCATAGACCATTCATCTTTTTCCTAGAGATAGTGTTAATAAAAATACAAGGAAATCATATCTAATGAATAAATAAATGGTAAGGTTCCCTTCAAAACATATTTATTTGCTATAGGTTGAATGCTATTTGGTACTGATAAGAAAGGGATTTTCTTTTCTTAATCCTTACTGGCCTTCGGAAAGCTGTCTTAATCTACAAATGGCCACAGTAATTTATTCTCCTTATTTATAATAAAACTAAGGCACTTAAAAGAAAAAGATGGTGCAGCGAAACTGAAATTGAAAATATTTATTTAGTCATACATAGCTTGGAAAGCAGCAGAGCTATGATAAGGCTTAGCAGACTCTGTGATCTGTGTCGAGCTCCGGACAGGACACTCTTCACAGGCGCCATCCCTCTTGGGTCAGGAGGCCTGAGGACGAGCCTGCAGGGGTTCTGCACTGATTCTAAGGGGATCTGGACCTCACTGGGCCGATTTGAACTCAACTGATCACGGACCTGAGGAAAATCCAGTTAAGAGAGGAAGATAATGAATGAAATGATTTAACTCTGCATCTGTAGACTGTTAGACTGAATAATTTTCAAACATAAAACAACATTTCTGAATGACAAAAATAAAGAATTCATTATTCAGTGAATCTTAAGGTCAACAAGACAACTGCCGAATCTGAAAATGTTATTTAGAGCGGAACTGACATGGTACATGCTAAGGGCATTTTCTGCCAGGCAGAGAGCCAGTTATCTTTTTTGCAGCTGAAACACACCACTGGCATGACGTTAAGTTCAAATATACCTTATAGTTTGTTTCCTGTCTTTATTCATGAGGAAAGAATGTCCTTTAACATGCGTAAAACACCATTATCTTCTAGCTCACCCTCTCCACCTCTTCAAACACTCGAATGAAGTTCCTGCGGAGGACATTGGCCAGCTCAGTCTCAGTCCAGTTCCTCCGTAGGAGTTCTTGGATCAGGGCTGGGTACTTTGACACATCCTCTAACCCCTGAGGAAAACTGTTGACAAAAAAAAAAATATTTATTCATGAATGTTTATTGAACAAAATAAATGACTCGTTCTGTTAGTTTACTTAATACATTACTCATTCTGATTATGTGATTAGAATTTAAGCCCTTTAATATCATTTGCTTTGTGGCGCTTCTGTTTGGAATTGATGTGCCTTTGTGTTCAGACTAAAACAGATTTGATGATTTTTACCATTTTAGTCTGTTGACAGCTTAGACAGCCAAATTGCTGATATCACAACAGGCTAACACAAAACTGAGCTGGCTCAACGACAACCCCTGAAATGTTGTCTGCCAGAGACAAGTGTGCAGTCCACTGGCAATGCCGCCTTGTTTGTTTTTCTGTGTATTTATGCAAGTTGGGAGAGGATACTGAGGATACTTCTATAGACTTCCTGTGTGTTTTTGCAAGTGAATATTTCTTACCTCACAGCACCTTCAAAGTCCCCTCCAATTCCTATTGACTCAGCTCCAATCATCTTCTTAATGTGATCAAAGTGGTCTGTAAAACCCAGGTGGAATATTGAAGCTACATGACATGATGTGAATACAAGACAGAATAACAGAATAACAGAATTTCGGCACAGGCAAAACCAAACTCAAGATGCCTCACCGGCTACGCGAGGGATGTTAGCCTCATCCCCACAGGAAATGAATTGGCTGTAGAGATTCACCATGATCAATCCTTGATTCTTTTTCTGAAACATAATGCAATGATCTGTAAATCATTTAAAACCTATATTTGAGTGTAAATAGTATATATTAAAACCATATATAAAAAGTTAAAACGGAAATTTTATGGCTTTTTTAATATTAAAATTTCATGCCTGGAGAACATTTTAAAACAAAATCCAGAACAAAGAAAAGAAGAAAATAGTGGAAAAGTTGTGTAATGCTAAAAACTAAAAACACTCCTGGTGGAACATCTTACAATAAGGTAGCTTCAGGTAACTAATGAATAATAAATAATTGACAACTTTTAAAAAATGTGGTCCTGGCATCATTGCATTATGTGTTTACCTTCAGTTTTACATACTATCAAACCTTATACGGAAACAGGGATGTATGCATTTTTCAGTCACATTTACTGTAGATTAAATTTACATCCATTATTTAGGGTGGTAGATGTTGTAAACATCATGTTTTAACTAACCAGATCTCAAACATCTTGTTGCCTGCTCATGACTCATGAAGGATCTAAAGGGGCTATAGCTGAATTCAAACAGGGAAATCCAAGTTCCTACTGCTTAAAGATATACAGTCTTGATCTAGGTTTTGTCTGTATATGATGGGGCTTATGTACTTTACAAGCAGCTCAGATGGTATGGCAGTCTTTCACGGACCACAGGGTCAGTGGTTTGATCCCCGGACCCAGCTATATGTATAAGTGTCTCTGGGTAAGACACTGAAACCCCAACAGCAGGAAGGGCATCCGGCGTAAAAACTGTCCCAAATCAACATGCAGACAATGATCTGCTGTGGCGACCCTGAACTCATGGGAGAAGCCGAAAGGCCAAAAAACAAAAAACAAAATGTACTTTAACAAGCAAACAGAGCTTTTGTCATGTTCCTTTGGGAAGGGTATACATTGGAAAATGTGCTGTTCTGACAGCAATCAGAGAAAGAATTTGTCTAGGATGGTTTCCAAAAACTCAGTGTAACACTTTGGAGTGGATTCTGCTTTTATAATGAAATAAAGTGCAGTACAATGAGCTTCACTGTTTCCATTGCATAAACAAAACTGGCAGTAAGGTACTACTCCTACCACATCATATAAAAACATAGATAAATGTGTACCAATCAAGACAATGAATCAAATGATTTCCTTTAATAGTATAGGAGAGTGTGCATGAGACACAGTATGGGACAAATTGCTAAAATTTTTGTAAACCTGGTTTCGGAATACTGCATATTTTCTTTGATACTGAGCAACGGAGTTTAAAAAAAGACACAGCAAATATAAACATTCTGAATTCAGGTGGGAAACCTGAAGGGGCTAGTTATGAGTTAGTGCAAACAATAAAGCAGAATAAGGACATAATGAGATACTCATGAAATGGTACAGGGAAAGATTATCGTCCAGTTTGTGTGTGAGGTACAGTTGACTTAAAAAAACAAAGCGTCAGTTTTCTTAAAACTTGAAAAGCAAATAAAGCAGAATTTTTGCTTTACTGTACTGTACATCTGGTTCACAGCACCAAGGAAAAAAAGGATGATGAAAATTAACTACAGAATTCTGGGAACTATACTTAGATATTTAATTGACAAAATCTGTTCTATGACTCGCTGTACTTTATGCCAGAGGATCAGCAGTCATGATTAGTAGGTCTACCTTCTACTTGAATGCCCTGTACCACACATTAAACTCCATTATGTTCATGTGTGTATATCCTTGTTTATTCATATGGTGAAAGAGACAGGAAATTACTTAGAAGCAAATATGGAAATTAGAGAAGATATGGATTAAACAACAACGAGAAAAACATTCAAACTCAACAATGAGATATTCACTTAATTTCTTGGCCTACAAATCTGCTTGTCTTTAGAACCAGTTATGCTGACTGTCGGTGTAAATGTTTGTGTAATGTTGGGAATTAGTTTGCACATTTTTGACCTTGCTGATACACAAAAGGCTAACAATGAAAACATGTTGCATGGTTTTTGGTAGACATAAAAAAATATATATTATTGAAATAAATTGAGTGGCTTGATTGATAAAACAATCATTAAACCAAACCCACAAGCAAGCAATTAAGCACTTAGTACATTATGTTTTTCCTCACCAGCTCAAGCAGCAGCCAGTCAGGCACGTTGCGGCTGTGGTTGCAGATGGTGTAGGAGGATGAATGGCTAAAAATAACAGGAGCCCTGGAATGGTTGAGCACAGCCTGTGCAGTGTCCCAAGAAGTGTGGGAGAGGTCCACTATCATTCCCAGTCGGTTCATCTCATTCACCACAGCCTCAAAAACACATTCATAACAATTTACAGTATCATAGAAATGAGTGAAGGAAGGAAAGATGGAAGGAAGGAGGGAAGTCAATTCATCTGGCAGCATGAGATGTACACACACGTGAACACACTTAGATTATCTGGACAGACCTACATGCCGCTGTTGTGAAGACCAGCTAAATAGGAAACACATGTTTACATGGTACAGCAGCACTGCCGTAATAAAGAAATAAACATTAAAGCACTTAAAGACCCAGTTTGGGAAAGAGCAGTTCCTCTATAAACCCCCACTTAAGAAATTATTTATTTTTAACCACAACACATTACTGGAGTTGTGTGGTACTTTCTAAAAGCCTTTAATTTGCTGTCCCAAGCTATCACAGACCTAGTGTTTTGACCTTTTTTCAAACTACTACAACTATACATTTTACATTTATATCAGCAATCATTCTTCATCATAAGTTTTCTTACTTATCAACTGATGGGTTCCTCTTCATCTTAAATCTATACAGCAAGTGTTCTAATCTCTTCCGCATAATGACCAGTCAAAATGTATAAAACACACAGGCAAACTGGTTTGTGGGACAGGATAAATGAAACTGTTCGGTAGTTGATATTACTGAAGATCGAGGTTACCTTTCCAAAATCCGTCAAACTTTTTTGGTGTCTTCGATAGTAGCTATACAGCTTTGAGGATGATTCAGCCCTGTGTGGAAAGAGATTACTGTCAAAACCACAAATCATGATGGTCCAGTGATTAAGAGAAAATGTGAACAATGTTTAGAAAATTCATATGAGGCTATTGTATTTTACATATACCCGGGGCCGGGGCACATAACCTACAGTATATGTTATACAAATAGGTTATTTTACATGAGCGGAAAAAACAGTTTTGAACTTTCCCTTTCAGTAGAATGTGTAGATTAAATTATTTTTACATTATATGTACTCCATTTACTGTATTTAAGTTTATCCTTAGCATGGAAGTTATGGAGTACTTAAGTTTCAAATACTCAATCCGAATATTGCGGTCCTGTATCATCTGTCCCAAATTGAAAATTTTGCCAAGTGCACAAGAAAAATCTCCAAAACAAAGAGAAACTTTTTTCAGAGTACAGTGCTTGTTGCAAACAGCAACAAATACACTTCAGTTGTTAAAATGAATTAGGAATGTAAGCAATATAAATCTAACATTCTACTTCAATGATAACATTCAAAATTATTTTTGTAATTACCAAGGTGTATTGCAGGTATGTGTTAGAGTCATGGAGCGAACCCCAAGTTGGTAGAACATCCGTAGTGCTGGCAGGCTGCTGTCAATGGAGTGCCCCCCCTCAATACTTATGAGACACGCTATCTTGTGCCTCAACTCAGAATTCTTCAGTTCTGCAGTGACAGATACACATGTACAACAAAAACTCAAAAAAGTAATAAAAATCATATTATTGCAAAAGTTTGTCTACCTTTATAAACTAATAAAAAAATTACTTTATTAAATTCTGATGAAGTAACATTTATTAGAGTTAACTGTTTATCAAATATTATATGGATGAAATATTTTCTTTGCTTTACACTTATTGCCATTTCAAAATAAGAGGGGTTTCAACTTTTGCACATGGCTGTATCTAGCCCATAGTCACATTTGGAGGTGTACTATACCCTGGGTAGATGTGACCAGTTCAAAGTCCTGGTACTCAGTGCACATGCGTCTGACCACATCTATTTGTTCCATAGTCAGCCGCACAGCATCTTTGTTCTGGGCCCCACACATCACATAGGCTGAAAACAGCTGACAGAGAGACAGCGAAAAAACAACATCAATTGATTAACTCAGGGCAAGTGTCTCTTGTCACAACATAGATACTCGGTAGATACATTCCCTTCAGCTTCAAAATATCTGTGTTCACAGGTGTAACATGGATTTAATCACAGTACCTGTGCTTGTACACGGCCTGCGTTTAAGCGTGTGATGTCTGTAGCCACTTTGCTAACATTATGAAGGTCAACTTGGCTCAGGCTGTTGTTATGAAGTATCCTCAGCCGGAGAGGTAGGTCATTATGACTGTGGCATGGCGAGAGGAGGTTGTGAAGAAAGTGACACAGTCAGGATGGAGAAGCCTTTCATTTGATCTGCTTGTTTTATCCCAATGGATGTTGCTCACATGTAGGCACAACACTACTACTTACCCATCAATGAGAGGATATCTGGACATCAAGTCTTGTACTCTCTCTCTTTCTGAGTATCCAGATGTGAAGTGCCACAGAAATGAGAGTATCATCAGATGCCCTAGAGACTGCATCATGAAGTTGCTTGAAGCAGCTGTTTCAATTGTCCTAAACGCAAGAGAGAAAAACACACTGTTATTATTGTCAAACCTGACAGTTTGTGTTTAGAAGTTCTTTCAGATGAGATAAAAATCACACGAGCATTTTGGAAAATTACATAAATATTTCAGAAATAAAACATGTTATGCAATATTTTAAGCGTACCTCCTCCTCCTATGTCCAACTGAGGCCACTTACACTGTAACTCTGGATGTGCTGGGTAAAAATAGATCGTGTATTATCACTGTTTGATAGCAGAGAAACAGTACGTCCACACAATAAGAGACACAACACTTTAATAGCTGATTGTACAAACCACTTTTCCTAAATGTTTCATAAGTTTTCTAACAGATTTAGCAAGACACCAACACCTAATTACAAAGAAAAAACAGTCTACTTACCCAGGCACCCGGCTTGCTCCTCTTACAAACGCAATTTCCCAGTAGCACGCTCCAAACAAATGTAGAACAATTTTTACAACGCTGACTGGGTGCTGCATTCAGGTGTGCATGGAAAGAAAAATACTACCCGTTAAAATTTCCGCGTTTTAGCCAAAAGGCGGGGGTTACGAATTGGTTACTTGCTGGATAGAAGCGGTACGAGTGATGTAATAGTAGAAAAACAAACAAACAAAAAAAACAACAACAACCAACTTTGCAGAGTGTATGTGCAACAAGGATGTACGTGCGCGTTAACGTCCGTCAGTATATTTAGATCACTGCGCCACTGAGTCGTTTGATGATACCATCTGCCGGTCAGGAGCATTACAGCCTGGTATAGAGTTACCTTACGTGCACACAGCTTTTTCATATTCGACGTGTTATGTATGTGTTATGCTGCGATGAAAGCGCACAGACCTACCGTGTTTGTGTACGACGCAGTTTGCATTAGACAATAAAAACAAACCAAGAATTCTTTGCTACTTATAACGACAAATCCTTAAAGTGCACGAATATGGCAGGCGGAAGATCTAACCTTCCAGAGACACAACAGTAAGTGAAATATGAGTCCGTTTGGTAAGTGAAACAGAGACTGATGGAGATAAACCGTAAGAAAACAACGATTTTATTGATGCTCACAAATTATTGTTTGTGCAAGCGGAAAAAAGATGTGAAGAAGTTGTAAAGGAATCACAAAAATGGCCTGTGAGTTTATAAACTTGTTTTTCATACTTACTTTTTTACATTTGTTTTTATTTTAAATAAGTACTGTATCTTCACCCAATTAGCCCCACATGCATCAGGCGTGCTTGTTCAATCAGAAGATGGAAGATACCATTTTAGATTAGGGTGGGGTTCAGAAACATGAAGCAAATTGGTATCTTCCAGCTTTTGATTGTCTTGATTCAGGTGGTCAGCAGTGGGTAGGGCACTAGTTGGGTACGGTTTAAAAAAAAGTTGGAAAACATGTGTAGGGAAGGGGGGTCCCTGTGGACCATGGATGGGGAAAAACTGACTTAGCCTCTGCTACCTAACTTTGTTGGCTCCTTCACAGCACACTTTTTGATTGTTCAGATGGAAAATGCACAGGTAATAGTACTATCAATGGTGATAAGCACAGCTTACAATAATAAGTACAGTAAAAGCACACGATGTAGAATATAATTTTTTTCTTATTATATCTATTTAGTTGGAATGAATGTTTGCAGACTGGTAATCTTGCATACTACATTGTTACCATCTATGACTTGGGGCTTATTTCTGTATGATTACTTGGTGTATAGAGTAGAAGTAGTTGCATTCTGTGGGCAAGAAATTATATTTTTATTATTATCTAATACTTGTTGGCTTATACAAAACAATCAGTTCAAATACATAGGGTGTATCCACTATGAATTTTGGGTATGTGTATGTTGCTGTAAAAGAACTGAGACCTGCATGTGTTTGTTCAAGAAAAATCTGGAACAACTCGACTAGACTAATACCTTGATCATACAATTTTGCTTGCCTTAAAAATGGAAATGGCACTATCGCACCTCGAAAGAGCTGATATTGTAAACCGTGGCATACAAACTGGCATGAATGCAGATTTCCAGACTACAAAATACAACCTCTGCTTTTACATTCTCTCAAACTTTAAATGCTTGTGCTTAATGAATCCAAGGTGGATTGTGCAAATGCGAATGAGTCTGGTGTTCATCAGGGTGCCACAAATGAATACCAGTTAATTTCAGAGAGAAGATGTGAAGCCTGATTCTGTGGTCCACCCACTGTGATTTGGCCTTGTAGTCTGTAATGAGGAGAGTGATTCAGCTCTGATTGGAGCACCCTACCGCTTCAATGGAGTAATCACAACTGTGATATCAACTGTGTTGATATTACTCTACCAATCCTCCCACTGTGCGGAGTGGACCCCCAGCTGACACTGTTTGAATTCAAATTAACCAAATCATTTAGTTATGTTGTCGACCTTGGTGTGGAATTTGACTGCCAATACAAAATATAAAAAAAAATCACAGTTCACAGTTTGGTAAAAGGGCTTGAGCCAAACTCCTGTTATTAGTGTTGCTGGTGGCTCTATTTGTTTTAAATAATTTGCTGTTAAGTATGGGCGCAAGGGTGAGGTCAATATCAGCCGAACCACCTTACAGAATAAATTATCTAAATAATTATTTTCTTAAAAACCCTTAATGAAACAGTGCAAAGATATCTTTTGAATGACCTTGAAAGAAAAAGAACGATGCCATTAAAAGTGTCACTGGCTTCAGGTCTTTTTTTTTTTTTTTTTTTTTTTTTTTTTTTTTTTTTTTTTTTTTTAATCATGCACCAGAAATAAAAATTCAAGTACCATTTTAAATTGTGGTGCTTTTGGTTGATTGCTGAACTTTGTGAAGAACACCCTTGCAATTATATGCAGAAAGATATATTCAATGTATCGTATTTAAAGTTACATTCTGTACCTCTTAAATGAACTGAATTAATGACTTATCTTTTAAAGGGTTAATATATTTAAAATGACTTATTCAAGTTTAGGCTGCAGTGATTTATTTATTTGTTTTTATTATTGGGTGTCATTAATATATAATGCTAGGTAGGTAGTACTTTAGTGTTGGATATAGGGGTCTAAAGTTACATTATTAAAAGTGATAATTTACTACCCCATTCAAAAAAGTTGGGACTGGGGCAACAAAAGACTGGAAAAGTATTTGCCGCTAATCAAAAACAAATGGAGAAGCATTTGACAACTAATCAGGTTAATTGGCTACACGTCAGTAACATGACTGAGCATAAAAGGAGCATTTCAGAGAGGCAGAGCCTCTGGAATGTAAAGATGTTCAGAGGTTCACCAATCTGTGACAAACTGCATCTAAAAATTGTGAAACAATTTCAGAAAAATGTTTTTCAATGTAAAATTTTGAAGACTTGGAAGATCCCAACATCTACAGTATATAATATCATCAAAAGATTCAGAGAATCAGGAGGAATCTCTGTAGGCAAGGGACAAGGCCGAAGGTCGAAACTGGATGCGTGTGATCTTCAGCCCCTCAGGCAGCACTGCATTAAAAACAGACATGATTCTCTACTGGACATCACTGCATGGGCTCAGGAACACTTCCAGAAATCACTGTCTGTGAAGACAGTTCGCTGTGCAATACACAAATATAAGTTCAATCATCCAAAGAAGAAGCCATATGTGAACACGATCCAGAAACACCACCAAGTTCTTTGGGCCAAAGCTGATTTAAAATGATCTGAGGCAAAATGGAAAACTGTTCTGTGGTCAGACGACTCAAAATTTGAAATTCTTTTTGGAAACCATGTCCTGTGGACTAAAGAGGAGAGGGACCATCCAGCTTGTTATTAGCGGCCAGTTCAAAAGCCTGCATCTCTGATGGTATGAATGTGCATTAGTGCCTATGCCGTGGTTAGCTTCCACATCTGGAAAAGCACCATCAGTGCTGAAAAGGTTTTAAAGCAACATATGCTCTCATCTACACAACGTCTCTTCCAAGGAAGGTCTTATATTTCAGCAAGATGATGCTAAACCATACACTACGTTCATCACAACAACATGGCTTTGCAGGAGAAAAGTCCGGGTGCTGAACTGGCCTGACTGCAGTCCAGACCTGTCACCAGTAGAAAACATTTGGCACATCATAAAATGAAAAATCTGGCAACAAAGGCCCAGGACTGTTGAGCAGCTATAATCAATCACCTGCATCAAACAAGAATGGGACAACATTCCTCTCCTAAAACTCCAGCAACTTGTCTCCTCACTTCCCAGATGTTTACAGACAGTTGTTAAAAGAGGAGGGGATGCTTCCAACTTTTTTCACATGTGTTGCCACCATCAAATTTAATATGACCTAATATTTCCCATTAAATGTCAAATGTCTCAACATCTGATATGTTGTCTATGTTCTATTGTGAATAAAAATATTGATTTGCACATCATTGCATTCTGTTTTTATTTACATTTTAAACATCGTCCCAACTTTTTAGAATTGGGGTTGTAAATTGCAGCTATAATTGCAGTTATAATTAAAAAGTTTGAGAACCCTGCAGAAACTATGTATCTAAGAACCCTAATTGAAAAGAGAGCTACTGAAATCCTGAAACAGAATCTACCTCAGTAAAAAGCAGCAATTTGAATAATTGTTAGACCGTATACTGTAATGCTCATAATTACACTGTGTATGTCTCACAGCTGCTAGACATTCGGTTCAAAAATGATTAGCCCTTTACCTTACTAAGTGTGACTGAAATAAAATAGAAAAACACAATGCCTTTATTTTATAGAAAATATTGATCACTCAGTAAACCAATGTCCAGTTACACTGGTAACACCTAGGGGCAGTGCTTCTTTATCAATACTGAGAAAAAGACTAATGACGCTCGATACTAAAGACAGTTGCATTTTCCTCATAATGTCCTGCCTCTACAGTAGAATAGCTCTGCTGTAGCCATACAGATTTTTTTGTTGTTTCCCCCTATATATCAATCAATAAGCACAATCTTCCCTGTTTCTCATCAGTAACTTTAAAAAGCGTTAATACGTACGACATAGGTTATCTCCTCTATATTTCAGATTCTTTAAGTTAAGTTCTCTAATAATTTCAAGTGGGAGGAATAAAATTGGAGAAAACATTTTGATATTTTAGCATTCAGATTGCTAGTAAATACTGTCAGATTTTTAAAACGATACGTTTGTCAGATAATGGTGGGCTATGATGTTTAAAATTTTGGTTGAAGGCATCACTAGATTATTACTGGAGTGCATTATTAGAGGTGCTTTTGGCCACCCTATTCAAAATGAATGAAGTGGCCTAAACAGTAGAACCACCTGTTCTTACAATGCACTTCAGTACGACTCTTTTATCACCTTTCTGACAGTTTGAATTTAAAACCTGAGACATTATAACCTTTTAAAATGGATTGTACAGGTGTACCTAATAAAGTGGCCGGTGAGTGTAGGATGTCTGTCAAAAATACAAACGATACCATGAGCAAAGAAAAGCATCTTTTTCAGATTTTGGCTTCGATCGAATTTGACCACCAGAGGGCAGCAACAGTCAGAACAAACCCTCGGTTTTCTTCACCTTTGTGTGACCATTTGTGTGAAAAAAAACAAAACTCCTATGTTATACGCAAAACTGACAGCCGCATGCATGTTAATAAATTAATAAATAAATACTTAACTAATTGTTAAAGCTTGTGAAAATTCTTAAATTAAATGTGGTTGTGTTGCCTTTTAAATTATAACTGCATGACTGTCACAAGCTATAAAATTTCCATCTTACTATCCACTGAGTCATAGGTGATGTTTTTTGGGGGAAGAATTGCCTTTATTTAGTGTGCATTGTCCCCTCAGTTTCTGTCAGGGCTATTACAAGAACGCTGTAGACATTTGGGTCTCTGAACTTCTCATTTCTTTTGCCCTGGATTCTGGCAACCCTATAGTCAGTGTTCATTATCTGCTCTTACAGCTTTGACTTTAGCACAGCAATTACATCCTCAGCTGCGCTGATTAATCCAACATGGAGGCATTTCACAAAATGGTTTTGAAAAGACATTTCCAGACACTTACCAGGGAGTAGCTGTGGCACGGCTTGTTTATGCAGATAGACCATATTGCAATAAGGTGTTTTCAGTGGCTGCTTAAGTGTTCTCTTAACCTCCAGTGTACAATGTGCGGGGGACAATAGACTGTTCAGAAAGTGATTAATTTAATCTATTTTACTCCTCACATAAAATGGAGGTCTGCCTGATGTCATGTTTGGGTAATGTACATTTCTCTATTGTTGAACATATTCCCTCTGTGGCCATTCGTTAATATGTCTCCACTGTTCTCTGCGTAACTGCTTAACCTTCCATTCTCTCTTGGCAATCACATCATCAATCACTGTCCCATTACTTGACAAGGCAGACAAAGAGAGTGTATGAGTGAGAAAAACCTTTTGGCCTGTCTCGACAAGCAAGAGGAATGTCGACTTCAGAAGGCTAACACAGGCAGAAAACATAGGCCCAGTAAATATTCAATTTAAAGGATTCCCAGATAAGGCGAGTTGAAAAATTGAGGCAGCACCCATTCTTCTAGATAAGAGAAGACGGAGCCATCTGGAGGCTGGGAGATAGCGAACTCCCACGCCATCCCAAAGACCTCACTCTCATCTGCTGCAGCGGCAGAGAAGGAAAAAATAGAGTGCCAACACTTTCATTATGTTAACTTCAAAACGAATTTATTCACATTCAGTCCATGTAGTTATTGGCTTTGGTAAACAGAAGGTTACTGTTGTGTCTACTGTAATAGAGATGATGATTGGTCAGTCTTATTGAATAGCTAATACAACCAATAACTAATATAATATGCATAAATATTCAGCAAATGTCCTACGTATTGAATCAAATATTGTGTACTTGTATCACAGTGTGTATTGGATTTTTGCATTACTGTAGTAATATTTTTTTAAAATCCAATTAGTTCTTTGACAGTGTAATTTATTCTACAGTTGGATCAATATTTTACCTGCTGCTTTGAGTGTTACCACAAAAAAATTGTATCCTCTCACTGCAATAATCTGACATATATATACACAGTGCTTACTTACCAAATACACATCTGAACAAAATAATTTTGTATGGCCACTATCCTCTATTTCCTTCATAAGAACATAAAGAACATGCTATAACTTGATTGGTAGGGAGAGGAGCTTTACCGGTTTTCTTGTATATGTTTTGGTAACAGCAAGAGTCTGAAACGTTACTTCGTCTAATTATAATGTGTCCAATCATGTACAGCTGAACAGGAATGGTGCATTTTAGGCCTGCATCTCATTCTAATCCACCTTGACTGAATTTTTGAAAACAAATGTAATTTCCAAAATGGACTCTCAGCTTGTGAATAACCTTGTCCACATTCTTATAATGCACTTTGTTGACTCTTCCACCATGCTATTTTGTGCCAGCCACATTGGATTTAGCTCCAGGATAATGCTTTTGTCAGGATGTTTTATCTGTTCTCTCACTCAGGTATGCTATGCTGTTATCCCTAATTACCCCCACTGCATTTTACACTTGGTCCTGAATTCTTAATGCATGATAACAAATGCAGGTCGATTTGAAATTTACTTATAGCAGCATTATCTTTTTGACCCGCATCACGGACTGACTGTCCCATAGGCTCTTGGGTGAAAGCTGTTAACTCTGTGATAACAACGACCTGAAGTGATAACCTTCAAGGAGTCTTTGGGACATGCAGTTTGCTACATACTGTATGTGCTGTATTGCAGTTCTAGTATTTCTCATTCAACCTTGGGTGCTCTGCTGTGCTCTGATTCATTTAATGGGATCAAGAGGGAGGTTAATCACTATGTCTGCCATACACTGTTGAAGTGTTGACTGACCACTATGTGAAATATTACGATTTGTATTCAAGACAATGACAAATTTAAACGCAAATGCTAGAGGGGTGATCTCTCCTTTATTCTTTATTTTAAGCTGTAATAGAATTGTCTGTGCTGTTAGGAGTCACTTTGATTCATTTACTTTAGGGGGGCCATATCTGCTTTTGCAGATTTTCATTAAGATCAACTGTAAAAGCTTCAGTTGTGTAGGTTCCAGTTGTCTATTTTATTATTCCCAGATGGCATGTGCAAGTGGAAAAGGTTAGATATTTGGGAAAACTAATTCTCTCGAGCACCTTATTTTATTTATCTCGTTTACAACTTTTCTTGAATGTATATAGAAATGTATGAAATTTAAAATTCAATCAATAATGATAACCTTTTTTTTCCCCCTACCCCCCTGCATCTCGCTCAGTGTTGAAGTTTGATCTAAATTACTATAGATGTCTGCAGCACCCAGTTAAGCTTCTCGAAGATACCTTTTATAAAATGCTATCGTAATGGTGTGAAAATGCAGAGAGGCAGTGCGTAAAAAAGTGTCAACTGGAGAAAGTCTGTATTCATTTCATTTATTTTGTCAGTCAACTGCAAGTGCAGTGCTACTGTGAAAACATGGCTCTTTAGACCACATTGTTCAGCATATTAGTTAGTTTGAGAAGTGATAGAATATAGCAGAAAACGTTCTATACAACAGATACAGTGGGTGGATAGGCCCAGACTGAAAGGGGAAGTGTAACATGTTGCCTTGGTTTCATATTTGCAAGAACATTGTAGTGTGAGGCTCTGTCAAGCCTAGTTTTAATCCTTTTCTCTACTGCGTTGTGTGATGTTATGCTGTTATCTTAATGATAATCTGTGCCTGTATTTCTGCCCTAGGCATTTCTGTCAGGCTGGGTTCGCTTAGGAGCTGTGCCTTATCAACAGCTTTGTCATTAAATCAGCTTTTTTTTTCTACAGACAAATTTCACTGCCACTATTCCTATCAAAAGATCAACACGCTGTGATTTTCTGTTCAATCAGGGCTTTGCAAATTCAATGATGTGTGAGTAAGAACAATGAAACACAAAAATACAAAACAAAATTTCTATTGAAAAAAAAAACATTTTGTGAAGGTTAATAATCAAACAAATATAATTTGTATGTTTTGCATTTGTCATACTATTAATGGCTTCAAGCTGTTTATATTTTATGTAGTTGGTTTTGTCTTGATTCCTTTAAAAAGGCTACACTTAAGCACATGGAGGAAAGGTAGTGATTGTGACATGATGTTAAGAATCATTTTTGTCAACAGGCTCTAGACAATTTACTTCAACCAGCAATCTGAAACCTGTGCATTTCATGGCTTTTTCTTTTGTTAGTGTGAAATGGCATGTGAATCTGTTGAAGATTCTATAACACACATCATCACAGTTTTGTGGATGCGAAAGACCGTGTTGGATGTGCCGAAGAACATATCCGGTAAATGCTCTATGTACAGAGGCAAGCTTTTAGGTCCCAGTCAAACTGAGATCTGGAGGCTGGAATTGCTACTCAGTTGTTCTGAGAAAGCACTGTTCTGTCTGAGTGAATGTTCTGATTGTCTCAGCATTGTGCTTCAGTGGAGGGCAGCGCCAAATGAACCCCTCAGATTCAATCCTCTCCACTATTTGACACTGGTTCAGCCAGTCATTGAGTAGGGAGGACTGACACGCCTTCCCCGAAACACAGTCTCTTACACTGAGTAACACTGCTGCGTGGCAATGGCCCCAGAGGTCTCTTGCATGCTGTCGGCGATACAGATTCAACACCCTCCTTCTCCTCCCACAGTGCACTAAGAGTCTCCGGAGGTTGATAGCCTGGTTCTTGGGGATCCAGGGGGTCTTTGGAAAGAAGGATGCTGATGGAGGGCACAGTCCTGTGCACAGTCATCTCAGATGTCCCCCCTTCACTACTCTCCCAAACCTCTTTCACCACCTTGTACCGCAGTTTGGTCAGCTGGTGCAGAGAGCCCACTTTTCGTTTCATGATCTCAGCACAGGTAATAGTCTTTGTGACAGCACGGCCTGACCCAGTGAAGACCACCTGCCTGAGCCCACCACCACTCATACCTCCTGCACTTACATCCTCCACTCCCTGCACTCGTGCCATGGCAAATCCCATCAAGTTACGGATCTTACTTCCCTCTTTCACGCGCATCTCCAGCACCCCAGAGGCCAGTCCTGGGAAGGGACAGGGGCTGTCTTCCTCAGTTCGGCAGACCTTCTTGAAACCTTCCTGCCCTAGTTTGAGTGCACAGGGAGCTACTGATAAGGGTGCGGGCTTCAGCGGGCTGGAAACATTAACCACTGCTGGCTGGCCAGAATGGCTGTAAGTTTGCTCCTGGTAGACAGAGCAGGTCCCTGGGGTTGTCCCGTTCCCCACCGGATTTGCTCTGGTCATCTCAAGACCTGGGTGGGGCCTTACAGCATCTTTAGTTATGTATTGGTTCTGGCCAGTGACAACTCCACAACCTGTGAACATTTCTGCTGTGCTCAATATTCCACCGCAATATTAGTTCAGACACACATTATTGCCACATAGAAAACAGGTCATCATTTTCTTATGTGTTTGGCACTGTTCTTTCCTTCCAGTGTACAGCTGTAAAGTTTCAAAACTTCATATGAGAAATATTAATCGCTCATTGATAGTGCTCTTAAGGAAGTCTTTAATGCTCCCTCTCAGAAAGAGCTGGTGAAATAAGATAAACGCCTGGCTTGTGAATTAAGAGCACTGTAGGGACCGTTCAAGATGTTCTTTAAAGAGCATCTCAATTTCACACCACAAATCAATATTTGGAAAGTTCTCTAGAGGATAAAAAAATGTAAAAATACTCAGGTAAATTATCCTCTTTTCTGTATTTTTCTGTATCTCATATGGTTCTTTTATCCCTTAAAGTTACGAAAAATTACTTTGTTGATTGTTCTTTAGCAAAACTTTTCTACTGAGAAACTAAGAGCTCAAATTAAGACTCCACCTTTTTCTTAGTAATCCAGTCCAGCGTTGTTGATTTTGATTTGCTGATCATTTCACCAAGTCAAAAGTGACTCCTTGTGTTGTCCCGCTGTTAAGTTCCACCTCCTGTTGTGGTCTCCTGGATGTTTTACTCCACCTTGAGTAGATCTGCGTCTCAACACCTTGTGCACATCTTTGGCATCTGCTGTAGTTAGGGCCAGGGTTGCATGGAGGTCTGCACCTTGGGTCTGCTCCCTAGAGCTCTGTCTTGTCTCCAGTGATGCTCTGGAAAGTCTGTTCTGTTCCCCACAAAGAGACATAAGGGACAGGGGCTGCCTCACAAATGCTCACAGGAGGAGTGTCTGTGTGGTTGAGGGAGAGCATGAGGGAAAGAGGAGACAGCCCTCTTAAAGGCGCAGGTCTTTTCATCTTTGATGAACACCCTCCCCTCCACAACTGGAGTCTGCCATCTGAGGAAAGAAGTGTAGGATAGGGCTACTGTGTCTCTTTAAAACTGAGAACGCAGATCCCAAGCAACTTTGTCAACCTCTTTAGAGGACGTTCCAGTGTTCAATGTACATGACTGATTAAACCTGAGTTCTGAAATAGAGACTCAGTCAACCTTTAAAAATGCATTTTCAGCTACGAAACAATGAATTAAATTAGCTCTGATATAATTGAAAACATCCTTCAAAGAGCCACTGAACGTCAGCAGCATTAAATTGCACTGTACTTAGCCTTTATCCTATTAGATGTTTGTGACCATTACAATTTACATAATGCAGCATTAATAGCTTCATTGTTGAGGCAATCAAGTGGCACAGTAAGACTGCCTGTCTCTTAACGCTTGGATTGTTATATTTTTACAAGGCTGGAGAGCCCTTTGATCAAGGGCATAAAAACCATAGCAGCATAGAGACATGACTTCTATGTCCATGGTCCCATATTAATACAGTAGTGTGTCTTCATTTGTCTGCCACATCTGTGCAGGTGAGGAGATGCGGGTTAAAAAGCATCTTAATGGGATTTTCATCGCCAGTGGAGGGCGCTGGCTTGCTCTCTTCTGTACCAAGTTGGGCCCAGACAGCTGTAGCATCGCCCTGTTCAGCCCAGTCTCCGGTCGACAGGTGGATTTGTTTTTGTGTGTGACTGACAGATGGGAGAATAGGTAAAGACAGCCCACTGAGGCTGAACCTATGAGGCCAAGAGAGAGGCAGACAAGTCCTAACTACTCTTTGCTCAGTATATCCCATTGTGCACAGTAGTACACACACACAATATAAACTCTGTGGCTCAGCCAGGCTCTTGCTGTGAGGCTAATACACAGTGTCATGTGTATTATATTGCATCCCTATGGTAATCAAGGAAAAAATAAGGAAACGCCATCTAGCACCAAGTCCAAACGGTAAAGTGGAAACTGCATTTGAATGTCTTTTATTAGAATCGTCATTAAAGGCACTCTAGATTGATTGGATCTATTGAATGTTTAACCTTTTTTTTTAATTTCTTTTTTAATGTATGTACTGGGTGGTGGGAGCTATTTATATCCAGACCCATTCTAGCCACTGCAGGGAGACGCAGCAACAAATGTCTTTCTTTTCCTCCTTTCCCTTTTTTTTTCTAAGCTAAAAAGAAGTCGAGTGAGAAGACATGGAGCGGAGGGTGGGTCTGTAGCGCTCGCCACCAAAGTGATCATTCTGTTGTTTGGGAGAAATTACCCTCATCAGTCATACAGAGATGCACAGCTGCCTAAGGGGATCTGGTAATGTTACTGCATAATAAACTGTGCATGTGTGTACAAACGTGTGTTCAGTGCAAGTGAGAGAAGGCAAGAAAAAAAGCCAGGAGGGCAGGGGGTAAAATAATTCAGATTTAAGCACAGAGAGGTTAAAATTGATGATAAAAGTGGCTCAGTAATCATCCCTCTTTACTACCTGATGTTGGCACATCATTTACTGCTTCTCAGTTTAACTTCAGGGACCTGTTTGCTTGCAGAAATGTGACAGGTTACGCAGTCCAGCTCCTGAGTAAAATGCAGGGTTTTGAGAAAACATAAAGTACAACATTTTGTGTCTCAATCAGACATAACTGTTATAGAGATAGATAAACAAAACCATCAGAGCTTTGCACAAGTGTCGTGTATTGACCTTTTTGAGCTGAGCCTTTTTCTCCTAAAGTGGCTTCATTTTACAATTGGTAGAGGCAGTGGTGCTCACGCTTGGTCACTCACTCCTTCACACCTCCTCCACAGAGCTGGCCTCTGTTGCTGTAGCTTTCTAAGCACTTGTTCCTCACTTTATCTGACCTTGGCTGGCATCTGTGACAGTCTAGCTTTCTCTTCTGTACGATCACTTTTCTGTCTTCGTTCAACAACCAGCCTCGACTTTCTGTCCTGCCCGAAAGAATTTAAGTAAAGAAAAACCATTTATTCCCAAAGACTGACAAATAGTTGTGTTTTGCTCATCTCCCTCTCTGCTATGTACTTCAAATGTCTGAAATGCTTGCAGTTATGAATGGTAGTTCTGTCCTTTTGTTGTTTGTTGTAGTACTGCAGAGTGTAGTTATAAAAGGGGGTTGTTGTGCTGTTCTCAGGGCTGCACATACATGCAGTGCCTCGCTGTGACAGCCGGTCGCTCACTTTACGTTAACCGCAAGTGTTTTCACGGTCATCAACCAATGGTGGCCTGGAAGCTGTCATTTCACTCCATGTGGAGCTTGCTCGCGGCTTGGTTCTGCCCCACAAATTCACAGCCAGTCCTAGTGGGGGAACAGAGCAACTCACACATGCATATGCACACACTGACAGACATGCACACGGCCACTGTATGTGTGCGCACACACACACAAAAACTATACACTCAGCATAAGGCAGGCTGTTGGAGCAATTACAGAAACATGGCAGAACACGATGAAGCAGGCCCTACTATCAGAAGGGAAATAGAGTGAGCAGAGAAAAAATGATGACGCCATTAATAACACAGAGGCTCAGAGGGAGGTGGGGGTGGATGACCCTCTCTTTGATTTCTCTGTGACAGCACTTTGAGGTGCAAATGGAAGTGTTTATATTAGATTTTTGATGTTTAAATGGACATGTTTTTGTGTCAAAAGCAAAAAATAAATATATGTTATATGTGGTGTGATATACCAAATGATGCATGAAGTGATGTTTTTCTGTCACTCATGAATCTATTATTATGGTAAATGACAGGTTAGAATTCATTATTTTCACTCTATCTCAAGCTATACATACACTTTCACTTCTACTTCTGTAGCTGCTTTCCCTCGGCACTGCAATGCAGATGTGTCTCACACAGTGGCAGAAAGCTTTCACTGAAGACACTAGTGAAAGATGAACATAAGAAAAGTGAGGGGAAAGAAAAAAGGGGAAAGAGATGAAGCCAAAGCTGTAAGGGGACATACATGTAAAAAAACAAACAAAAAAACAAACAAAAAAATTTATTGACGTAGCAATAATTGATATATAGGACTTTTAAGTCTTTCGTGTTGCAGCTTTACAAAACTTTCACACCATGCAATTAATGTTTGATGTTGTGATGTACCTTCATGATACAAAAGACTAACTTTTTCTGCTTCAGCATAAAATTGAATTGAATGTAGCTGAACCTTGTTGATCTTTGCTTTTAGGAGTGTTATTGCACACACTTTGATTAAAGCAACTCTCTCTAATTTAAATTGTCAGCAGCAGTTGATAATTGCATTTGTGCTTGGTGGTTCTGTTTTTTTTTTTTTTTTTTTGGCCTCAGGATAAAAGTTAATGGACTTTATAGAAAAAAATATCAATTATATCAAGAGTTAATTGACCATGTTGAAACAAATGCAAAAAGCAAATGGATGCCTTACAGCGAGTAGTCACTAATTCTGTAGCTTTGAATTTAGAAAATACTTACTGTCCATGTGTCACAACAAGAAGCATCAACATTTCAGACAACAGGCAGAGAGGATGTTAATAGTTATTGCCATATACAGTACAGTACAGGGTCCAGAAAGTATTCATACCCCCTTCACTATTTCAATTTTGTTATGTTGTAGCCTGATACTACAGTTGTTTAAATTGTAATTTATTTTTCTCATTACTCTACAAATTGTATTAATCTATCAGTAACTCATAATGACAAAGTGAAAACAGAATTTTTAAAATGTCTGTAAATGTATTAAAAAGAATATACTGAAATATCAAACATGTGCATAAGTATTTAGACCCTTTGCTCAGTTCCCTGTTGAAGCACCTTTGGAAGCAGATTCAGAATTTTTTGTGGCATGACACAACAAGCTTTGCACAACTAGAATGGGGTATTTTCTGCCATTCTTCTTTACATATCCTCTCAAGCTCAGTCAGGTTGGAAGGGGACCGTCCATGGAAAGCTATTTTCAGGTCTCTCCAGAAATGTTCAATAGGTTTCAAATCAGGCCTCTGGCTGGGCCACTCTTAAGCCATCCACACAGTTGTCCTTAAACCTCTTCTGTGTTGTCTTGGCTTAGGATTTTTTAGGATTGAGGTTCTCCGTGTTGTGGAACAGTTTTTCATTGAGGATACTTTCCTCCATTCAGCTTTCCCCTAACTCTGACCAGCCTCCCAGTTCCTGCTGTTTAAACACCCACACTTCATGATGCTGCCACCAGCATGCTTCACTGTAGTTGATGGTATTTGGCACTTGATGAGCAGTGCCTGGTTTCCTCCAGACACAACATTTAAAATTGAATCTAAAAGTTCAATCTTGTTTTCAACAGACTAGTGAATCTTGTTCCTCATGGTGTGAGATTCCTTCAGGTGCATTTTTTGCCAACTCCAAGTGGGCTTTCATGTGTTTTGCACTGAGGAGAGGCTTCCATCTAGTCACTCTGCCATATAGTCCAGATTGGTGGTGGGTTGCAGTGTTGGTTGAGCTGGGTGACCTGGTTGTGCCAAACTTCTTCCATTGAGAATTATGGAGGCTGCAGCCTTTCCCAGATATGTGCCCTGAGATACCTTTTAAGGCCTTCCACAGAGAGGTGTGTGCCTTTACAAATCATGTCCAATCAGTTTATTTACCACAGGCAGACTACAGTCAAGAAAACATCTCACGAACAATAAAGAGAAATGGGAGGCACCTGAGCTAAATTTCAAGTGTTGTTTTAAAGGGTCTGAATACTTGTGATATTTCAGTTTTTTATCTTTAATAAATGTACAGACATATAAATTTCTGTTTTTACTTTGTCATTACAGTATGGGGAACTGAGATTCATGAAAATTTTTTTTTTAATGATTTTAGTATCATCCTGCAACATAACTTAAAATTGAAAAAAGTGAAGGGGGTGCTTTATTAAATGGTAGATATTAATTATAATGTTGATTTTGCGTGTGTTAGACCTTTTGCTACAATCACAAATCTAGGTTTTATTTTGTCTGACATTCCCAGGAGCTGTTAGCTTCCATCTTTGTCTGACTTTTTACACTTCGAACTTGCCTGAGATGGGATCCTTCACATATGCTCTTTATTTAGTTTGTCAAACTCAAGAAATGGGATTTTCAATAATTGTAAATATTAGATGGCATAATTAGTTGTAAAACCCCTTTTAGACACTTTGTCAAAATGGCTTTTATTTAGCAATAGCCATCCAATGTTCATTTAGAAACTGTCTTTTTATGTAGTAGTATTTTTTTTCTGATGGTCAGCTTTCCTGTGTGTTATTAATTATGTAATTTGATGCTCGAGGTATTCAAAGTAATCAGTGCATCAGTGTTATTACTTATATTACTTATATTTTCCTTAATTTCATAAAGCCCTCCTGGTTTTTTTTCTGCTATTCTTCTACAATATTCCAGAGTTACATTTGTTTCTGGCCATACAAAGAAAACATTTTCTAATGGTGTGTTGTTAAATATGTTCAGCAGGTGAACTTGTGAAGCAGCTTCAGAAAATGTATTTCTTAGTAAGGTCAGTAGTTCATTGTGCTGTTGTTCAGTCAAAGTGATTGTACACAACTATACCGTACATTTTAAATTCCTGAAGTAATCACACCTTTTGATGTGTTGCTCTAAATTGTGCTAAAGCTTGACAGCCTCTGCTAAATTGTCTTGACTGGACACAGTTTGGAAATGTACACACCTGTTTAGGGAAGGACGTTCGAAGAGTGGTGAGCACTCCTACCTCACAGCAAGAAAGTCCTGGGAGTTTTAGAGTTTGCATATTGTTCCTGTGGTTTAGTGGGTTTCATCTGGGTACTACAGTTTTTTTTTCTCCCACAATCTAAAGAAATGCTGTTAAGTTGACTGACATCTGTAGGCAATTTACACTAACCAGTGTGAGCTTAAATCATTGTATGTCTTTATGTGTGGCCATGTGATGATAGACTACCAATTTGATGATGCATGTTGGTGAATCGGGGTGAATCACAGTGACTAGGAGAAGAGGATTGGTCAGAATGAACAGAAGGATTAATGCAGCCAAAGGCTTGTAATAGGTATGCCACCCATATGACATCTTCAGTTTAGGGTAACAACAGATGTCACCAACTCAACCAGGAGGGAAGTTGTCCTTTTTGGCAAAAAAAGTGTGAATCCAACAATAACACATCATCGACCTTAGAAAGTTTATGTAGCACAGCGAAACATTCATTTGAAGTCGTGTTACTGACTCATATTTAGAATGGATGCGTTCTAAACATGAATTTGGGATTCATAGTTTCCTTTTTAGCTCTGTTGTGGTCTTTGCTGGTAAACTCTCATGACACATGTATGCTTAATTCAAACTAACCTAGTCCTGCTAAAAATTTTACCTCTGGGAAGACTATATTGAAATTGCTTTAGAAAATGTAGATTTTGGTGTTGTTAACCTGGATGTTTATCATTCAGAGAGATGGTTCTGTTATACAGCCTCTAAAATTACCATTCGGTTGAAACAAAAATATAGTGTTACAACATTATAAACTTCATAATTGCACCTTGCAAAGCTTTTATTTGACTGCAATATATTGTCAGAGTAAAAGCTACAGCTTACTGCTAAGCTACTGTACATTAGAAATATGGACTGTAGCAAATGCAGACTATCTTTAGAGGTGTGAATTGTTATACATGTTCTACTCCTGAAGACATGTCTTTTTGTGATTTGAAGTTGCTTGTTGCCAAGGTTTCAAATTGGGCAAATTGAGCCTGCAGATAGGAGGGTCCAATTTAAGCCAAGTACAGATACAGTCCAGGCAGAACATCTCTGACCAACTGGGAGTCTTTAAACAAGTGCACCTGTCCACAGCCCTTCATCACTGAAAAAACATCATATGATATTTACATTTACATCAGTCATTTAGTCTGTTGGCAAAAACCTTTAATTTAAATCAAACTTAGAGTTATGAAGGAACTGAAAAGCTAAGTCTGGATAATGTAGAAATTGTGTAAACTGGATAACTGGATAAATTGCCATTAGAAGAAACATGGCAGTTTCATGAGGCACAGAAGAAGGAAAGACTCATGTTGATACTGTATATGACCATTTGTTACAATTATAAATCTAGACCTATAAATGTTTAATTGTACCTCCAGGTTTTTTTCATTGTTTTTCTTTTTTATACCTACTTCTATTTTGCTATTTCAGTGTTGACATTTTTAGAGGTGTGGTTATTACATTTTTCATACCAATTTATTGACCCATTTATACCTTCCTTCTTTGGGTCCCAAACAACAATGCATTTAATCGGTGGCTTCTGTACAACAAAATGAGAAAAGTAGGTTGTGGCTCTTTGTTCCCCCCAGTCTCTCATAAACACCTTCCTGTCACCGAGTTTCCAGATGGCCACGCTCCTCCGTATCCCACAGTTCATAGCTCTAAACTTCCTAGCACACACATTTGCATCAGGTCACTGCTCACTCCGACACGCTAGAGGAAGAGGAGCGCTAATCCTACCCAGCATGCCTCCCTGGAAATGTTCTCTATGCAAATGGTTGTTTTTTTGGGCTTTATAGCGAGAGACATTTGGTTGCAAGCATGAGCCTACATGAAGGGCGCTGTGAGAGATGGGTGGCTGTGGCTTAGTCGGTGTGGCTCTTTTGGCAAGTGACCTTAACATACTGACAGTCTCAGGTTTCCTGGCTGTTAGGAAACACAGCAGAGAACTTTAAAAGATCTGTTCACAGGTCCACACCAGAATTATCCTGTATTTAATTGCATTTGAGAGCAATCACTCTCTGCCCTACAAATCCTAAGTAAAGCTGTGCTTTACAATAGAGCCATAATTGCAGGAGTTTAATTGCCTGCCAATGCTCTGCTCCCACTGCCTGCTTGCATTGAAGAGCCCAATAATTAGAAACAGGGAGAAATTAGGTGGCAATTTTGTCTTGGCAATTATCATAATGCAAAAGAAGTGCCATTAGTATTGTTAGTCCCACAGTACATAATCCTTTGACACTGTCAAGTCCCTCTCTTAGCTGCTGGGTACAACAACTCTTGATTTCCCTGTAGCCTTTGCACTCCCTCAGTCACTACTTTAGTCATCAACTATCCAGGCCAGCCAGCAGACTCTGAGTCAAAGTAGCAGACTGAACACATCCATGCCCGGAGTGCTGGGGGATTAAAAGCTACAGCATTAGCAGCCTGTGTTTCCATTAAAGGTATATAAATTGGGTGTTAATCCTCTTCCACCATGTCAACCATGAAATTGTGTTTGATATAACAGAAACATTATTACAGTCAACAGATGTTCTATTTGTACCACACTAGCATTTAGTTTGACTGACTTTTCATTGTTTTGACTCCCGAGTTGTTTGTGATCCTGTGTTTGAAAGTGCGCCTTGTATTAACAGTAGCATAAGGGCAATGACCAATAAATATTATAGATCTTATCTCCTGCTGAGTCGCAGTAAACCATACAGAAATTTGCAAAATAAATGTGTGGTTCTGTATATTTGATGTAGAGAGTTATATATTTTATAGAAATATAGAATAAGGCTTCTGCTGCTCAGTAGCTTTAATCCTAGTATAAACAAGTATAAAACGAGTAAAAATAGACAGTTTGTTTGTTGACTAGGAATGGGACATTTAAGAATGTAATTAAATTGTTCACAATCTCTATTTTTTTCGAAATCTTAGAGATGACATCACATGATAAGGGCAAATAAAAATATTAAAGTGAATCTGTGCTAAGTCAATATATCTAGCGCTGCAAACTTGTTACCTTGTTGCTGTAAGTAAATTTTGTGTGGCAACCTTGACCATGTTAATATTTACTGGTGCTTGAGCAAACACTACATCAGCTTTCTTAAGACTCCTGTCTTTCTTCAAAAGCCTTAACAGCCTGGTAATGAACTTTTAAAGTCCACTGTATAGTTATGTATATGTAAATGTGATAACTGATTCCTTTGCTTAAGAGTGACTGAGTTTCTGGTTAGAAAAGCATGTGTTGCTAAGCTGATGTGTTGAAACTCCCACATTTTAAGCCGGTGCTTATTATTGCTGTTAAAATGTCAAACAGCAGGTAAGATACAGAAAGTATTTTGCTAACTAATTTCAGTTTCATGACTCAAAACAGTGACAGATTAATGAAACTGTTGTCAGGTTTGTGTGCTCTCTGTAAACCGGTGGGGGAGCAGCTTCACCATGGTACTGCTGTTTGTACCCACAGATGGTGATTTAAGAGGTATTACTTTGTCACACTGTTGAAGGCAGTTTCCGGATCTCCCAGTTTACATTTTATACCATGTTAGTAAAATAAGCAGATAAGCTGTTAGTTTTGAATCCGGAGAGAGTAGATATTAGTACCTATGTTGGTAGGCTGGTAGGCAGTTTCTCCAGGATTGTGCTGACTTTTTGTGATTAATGCCACATAAAATGCTTGAATTTGCAGCAGCTTTTAAAAAACATTGTGATGTATGTTGCATTGCTTTAAGACATTTTTTTTTTGTACATCAAGGCAACTTGTTTCATTGAGGGGGAAAATGCAATGTTCTTAGAGTTCTCAACAACACAAACACACAAACACACACACACACACACACACACACACACACACACACACACACACACACACACACACACACACACACACACACACACACACACAGTCATGCAAACAGATGGGCATGCCTTTATACCTATTGTGATTTTTATAACACACCAACACAGCACATCAACACAGGCCAGAGCATCATGAATTATGATTCTGGTTTAAAAGATTGTATTATGATCTTTTTGCCTTTTTTGTTTGTTTGTTATACTGGGTAGTATAATCTACCTTAGTCCATAAGGGCCAATGTTTGTTTTAGAGCATTAGGCGCAAGCTCCCCTGTTGAGGAGGTGCACGGCATCTGCAACAACCAATGTGATCATACTGGCATTAGCATGAATTCAGCTTAAGTCTTTGAACAGAGCTCCGTTCCAGGCCTCAGCTCCAGGTCCAGCCAAGTACAGCACTGAGCAGACCTATCTGTTAGAGACTGCAGGGATTGCAAAGCTAGTGAACATTATGTCTAGGAGACAACGTTTGCTGTTGAGAGGTCACTTTATATTATTTGTATTTTTCGACCTCACACAGCACCTGAAAATTTGTCTGGACTTTGCAATTGACCGCAACTATCAAGGGTGCCGACTGCATGATGGTTGGTCAGGATTGTCTGTTATGTTTTGCTTTTACTGAAGAATGAGCAGTTTCACCACCTCCAAAAAGTAAATGTATCACTTTTTCTTTGTAACTTATTATTTTTGAACATTTGGTTAACCCAGAGAGAGCAGTGCTCGCTTACCATTTTCACTCCAGTCTTTTTTACAGTTTGTTACTACATCTAATCGAGGATATAAGAAGTTACAAATTGTACTGTTGTTGCTAATACCACTGTCTCTTCTTGTGCACTTGTTTGCTAAGCTGATTGACTGAAGTCTGCAAATGGGAGTCTGGCTAGGTGTGGGACATCCTCCAAAAACTATGCAGACAGACACAACTAGAATTTATTTTATTTTTTCAGTTTAGAAATACATGTGTAGATTTTTTTATTTTTACTTTCTCATTCAGCATTGTCTCACAGTTTTGTAAAAAAGTGTAGATTAAAAAATGTACATATAAACTTCAAGTTGTGTTTAGTAGGGCTTAAGAAAAATATACATTTTTGTTATTAATTCTCCTAGAAACATTTTAATATTGACTTATTAAATAAGAGATTGACTTATTAAAAAGAGATCAATCTTTGCTGCGCCTGTTATCAGTAACATTAAACGTGGCATATCTGAATATTATGTGTATACAGTTATTTGTTGTATGTGTGTGAAATTTCAACTTTGTTCAAATTTCAAAAATGTCATTTTAATAAAAGTAATTGAAGTAAAGTAGAAGATAGCTGACTATATTCGACATAATGAGTCACAACGGTGCCATACACTGTGACGTGAATGGTTGTCAATGTAGATCCTCAGCAGTTTATGGCACTGTTGTGATTTGGGTTTGTGAAAGGGATGGACTGAAAAGACGCAATAAAGTCAGAATTAACGGTGTGTGGATTCAACATTATTCAGACTCTCCCTTGTGGAGAGCTAACGCTAGCTGACTAGGTAACAGCTATCTGCAGATATCAGAGTGATGTCTTTTCAACACAATCCTACAGATAAGTTAATGTTAGTAAGCAGAATAAGTTTCTGTCTTGCCTGTGCTCAGAGTGATTATTAATGTGGATATGCTGTAGTCTGTTGGAGCAATGCTGATGACAGTCCATGTGCAGGGTAGCATTTATTTAAATACGTGTTTACGTTTATTCTTGCTCAGCTGTTTTACATGTAGGTCCAAAACATTGTAATGCAATATTTCAGTCATATGCATTTGCTAAGAGAAATAAATACATTTCTGGTTTTTAACCAGAAAACGTGCATTTCAGTTCATTTAGTTATATGAACTATACACAATTTTCTAAGAAGCAACAGTGTTACTTATGCAATAAAAGAAATGAAAATACCACATTCTAAGAAATAATTAAAGCAATATGGGTATTTAATTGATTGTAAATTGAATCAAATCGAGTTTAATCTAAATTAATTAATTCTAGACTCTAAAATTGAATTGGGGGATCACTGCTAATATCCATATGCTTAAAGTGTGAGTGATATTCTATGTGAACTAACGCAAGGGTAGTGTAGACAGCGATATTTATTAAAGTTTGTATTTGGATGGCCTGCCCCAAAAATAGCTGAACCGCTATAGACATGGTGTTAATGTAAATTGGTTAGAACAGCAAGTGGCTGGATGAGACCAGATGGACAGACGGACAGACAGAAAGACAGACATTATTTATATCACAAAAAGAACATAGACGTAGACTAGACAAAACCACAGAAATATTTGGAGATTTTTTGGAGTCGGTCTCCTTTTATAAGGTTTATTTATATAGCTCATTTCAGGTGCAAGGCATTTTTTACAATGACATTGAAATGCATTAAGAATTACACAGACCAGAATTGAATGCCTCCGTGAAGTAGCAAATTGCTGTTATATGCGTCTGTTTAGGCTTTTTGTAATTGTGCATTCATATGTCAAAGTGAACGTTTGTGTTAGATATAATAAAATTCCCTCAATAATTGTTAAAGCTATAATTTTGATGAGAATGGAAAAAGATCAGTTCACAGTAACTAGGGCTTTTTAGAAACAAAATCTATTCAGTTGATCCTTTGATCCTGATGGATGCCTGTGACAAATTCCAACCCCCATTCAAAAAAGGTTTGGCACGATGTGTAAAACATGTAAATAAAAACAGAATGCAAAGATTGCAAATCTCATCAACCAATATTTTAATTAGAATAGAACATAAATAAATATCAGATGCTGAAACTGAGATATTTTAGTCTTTCAAATATTAGCTCATTTTGAATTTGATGGTAGCAACACATCTCAAATCCTAAAATCTTTTCAGCACTGATGGTGCCTTTCCGGATGTGTAAGCTGCCCACACCATAGGCACTAATGCACCTCCATACCATCAGAGTTGCAAGCTTTTTTTTTTCTGCCCGCTGATAACAAGCTGGATGGTCCTTCTCCTCTTTAGTCCACATGACACGGTGTCCATGGTTTCACAATTTTTTTTTTACAATTTTGATTCATTTGACCACAGAACAGTTTTCCATTTTGCCTCAGACCATTTTAAATGAGCTTTGTCCCAGAGAACATGGCGGCGTTTCTGGATAGTGTTTACATATGGCTTCTTCTTTGCATGATTTAACTTATATTTGTGGATTGCACAGCGAACTGTGTTCACAGACAGGGATTTCTGGAAGTGTTCCTGAGCCCATACACTGATGTCCAGTAGAGAATCATGTCTGTTTTTATGCAGTGCCTCCTGAGGTCCTGAAGATCACACACACCTAATTTTGACCATCGGACTTGTCCCTTGTGCACAGAGATTCTTCCTAATTCTCTGAATCTTTGAATGATATTAAATACCGTAGATGGGGGGGGGGGGGGGGGGGATGTTCAAAGTCTTCACAATTTTAAGGTTAAAAAACATTTTTCTGAAATTGTTCCACAATTTTCAGATGCTGATTATTGAACCCCTGCCTGTCTTTACAGCTTCTGTCTCTCTGAAATGCTCCTTGTATATCCATATTTTTATATTTTTGGAAATTTCTTTTACTTTTCTTTTGTTGCCCTGTTCCAGCTTTTTTGAGGTGTGGCTGCAATAAAGTTCAAAATGAGCTAATATTTTCCATGAAATGGTAAAATGTTTCAGCATCTGATATGTTTCAACATCTGATATGTTGTTTATGTTCTATTGTGAATAAAATATGGGTTGATGAGATTTGCAAATGATTGCATTTTGTTTTTATTTACGTTTTACACATGGTCCCCACTTTTTTGAATTTGGGTTTTAGAATAAACTCAAATCAAAATGAAATGGAAATAGAATGCAGACAAGAAGATAAGTGTGACCTGCTTGTCTCTCTAATTAACTGTGTTGAATGAGACAGTTCGGTAGTGGTGTGTTATCGCTGTTTGGAAAACAAGAGATGCTAGTGCACGCCTGAATAATGAGGAGAAAATGACTTTGGGAATCAGGAAGTCCTTCACCATTAATGTTGAACGACCCTCAGTGGCTCTCAAGCAATCAAGCAATGGGATTTACGAAAGATTTTAATTTGAAAGCATTATCCAAACTCCTGACAGACCAAAAGGCGGGCAAATGTTCTGACAAAAGATATGCACTGATAAATTTGAAGGTCAACAAGCTGCTGCAGTGGAAATATCAGCAGCTGGTCTGTACCACACACACTCAGTAGCAGTAAAATACAGACACACTTAATGTATACCTACTCATTAAAGGGTGACCAGGTGGCATAAACACTATCAAACAGTAAAGCTGAATGTACAATTAGACTTTTTCACTCACCATCAAAGTTTATGATCAGTAAAATGCTTCTGTTTCATCGCACATTTGAAAGTCACATGGAGCAGAGCTTACAATTTCCAAATGCCATAAAGCACAACAGCTAATGAGGTCCTATGTAGAGAATAAAAGGGGGATTAATGAACAACATAGTTTGAGGAGGCTAGGCAGCCCTTGCCCAAACCCTTTACAGTGTATGCATATACTAGGTGAGAATTTTCTGAGGCTTTCACACACTGCCACAGTATTGAATGGTCTGTGCCGCGCTTGGAGGAGCATTCTGCTGATGGAATCAAAATCCCTTTCACAGATTCAAATGAGGTGCACTCAGCTGTGATTGGTATTGGAAAAGCATTTGTCGGAACAGAGGCTCAAAGAAGGCTTCTTAAATACAAGGCAATCAGAGTGTCTAACGCAGAGACGAGGCAAGAGGTGTGCCCGGACTGCAGAGTGGAAAACAGGACAAAGGATTATGATGGTAATAAGCAGTAAACCAAAACAAAGTCATCCCCTGATCCCTCATTTTCTCTCTCCTTCTGTCTGTGTTTCTCCCTGCCTCTCTCACCCCTAAATCCTCTCTCCCTCTTTTCCTCCTCTCTCTGCATCACGCGCACAACATATTGACAGGACCTATTTTTTCACTTTGCCAGAGCTACAATTTAAAACTCATTTCTCATTATTTGCGGTGAATACTTACACACAATTTCTAATCTGTCGAGTCCATGATGGCTGCTGGCAGAAGCAGAGGCTCTTTATGCAGATGCCCGGCTGTACACCTATATACAATGTCAACTTTTACACACCCCGCTGGCCTTATTTTATTACAGGCGTCAGCAAATCTGCATGCCGTCAACTGTGAACCTTTTGTGCTAATGTCTTTTTTTTCCCCCTTTAGCTTAGCTTGTGGTGTACAGACTGAAGACATTTTTACATTCCAGTGAAAATGTGCAAGTGCAGATCTGAAACAGTTTCTTGCTTACATGCTTCAAGAGATACTTTCTCCTGACAGACCTGAGATACAAAATCTGCAGGCTGGGGCAACAAAGGATAAAGTGGAGGTGGATGTGCTTAGGTGGCTGGGGAAGGAGGGGGTTTACAAACCTCTAATTTGGCCTTTTTTAATGAAAGGTTGTCAGGGCTTCACTGTATCCCAAAGTGGCTCCCCTCTCTGTTACTCACATCTTTGACAGACACTGAAAATTGTGTGTGTGTGTGTGTGTGTGTGTGTGTGCGCACACACAGGAGAGAGCTAGAGCAAAAGAGAGATTGAGAAGGAGAGGAGAAGGTAAGCCAGAAAGAGAAGAAAAGAGGGGAGAAGATTGTTTCTGGAATTGTCCAAGTGTAGCACTAGTGGTCCTCAGTCACTTTATCAGTGCCAGAGCGGCACTTCTTCCTTTCATCTATCTGCCTAGTGACTGTTCTTCCCTCCTCTCAGAGCAGGAAAAATACTCGCTCTCTCATCATGGATGGCTCAACACAATCACAAAGTTGTTTTCTGCCACCTATCCTGTTCTCCCTATCTCTTCATTCAACAACACTCTTTGTCTAAATGCTATTCTTGGTTTTCCGTTCACTGCTCAATCCCATCATATTTTTATAAGTGCAGACGACTGAAAAATTATCACATTTTATCTCCGCTACACATGCTGCTTCTGTCTTTTTGCTTAACGCAATGTAAATACCACACCGTATCTTGATACTGACAAAATTACTTACAAAGGTTTTTGAGTTTGTTCACACAATAAGGCTTTGAAATATTATCTGCAAAGCAGATCAAGGATGTGAGGTGAAGCATTTTTTAGAAAGTGAATCAATTGCACTCAGGGCATTCTTTCTATTAAGGATATTGAACCTTGTTTTCACAGAGTTCAGATATTAATTTATTTCATAGGAAACATCAGTGAGACATAGGACAACATTTATGGGGCATCTGTTCAAAAATTATTTTGGTTTATAGTTGGAATTAGAATGCATTGTGTATAGTAGGGCATGCACAAAAGTTCATATGATGCAGTTTTTACCTGCATGAATTTCATAGAAAATATATAACTGTTATAACAGCAACCCATTTGCCTGGAGCACAGTAGAATCTTTTTGCAAAAACAACATTATCAAAAGGCCCGATCACCGCCAGTCAACAAATTGAATGTTGCATCTCTAGCAAAAACAGATAAAAATCCTTTAAAAAAATGTCTACTTTCTGCGTATTTAAAAAAATGTCTGTACTTGGTACTTGGTATGTATGTAGACGAGCAACTTTTACCAACGACATTCATATGTTACAGTCAAACTTTTCAACAACAATCCATTATATACTGTAGCCCAACCCAATTCACATTTCATATGTTTTCAATTTTGTTTTACTTCATAAACTCCAAACATTTTCTTGTAGCCAGAAGCGCAAGATTCGTATATTTCTTTTCAAATCTATCCAAAGGGTTTGACTTGCTTGCAAGGTGACACAAGGTACACTCTGAGTGTAGAGAGAGAAATTATCAGAACACCAGAGGTTTGGCAGCACACTACAGGTCCACAGCTTATGGAAAAACACATCCCCCATTCTGATTGTTATGCCAACAGAAAGAGTCAGAGTTAATTTCATTATAATTTTTTTCTTGGTGTATAATATACTGTATATCATTACCTGTATATCATTTAAGCACAGCACAGTGGGTTTGCAGGGTTTATAAATGAGGCCCAATGTCTCCCACTGATACAGGGTGCGGTGACTCACAAGATGGAATTTCCTAGCTTGAGTAGAGACAGAGAAGTTAGACTGCATAGATTTATAATGTATTTTCTGTCATGAGCAGAAAAAACTGAGCTGTGATTTTTCTGTCTATGGCTGTATCTCTGATAAGGGATGTGCACAACACACAATGTGCACACTGGTGTGCAAAATTGTCGTTTGCACGCATGTATTAATATCTGATAAACTGCATGTTGCACATGAAGAATAGAAAATGACCCAAAACTTTGTACACACAGGTCTGATGAGTTAGAAGCTCTTCAAAAGTTGCACAACTCATCTTAAATTATATTTAGCCAAAAGATCCACAGAGCAATGGTGTTCGATGGGTTGGCAACACCTGGACTAGACACTATCTTTGGTATAAACACAAAGTGTACTGGGTGATGTACTTCCAGCCTAATGTTGGGAGAAAAGAAACGAGTAAATTCTGAAACTACAACATGGTGGTCTTAATAATGTCATGGAGGAGGGTGAAGGGTCAGCATTGCCCCTCTGAGCAGTCTGCTACACAGCACCATACACCGCAAGATGTGATACACTGTGTGCAGAGGTGGCAGAAGTAAGAAGTCCAATACCAAAGTGAAAGTGCAAGTGTTGTCCTAAGAAAATTCTCTACTACAAGTACCACTTCAAATATTTTACTCAAATAAACTACTAAGCAGAATATCTACATTACCTGAAGTACGGGAATTCCCTTCCAAATAAACTTATTTTAAGCAATACTGAATATGGTAATTGTGGCAAAAGTATACATTATTTAATGTCATCAAAGATCGCTGTTGGTGAAGGTAGAGCTGATTTTAACCACTTTGCTGAGAGGTGGTTAACTCATAACTTTTTTATTTGTCCTTTCAGCTTATCCCGTATGTTCAGGGTCGCCACAGTGGATCATTTGTCCGCATGTTGATTTAGGCTGTGTGTGTGTGTGTATATATATATATATATATATATATATATATTATTTTTGGCAAAAAAACACTGGAAATCCACAAACGCAGTAGTAATTATTTCCTTTGATATTTTGTGCAAGATTAGATTAAAGAACAATTTGGTGTCTGTGAAATGGCTTAATAGATCATTATCAACCAAAATCTATTTAGGAGGCTCTTTGAGTTTTGTGTCCACACACATCAATTTATAGCAGGTAAAATACTGCATTAATGTTTGAACGAGTTGTTTGTTAATTAAACAGAATCACGTCTAAATTGAGATTTTAGTTGTAACAGCACAAAGGTAAGGGGAAAAAATATATAGTAGTGCAGTTTCTCAAAATCTCTAAAGCTGTAAGTAGTTTGTCATATTTGCACAAAGCAGATCAAAACAAGCCAAACTGAGAATGTGATGAGCTTGAGTGGACAATTGATCAGGCTAAAATTACCAATGGATTTCTGCAGAGTTTATGCCTAAAAATCAATTGTGCTTCAGGTAATCTACCTTTAAAATTCGAGGTTTATAATACACTGAAATGGGCACAGGACACACTGCTAATAATCAATTTACTCTTCAGCCATTTCCATTGAATTCTATTTAAAATGTACCACATGAAAAACACCACCTCCCCTAAGAACATCGGAAGTTTCAGAAGGTGCACACACATTTCAGATAAAACTGTAAATCATATCACATTTTAGGAGTAAGATACTGTATACTGCATTGTACATGTTAAATATTTGTATCAGTACCCACCATAGCATCTTGGGGTTCCTGATGTTCAGGATCTTAACCAAGGCATTTTTTGACATGTAGCCAAGTAAATGTAGGTTCAGCGTGTGTATCAAAAAACGTGTTATGTGGAAAAGTTGTTCCTTTTTGAACAAAACAAACCACAGCCAACTTTTCACTTTTTCAAGTATCAAAATTGTAGTTCTGTATCTTCTCTTCACAAAGTCTTCTTGACTTTTAACTTCCTGTCTGTGCAGACTATTACAGTATGTTCCAGGTAACAGTCAAAGGTTACTTTTTGTATTGTGATGCCAACTTTCAAATGCGATAGAGTCTTGTTAGTTAAGATTAAATGATCCAGACTGATCTTAATATGTCTTTGTTGTTGTTGTCAAGGTCTGTTATCTATTATCCATTTAGCTCTTCCATGGCTGATGTGGGTACTATGTAGGCATGTGTACATTTATTTTGTTATGTGTGGCAACTGTACCTTTTTCCTTTCAAGTGCATCTTCTTTCATTCATGCATTTGACGGTGTGTGTGTGTGGGCGCACGCATGTGTGTGTATCTCACTGCAGCTCTCTCTGCTTTTAAAGAGGCTGTGAATGATCTTATTTAGTGTGTGCTGATTGCTGCTTTAACCTGGCGGCCACGCTGGCTGCTGCTGCATTAATAATCGCAGAGAGGCAGGAGAGCTGGCGAGGCCCGCACCTTGTTCACCACTCGCTTGCTATCTCCACGGTACCAAGGAAAGAGCCAGGAAACAGCAGGGGAAGTGTGGCGGAAAATTACAGTCTTCACATGCCAGCCAGGAACGCTGCTGCTTCTGCTTGGTGGGGGCCAGTGCTGTGTGAAGAAGACAGAGGAATTGGGAGGACATTTTAGTGTGTGTCTCTGTGTGTGTGTCTCTATGTGTGTTAGTTTTCCACTCATGTCCATGTTTAAACTTGTTTGTGCTGAAGATCTTAGCTAGTTTAGCAGCACACATTTTGTAGATAGTTTGAGGTAGCAGTACACTTACACAATGGGACAACAGATAAGCTTGCATATACTGTACTCGTACGTATAAATTAGTACAGTATGATTTACATGTTGGTGTGACTCTTCTATGTTTGGTTAAAATTAGTTTGTATTGTCCAGTTTTTTCTCACATTTAAAAAAGTAGGTTAGACAAACTAAAAATTCTAACCTGTCGATGTGAATTTAAGGATACAGTGGATGTAGTTGTTTGTGTGTTATCTCTAATAGACTGATGACATTTCTGGGGTGAACCCTGTCTTTTTCACTGCATGCTGGGATAGGCTTCAGCACAGGTGACCTTGCTCATGATAAGTAGAGTTAGAAAATGGATGGAAAATGAATGTGTGTATTTATGTGTGACACGTACAGTAAATGGGCAAGAATATGAAAAGAAACTTGGAAAAGCAGAACATGGCAACCAGGTGATCACTAAAGGACCACCTTTGTGTTAATATTAACTAGATGGGTTGAAACTGCTGCCCTTTGAGCATGGCCAACAATTCCCTCTTTCTGTCTTGTCCACACGACATTTTGATTGGTTGTGTGAAGATTAAAGCTTCACACTCTCTTCCAGGGAGAAAAGTGTAATTGATATTTCAGCTCTGGGCAAACTTGCTCTCACAGGCCAGTGGCTGTTTCAGCAGAAAATTAATGTTAGCACAGCTTGGCAGCAGAACGGCTGGCATGTTTCAGGAAATACTCTCTGAGTTGGTCCTCTTTGCTCCATTGGCTTCTGGTGCAACTCTCTCTGTGTGAAATGACCAACTTTTGGCAAAAGAAATGCAGGACTAGGTACTTCACCTTTGTGTGCATACAAATAGTTTACACAAATCTTTACATTTGTGGTAATGTCAACAAAGCCTAGGGAAGATTGGTGCTACACAAGTTGTAATATGCTTTCGATTTTTGATAATAGCAGTTAATTGTGTTAATGCATTTTCATGGCGCTTAAGTTTGTCACCTGAACTCGTGATGCCAAAATGTTGCAGTATATTTTAAGTAGTCACAGGCACTTTAAAAAGGATGGCTGGAAGAGTCTAATTAGGATTTGATCAGTCCCAGGGGTCCTCAGTAATATCAAGTTACTCAACAATGAAGGGTTTCTCTTGTGTGCTTCATTAACACATGCATCATTCAGCTAGTCTGAAGAACATAAAAATTGACCCAGCGTGAAACAACACCAGAGACCTCTTTCCTATAGCACCCTCATGCCGCACTTGTCCTGAATGGGCCATTTAAGTGGACACAGGGGATTAGGCAGATGATGGCAGTCGAGGTCTTCATATTGATGCAGTGTGACTCGGACCACATTAACAGGACATTAGTCTCATTTCCATTCTGACGGCGTGCTTCCATGCAACACTGGAGAGCACAACCAAAATCGCTGTGACCCCCATGCTCTAGCCTTTCATTTCCTGTCGCCATTCAAACCTTCCTTATCTCACTCTCCATTTTCCCATTTTCCTTCTTGCCCTTTCTCCGCTGTCTTTCTTTTTTCCTGTCCTTGCACACACACCATTCTCTACCCTCCATCTCTTCTTTTTTTTTCTTTCCTCCTTGTTCCACATCAGCAGCTGGGTGAAGCCTCTCCCTGTCACGCTTAGCTGCACTCCCCTTAATTACCATGTATTCTTCTTTAGCTAATAAAAAACGCTGATGAAACCGATTACATGGCAGCGGGGCTTTGTATGGAGTTGGATTTAGGCACAAATGGAGAGTGAGAGAAGAAAAGAGAGGGACATTGAAAAAAGAGATAAAGGGAGAGAGGGACAGTAGGGGAGAGAAAGCTGGAGACAATGGGGTAGAGAGAGCTGGGAAGACAGAAAGCAAAAAAGAGGCAGAAGGGAATGGAGTCGATGGATGGGATGGGGGTGGGTGGTTTGGGCAACCCGTTTGTTGTCTTTGTTGTTGTTTGGGTCAGAGATGCTTTAGGCCCTGAGGGAACTTCCTCATCTTATCACATTGAGCAGACGGCTGGCACATCTTTCTCATTACTAGCCTCTCAGTTATAGATTACTCCTGCCTTACTCCTCTCCCTAGCCACAGGCTGTCTCTGTTACAGTCTACAGAACCACGCTTGCACCAAACACAGTTTGAACTCCTGAATATAGACTTTGCCTTTTTCTTTCCCTTTCATGAACATTAAGTCACTTTCTCTGTCCATGTAATTGTGGTTTTAACTTCAACCAACTGTGTCTTGGAGAGAAAATGAATTAGGGCTTCTTACTTGATTGAAAAGCCTTCTGAGAGGAGCTGCTAGCTGGTTCATGATACTCTTTTTCTCTTTGAATTATATTTTGTTCCTGCTCAGCTGGATGGGGTGTTGCTTGTCTAGTTCCAAACTGGATGCATTAGCACCTCTGTGTTAGAATTTTAGTCTCAGCATATCAGAAAAATAGCAGAGTAGACACACTGTCGTGCCCATTTCTGTATATATTTACACATTTCAAATCAACAAGTTAGAACAGAGACTAAGACCTTTGGACCCACTATGAATGTCATTTTGTTATGCATAACTGCAACGATTAGCAGCAAAATAGTGATACACAGCAACTGCTCGCTAATGCTTTGGAACAAGTTTTGCCATTACTGATTTTGTTGTCCTATTCAATGACCCCTTTTCAGTGAAAACGGAAGCCCTGTGAGGCATCCTCCACATTTACATGTTAATGTTGGCAATTTGTAAACATAAATTGAAAATGTCAGAAGCTCAATAGCTAAATGGAGATAAGTAAACACATTATTGAAATGCTGTGGCCACTTAAAATTGGACACCCATTCCATACAAAGCTAAAAATTATTAGAAGGAGGGGAAGGATGAGGAGGAGGTAAGAGGTGGAGGAAGAAGACAAAGAGCCATAAGAAAGAGAAAAAGAAGGCAGGGGCGCTTTAATTCGCACAGCACGTACTTGCCGAGGGGGTGAGACGATTAGGTTTGTGATGAGAGGCAGCAGTGTGACGGAGAGGGCATGGGGGGTGTCAGGATGAGCGAGGATGAGGGAGATGAGAAAGAGAGAAGTATTATCTTGCCATGCCTTAAAAATCTCACACATTTATATGTGTAGATACATGTGCACAAATTGTGTACGTGTAGATTTGTGTGCGCCTACTTACATCAACCACATACATCAACTTGATATGTTACGTCGTGTTCATACTTTTTTGCCTTTCAAATACAAAACAGCACACACACAGTCCATGGTGAAGAGGAGTCAGAGCAGTTGGCACCTGGTTCCCCTCCCTGCACACACATTCATCACTCAGTCGTGAGTCTGACAGAGCCCTTTGCCCCACAGGCTATGAGACCACACATACACACAAGCATAAATCTTTACACTTTAACAGACGTGGCAGGGGAGGTAAAATGAAGAGACATCAGTAGTACGATCGAAGAATAAAAGTGCCCACAGGCCAGAGCTCCACACATAAACACACTTACTGTTATGACTCAGTTCACCGATGCTGCTGTTGTACAATAATAAAATTGAGCTGAGAACTTAATAAGAGTACTATACTTGCTTGAACTTCTGTACTTTTTACCCCATCACCAAGAGACTAGCTAACGTCAGTGGAGTGGAGCACGAGCATGCATACAGACACACGTGAACCCAATGCACGCTTTCACTTTCAAGCCGGAATAATGTGGACTGGCTGACCAACACATTTTGTTCATAACTGTCATGTTTACCAACGAAGCAGGGCGCTAACACATTAAAAAAATCTTTCGCTTTCCCACACATTAACATCTATTTTTGGAAATAATAAATAAGCTTGAAAAGCTGCAGCTCTTACAGCTCATTACTGATGGAAGGATGTTTAGTACCCATTTACTTTAACTGGTTGACCAGTAAGCACAGGTGTTTCCAATTAGGACTAGGAACATCCCAATTCACTGCCAAATTATCATGTTCTACCTATGGCTCATTGTTGGGAATTATTTCAGAAAGAAGTAGCAGACTTAAAGTCACGTGTTAACTGCAGTGACCCACAACTTCGGGTTGAGTGTGTTCATTATTCTCCACCAAACAGTGGATTTATGTGTGAAAGTGGTTGCAGACACTCAGCAGTCATCATGGGAGGCAAATGTCAGCTCACAACAGACAAAAGACAAGCTGTTATTACTCTGAGGAATGAAAAGTTGTCTTACAGCGGGAAAAACTGTCAAAGAACTTCACTGTCTTTGAGCTCTGCAGCTTGCACCATCAAAGGGCATCGAGGAAATGGCAAACACTGCTTTTGAAGAAAATTGATTAATCTTTGCATGTTTTGGCCATATAACTATTATCCGCTTCCACATTGTTTTAGTGCCAATCATTTCCAAAATCATGCAGTCAAATGTTTCTTTTTTGTAATATTTTCTGAATCTGAACTTAAAATTAAATGTTTATTTGATGCCTCCCTATTAAAATGGTGTCAGCATTCACAAAAATAGAGACCTTATCTTGTAATTACGAGATACGGATCTCGTAAATACGACTTATAAAGCTACGGATCTCGTATTTATGAGTTATGTTTCTTTTAATTACGAGATACAGGACTTAGGGATCTTATACATATGAGAGGTTTAGAACCTGTCTTCACTATCGCAGTAGTTCTGTGTTAGTTTGAAATACTTCCAAAACTCAATAGTAAAACAGAACTGTCGATATTTAATTCAGCAGGTTTAGCTTTTCAAAATGCTTCCATGCTTCCAACTTTTGGTAGTAGTAACAGGTAAATAGACCGAGCATTGCTCTCTCACAAACACACACACACCCGTGCACATACTCACACACACTGACAATACACAGATATTAAACATAATTTGCACAGTATGGAGCTTGTGTTTACTCATGTCCTTCATATTCCAGGCAGTCAAATTTTGCTAATAACACAAGCAGACATCCAATTAGCAATGGGCCATTTCACATTGGCCACAACAGTGTTATCTTAAACTGTCTTTATGAGAAAAAAGGAAACAATGGGTTTTGGGTCTCTAAAACACATGGCACTAAGAAACTTTATTAAGACTAGGAAAGTGGGTTTCGAAAGAAATTTTTTTTTTAAAAAGCCTGCATGCCCTTTCATTTTTTGTGTTTTGTTTTGTTTTCAAAAAAACTCCCTTCATTACAAGGCAGAGAAAGAGTTTCAGCTCGTGCAATTGGAAGGACTATTGCTCTTATTTCTGCATTGCCTCTCTGATTTGTGTTAAATGGCCAAACATAATTTCCTGTGGCTTTTCCAAATTCATTGTTTGATTATAGAAACCATTTTACATTTTTTCCCCTTTTTTCCCCATTTAAAGTGTCCCTGCTTAGGTCTGTATGATGGGTGATGTACAAGTTCCATATAAATTAGAAAAGTTCACTGTTGTTTTTCATGACCTCTAAAAAAACCTAAAAGCTCATGGGTTCAGTTAAATGCAATATTGTGCATTTTCATTTGCACAATTTATTTCTTTGAAATTATAAAGAAAAAACATAGTGAGCAAGGAAAAAACAACACGTGTTATAGAAACTGTGCGAACCACATGTCAAGCGTCGCCTCCATCCTGCAAGTCTCTGAAACTCTACTGGAGGGGTGGAACACCATTCTTCCAAAAGATTTTCCATGATTTGATGTTTAAATGATGGTGCTGGACAGCGCTGTCTAACTGGTACAAACTAGGTCCCCTCGGTGTTCATCTGGGACCTATGTCACCCTAGAAGAGACAACTCCCGTCAAGATAGAAATTTTTATCAAAGCATAAAGGTGAGTGCTCAGAACAAATTTGAAATGTTTTTCAGTGAACCTAAACCATCCCAACAAAATGCCCCCAAAGCAAAAAAGAACTGAACTTGCAAATTAGTATTTACCTTTGTAATGAAAGGTTTATGCACTGCAATCCTACAACAATATCCCTCTCCAGTATTGTCAGCTGACTGTACTTGTGTACATAGTCGATTACAGTCACCTCAGGAAGAGATCATCTTCTTCATTTCATTATTTCACACTGACCCACGAGCATGTGTGACTGAAGCTCCGGCAACAACTGCCTCCAGAACATGTTCCAACCTAAATCTGACCCAATACAGACGATTTTTAATAATCAGCTGGTTGACACCTACAAAAATACAAACAGTTTTTTATTTTCAAAATACTTTTTTGAAGTGGATTCCACAATCTGCTCAGAGGTTTATTGGTATATTGCCCAGATAATCAGCACTGGTATAAGCATTGTGCAAGTTGTTCCATGTCACACTGTAACATTCACTGGTAAAGAATGCTATATTCTTCCAGTTTGCGCTCTCTCACTCTCTTCCTGAAACCATTTAATCATGAGCAGACAAGACTATTTTCAAGTTACGTGTAGTGGAACGTATTAGTTCACTTGGATTTTTCATAGTGAAAAGAAACTGAACCAAGGGGATAATGGACCAAGTTTACAAAGTAGTCCACTGATTTTGGCCAGGGCAAGCAAACATTCAGTTTGCTCAGCATTTTTTTGTGATATATATATATATATATATATATATACATACATACATACACACACACACACACACACACACACACACACACACACACACACACACACACACAGGATGGTTGGATGTTAAATGATCACCTGTGCAATGCAGTGCTGTGTGCAACTGTGTGAATCATCTGCTTTTGCTGTTTCTCCAGTTATTTATAAAGGATTTTCTTGTAATTTGTCAGCTAGGTGTACATTTGTCAGTCGATGCGGTTTACAGCGTGTAGCTTATAAAACAACACAGAGTACCTTAAATAATATGATTGCCTCAGCTGTTATCGTAAAATGAAATACCGTAAATGCTAGTATGATGACGACAGCTAACAATGGCTGTGCTTTGAAAGTAAGTGAGCTGATCTAGACCCTCCTAGCGGCATTCCAGTAAATACAGTAATATTTTTATTTTACATATTTGAAAACCACATTATAATTTAGCCCCACAGACATGAGGGAAAAAAAATCACACTGATGAGATAGTCATTACCACTAACAGATGAAGCAAATAATGTTGATTACCTCCTATCAGAGGCACATGTCAAGGTTGAAAAATATTAGACGTGAACAATCAGGGGTGGTTTTGCCTCATAAATGCATACTGCATGTATCCTGCATCTCTCTCCCTCATGTCTGTAATATAGCCCAAGGATGGGACTAATGCTCACACCTTTGCAGAGTTGCACACTGCTTACAGTATATCGTAGCAGCTTAGAGATTTTTTTTCATCCCATTCATTTGAAGCTTGGCTACATAGAAAAATCCTCAGTTGGCTAAACCTGCAATTCCACTGATGAGTTGTCTGGCTGCGTACCTAAAATGGAGGTAAAACTGGCAAAACTCTGTGTGGATGTGTGTGCTCGCTGACAAATTGCTAAACAAAGCTGCCAGTGTTTGCTTCTCCAACCTCCATTCCCACAACCTAAACTGTGGCAGTCTGGAGCTAATTTGACCCCTCTGCCTGTCTGAATGTGAAAGGTCCACCATTGGTATGCAAGCCATGGTGCACCCACCACAATAATTCGGGGATAAAATCAATGATGCTGCCAGTGAATGGCCTGTGGTTTTTACTGGCTCCATCAGTGACTTTGAGAGGGTGTGTGTGGCTCCCTGACATGAAGGTTTGACAGATCTTCAACAGCTGTGTTGGTGGAGCGCCATGTGTGACTGGGGATGAGGATGTTGACAAGCCTGTCCATTAAAGCTGCAAGTGACGCATGAACAGCGGTAAAGCTGGTCTGTCCCATTCCCGTCATCACTGTCACCAGTTTGCCATTGTAGAGGGTTCAGCCCCACATTAATGAATTCCTGCTTGATGCATTCCACTTGATCACATCTCAGTTGAATCTTCATTAAGATGTCAACGCAATGGTTAATGTATTTGAGATTTTCCCCCTCGTCCTGCTAAACCGTTATTTATGACACTTATTAGGAAGTGTAACCTGGCCATCAATTAATGTCCTGCAGGCATGCTAAGCAATTGGGCCCATTGGCGTCAGACCAAATGTAGTGGAACGACCATTAATACTGCAATCCACACGCAAGTGCACACAGTTAAATGAGCACATTCATATACACACAAATACCGTTCTTTAGGCAAATCTTTGCATACATGCACTTTCACATTTGCACTTTGAGAAAACCTCATATGTATCATGATAATGAAGACAAATGGTCCTCACATCTATACCGCATCATGGGGGTGATACACAATTTTAATGTATTTTTCCCAAACAAGTTTGTATTTTTGCTTGGCATTGATAGCAAATGTTGATATAACATGCTATTCAATGCAACCCATGCTGTGAGCCTGCCATTTCAGAGATGCTCCAACCCAGTACTTTGGCTTTAACAATTTGGCCCTTGTCATCGTCACTCACATCTTTACCTCTGCCCATTTCTCCCACATGTAGCTAACAGACTTAACACAAGCTCCGTGTGTGCAAGGGTGTTTGTAATTGCATGTTTGTAGTTTGTGTGTGAACGTGTTTACTGTAAGTTAACCCATTACAACAGGAAGCCTGGGACCTGGGTTTTACTTTTTATACTAATAGTGTATTTTTTTTTATAGTAAAGTTACTGTCAATGTAAAAAAGATTTGATTAAAGCACTTTAGCTTAATAAAATTGTATATAATGTGTGCTGTTAGAATCTTTGACTAAGAACAACTATTCAGTAGTGGAAGATATGCCTTGCTCAGCTCTTCTAGCAGAGTGGTGGATGTAGTCTATCATTAGCCTCCATACTATCTTGACAGGTTCTTTTGTTTAAGGGAATTTCCTCAAGTTTATCAACTCAGTGCTCTGAAGTTTCTATTGTAAATGTGCCAGTGTTTAGGAGGTGAGTAGAACTGCTGCAGTGACAACCACCTTATGTGTGTGCGTGCCACAGAAAGTGTGCATGCTGGCATGTGTGCCTGTATGTGTGCTTGTATGTGCATGGAAATGTCTATTGGGGCCTGTGAGGTGACAGTTCTGCTCTCGGCAAGTAGGTAATTAGCATGCATTATTCAAATGAAAGACGGAGGGAATGAGGGTGGGGACCTGTCCACCTGGTTGTCAGCACTGGAGCCTGTGTCGTTCAGTGCCATTTACTCCACACATTGGGAACATCAGTGTGTGTCACTTGTCAACCTATTACCCTCTTCCCAAGTGTGGGGATAAAGCACTTTTACAGGGTCCCATTATGAGGAAAGATATGATCGAAGTGATCCAAAGTCAAAGCCATTTATTCTTCACATTGGGACATAACTGCATGTGTTCCACATTTACATTTAAGCCAGATCAAATCAAATTTATTAGTACAGTACTTTCAACAAAAAGGTCTGACAAAATACTTCATGTAGCAACAAAAGGCTTAAGTGAACAGGCCTTTTCATTAAAACAGGCAACACTCAACACATCCTGAGATACAGAGTTCACAGCATGACATTGAGGTTCTATTTAAATGTGGTAGTACACAGACAAAGAAACCAGGTTTGTCTGAAATCAAACCATGCACACAGGAAAGGACACAGTAGTGGAACACCTATATAATGTTATCAACACTATTAAAATGGCCCTGCAACAAATTAAAAATGTGTGAACTGACCAATCTATTTTTACAGTAATATCTGGAAAATATATGAGTTTGTAGTTGGTGTTGCTAGATTACCATATATTGTTAGGTGTTATTTTGTTATTGTGTGTAGATCCATGTAGGACTAGCACGTATGCAGGATGCAAAATTTGAAATACTTCCACAAGGCAGCAAAAAGATATTTGGATATTTTAGACCAATTATGGACTTTCATACTAGTATCTCGTCTGTGAAAACTCACCTATTTTAGCCTGCAAGCATATCCAAAAGCTAAACCACTTGTATCTTCATAAAAGAGAAGCAAATGAATAATATTCTTGCAGCAAATCTATTGGCAACTAAGGCATCTTATTTCTATGTACATGTCTGTCTATGTAAAGCATAGCCCTTATTCTGACACATACAAACACACACTACCTCACGAAACTGAATTCTGGCATCGGTTCACATACCACAATGACCACATAGCACTTTAATCTGCCGGATCATTTACAGATTCATATTTTAGCCACAGATGAGTTTATCTCCCACCTTTTTTTTCAACCCCACCACTACTCCTCTCCAGGAGTGGCCTGTGTTTACTTAATTGATCAATTAACTGCTTGAAAAGACTCCCTCTCTTCTCTCCTATCCCATTTAGCCAACATTTACATGTGTCAGTTTAATTGTGTCCCTATCTCCACTCCCAAATTATTTACCTACTCACTCACCCACACTGCAAAGCTCCTATTGTCCCCAGGTGACTGATAGCCTGACCTGAATGCCAATATGTTTTGCTAGATTTTCATTTGACTTTTTAACTGGGAAAATTATGGTGATGGCAAGAAAAACATCGAACTGGTAATTCTCTTCACCTACATAAACTAATTATTTTCCTAAGTTAACTAAGTTCACAGCTGAGTTATATCTAGTTTGTACCTGCTGACTGCCATTTGTTGTTGTTAGCAGTCAGTGTTTCATTATGTTTCAGCACAGTACTACAGTAGAATTATAAGTGAGTCCTGAACATGCATAGAAATCGAACCAAAGCCAAACGATTTGGCCTAATGAAAATTGCAGAAACAAAACATTTGCAGAAAAAGGTGATTTTGTGTCAGTGGCTGACTTTTTACAATGCCCTTTTTCCCTCATAACTATTCAGCCATGGGTCTGCTGGCCTGAGGTCCCTTTCTAGTGGGTTGACTGGGCATGAAATCAGCCTGGCATAACCCTTCACTCCCATATTGGATTTAAACAATTTACATACTACAGTCCTTTGATTGTTCTGGACCACCAACTAATCCTGTGTTCCCAGGAGGGCTTCGGCTTTACTCAGTCCACCCTTGGTTTATTACAGGCTCTTACTGCCCTCATGCGGTGTAATTCCATATTGCATCTTGATCAAGGCTGTACAGTAGGTGGTCAGTGGGCTGTATTTGTTGGTGCTAAGTTATTGATTTTATTCTTTATTTTTTTTACAAAATATAAATATGTTGTTTCATAGAAATTTAGTTTTTTTCCAGCTGGCTAATACAGCCAAATATTAACATATTTTTAAAAGGCCATCATAAAAAAAGCCTGTAATGTGCATTTCTAAAATACAAATGATGTAGCCTAGTTTCTTATATGCACTCACTAAATCAAATGTTGTGGTAATAATGAACCAAGTTAGTTTTTCAAGTTGGTCTTTTATGTACCTTCTCCAAAGGCATCAGTGTGTTTACTGGACAGATAAATATGTTAACTAGATATATTGTTTTTCTTTTAAATTTGTATTTTTATGACAGATGTACTCTTCATCAACCACAAGGTGGTGGTAAATGATTAATTTGAATTTTTCTTGGAACTCAGACATTTGGCTCCAGGATGTAGGGCGATGTTGCATGTTTTTACTCCAAATGTTAAAAAGTTTAGTAACAGCTTACAAATGCTTTTATTAGTTTTAAATATGCAACCATAAAATCAGTTTCTATCATATAAACTATAGACCGTAACTTAGTGGGATTCCAGGAGAACAGTAGAATTAGACGCAGTGTCCTGTCAGTGTCAAAATCCTCTTCAGTCTCCAGAATGTGGATGAAAGTTATGTTTTTTTTTAGGAGAGTTTAGTGTGAGGAAAGATGTATATAACCACATGTAAAATAATATACTTTTATAGCATAACAGGTGGATCGGTGTGTGTGTTTGTGTTTGTGTGGGTAGGTGATTGTGGAGAGGTGGGTCGGTAGTGTGAGAAAGAGAAAGACGGAGAAAAATGGGAGTGAGGGAGACATGCAATAGATGTGCACATCAGTGATGAACACTGGTGATCTAACGGTATGGACCTCAGTCACAAGCGTCCAAACATCAGGGTTCAAGCGAGGATCTGCCCATTAACACTGAGACAGTAGGATGCAGACTGTCCACACAAGGAGAGAGAATAAGTCTGACAGAGCAGGTCCCTCTCCCACAGCATGCTCGGCAGCCTGCACTTTCCAAGGACATTACGGCTCCATTCCAGCAACTCTCTGGTGGCAGGCTATCATTAGTGCGCTTGTGAGAGCCCAGAGAGGTGATAGCAGGGGAATTGCAGGCTTTCATATCCACAAGCTGGTCCACAGGATGCAAGGCGGAGTGTGGTAATTTAGCTCAGAGGTGATGGAAAATAGTGGGTTAGTTTAATGACAAGTTTGTGTGGCCATGTAAAAGCACTCATCAGAGAGTGGGCGATAGAGAGATCGGGTGAGGACATCAAAATGAAGAGAGAGGGGACTGTATCAGTGTGTTTTTGAATGTCTCTCTTCTTTTCTTAATAGAGCTCTTTTCTTTTTCTGATAGTGTGTCAACTTACAAACTATATTTCATTGGATTTCGTGTATACTCAGTATGAATCATCAATGAGATTAAATCTTTACCTCGAATCCACATGCTTGCTTTTTTCTAATTAGTTACGCTGAATTGGAAATTCAGAACAGAAAAAAATGTAAAGATTTAATATGCCTCTATAATAAAAAAGGGAAATACTATACACACATATTTTACTTATTATTTAAAGTTAACATTGACAAAATAAGAGAAAATTATTATATTTTTAATTGCAGTAAAATACATAAAAATAATAATTTTAATAAAAATGTTAGTCAATAATAGTATCCACAGAACATACTTCACACTGTAAAAACAGACCTTTTTGCCAGCCTGTATGCTAATTGTTTCTAATCTGCATCAATATAAAAGAGAAGGAAACAAACAAAACAAATTTGTCATTCATGAATTTTAGTATTCCCTGTCTCTTTTATTTATATAGTTTATTCATGTCTTAAATTCACTTTGAATTTCATCCTTAAAAAAAAAAAATCAATCCTCCATCTCTGTCTCCCTTGGCAACAGGTTATAATCCATAGTTACGAGGAGCGGTTGCTAGGTGCGTTGCCGAGATACAGACCCTTCTCTCCACTGCCGCTACGTAGGAGGCCACCAGGTCCTTGATGATTGCAGAGAGATGAGGGAGGGGTGAAAGGATGACAAGAGACAGGACAATGAGGATAGGAAATAGATACATACACCTGACAGAGGATGTGCGAGCCAAGGCACAAAGAGAGCACAGGAGAAAGGCTGAAATGAGAGCAGAGAATTGAAAGTAAACACATAAAGGATAATGTAAGAGTCTAAGTGGCCAATCTGTACACCTCCATTTTCCGCAGCTATGTTTTAGTGTGTCTGTTTCTGTGTGTGTTTTTGTGCATTTATTTGGGGTATGTGTGTGTACTTGTGCTGCATGTGAAAGACAGTGACAGAAGAAAAGAGAGGAAAATGGGGAACCTACTTTGACTCCTTTAAAAACCCTGCAATCATGCTAAAAAAAGACAGATGACTTCAGTCACTGAATCCAGGCTTCTTTTCTCTTGGGGAAACAGTAAAAGAAATGATGTAAAGAAGAAAACTTTGATTATGGGCTAGCATTCCCTAGTTATGTGCTTTCAAATGGCACAAATGACACATTTGCTGCATCATCACCACATATACTTAGACAAACATACAAATGTAATATTTTTGAAACCATATCAGTGTTGAAAACGTTGAATTTCTGGATATTTTCAAAATCTCCATGTAAAACCTCAGATTTGCATACAGAGATAGTAACAGTTCTGTTTATTAGTGCTCATGGCCACATAACCACCTGAGTTATACAAGCTGTCATTTTTTTCCAAGGTTGATCCGATTAGTACGGTGATGATAGAAACCCATGGGAGTACTTACTCCTCGCGAGTTTCCTTGTTGGTAGATAGAGTCGTTGCTGCAGGAGCCATCTGCCGTTCCCATGTCCAGACATCCCCAGCCTGTCCCCCAGGGGGCAGTAGCACCGTGCACACAACCACTCCACAGACTGAACTCTGAGATCAAAGGCACAATGCTCCTGCAAGCTGAAACAGACGCCACCACCCTCTCTTCCATTTACCTCAGGATAAGTTTTCGGCAGTTTAAAAAAAAAAAAAGAAGGCTATTAACATGATGTCACAGAAAGAGAAACCGATCTTAAAAACATGGCTTTCAGCTTCCTTTGAGTGTGTAGTGCAGCTCTACCATGCCCATCACTTCTGACAATATTATTAGGAAGACAATTCTCATAAGCAAATAAAACAGTGTATAACACACCCTTGAGTTTTCTTCTCAGGTTGGGTTATTGGGTGTGTATTTCACTGATATTGTGTCATCTGTGGGGCAAGCAAATATCAGTGTTACTTGGAGGTTAGGTTTTCATCTCTGTTGAGAATATACATATAAAAAAACTTTATAAATGATCACAAAAAAGCTTAACATTCAGTAGAAAAAATAACTTGCATTAGTCAATGACTGACAGCTTTTAACTGTAAAACTGTATTATCATATGTGTACTGTAGCTCAGCAACAGAGTTGGTTGAATTTCTTATCTGCACACTCACATCTCTGCTTTACTTAATTTCTTTCAGGATTTAAGTAATTCAAGAATCGTGACAAACGACTTCTAAGAAGTACTTAAAATGTTCTACAATTTGTTATTAATGAAAGTTAATGAATTTGAAATCTCAGTTGTTAGCTGCCTAGTGTGATTGCTTTGATGTCTTAATGTACTCAAACAAAATCCAAACAAAAGAAAATAAAAAAGAATGAAATTAATTAAGTGCCTATTAGTTTGTGATTTGTACTTTCTCACTGAAAAAAAAAACAAACAAACAAAAAAAACAAATAAGAAAGAAATATGTGAAGAAAAAAAATAGCATGTCAGGAGGCTTCTTTATTGCTTTCTGTTACTATGTAGAAACACACTCTGAGAAGTAATGCAAATAGCTTTGGATGAAACAATAGATGGACCTCTGGCTCAGTATCTGTCTTTCAGCTCAGCAGCCTCTCCATACTGGGGGTTTTGCTTTGAGCAGGGAACCCTGTTGGTTGATTGGAATGACTTCCCTAATTGGATTCAATTCCTAATTGAAACGTAATAAAAATGCATCAGTAGACGTGGCGCCAACAATTACCTCATGCAAATCTCTTGATGAATTGACGTGAGGGGCGTAATTGCAGCTGTTAAAAAAAAAATGCATTGATTTCTCCTGGAATAACATCAATTCAAATCAGTTCACACTCACGCTTCAGCCTGCATGTGTAAAACATTTGTCACCGCTCAGTGTCCCTGTTTGGAAACGTGCAGAAACATCTGCACCTTTTCACAGGGGTACATCAGATTGATTGGGCTTGTAAGACGTGGTATCAAATGCATTCTCTCTATGCATATGCAATAAAGTATCGTCGGCATTAAGGAAAGAAAAGAAGATACATCTTTGTTCTTTGTTCTCTGTTTTTAACGAGATGGTGCACGGGTTATGACTTCCTTTGGTTTGTCGAGCAAACATATTCTGTTGGGGATGTACCACAGACATACAGACAGACAGACAGACACACACACACATACTCACACACTCACACAAAGAAAACACACTTGTGGTTCAATACAGTTGGAGAAAAAAGAAATTGAATCAGATACACGCAGAAAGGAAATATGCAGGCTTTGATTCTTCCCTTCACCAAATGTTCTGAACATTATCCGTCTGTCTGTTGATCGGGGGTGGCAGTCTAGAGAGAACGGGTTAAAGCATCTTCTGAGTTATTGCCTACCGCCGTAGCCATAGCAACAGGTTAATAAGTAGCTTCTCTGATCTTCCTCTGTTGCTTCACAGGTTGCTAAGATACAAATAGCATTCTGGACCCAGTGGACTGAACTGCAAACATCTTTTGATAAGAAAGAACTTTAAAGATTTTAAAGTAATCTGGCAGGCAAAAAGCTCTATGTGCACTAAGGAATGTAAATGGGGGAAAAAAACTCCTACATTACATCTACAGCCATAGCAATTCCATCTAGTACATTTGACCTACCCAGGCCGAAAAGGAACACAGCAAAACAAAACTGAACACTTGCTAAATCTAGCTACCTCATAGCTTGGAGGATAATGGTTGGCCCATGTCTAAAGGTAAACGGGCCAATCAGGTTTGGAACAGAGTGGCTGTTCCTAGATGCGTGTGCAAAACCAAGGGCAAATTAAAGCATTGCCTCTGAGTTGCATCATTCTCCCCTCACAGCTCTATTAGTAGGCTAGCCACAATGTCTCTTTACGAGAGCTACTCTCAGAGCAGAATTAGGCACACTTCCCAGCAGTGATATGTCTTTTTATGAACCACGCTGGCATCATGTGTGCCAGTTCCTACAGGACCAAACCACAGCTGAATAAGTGGGAGAAATACATTTCTGAATACACCTCGTTTCCTTAGAAGGTGAGATAATAGCAGGAGTTAGATGTTTAATTTTCAAATTTGATTCCGGCTTGATGAATTTCTTACGGGTGAAAATTTGAATCAGATATTAAAGATCAACAATATGAAAACTGATTTGAAAAAAAGATCAAAATAGTTGTCCTCCCCTTTCTGATATCTGAACATTTTTTATTTATTTTTTTGCTCTCTACTTGTCACTTTTCCCGTCAAGTAATAGAAGCTGAAAAGTGCATTGAAAAAGTCAGACCATCCACACTGACACAACAAAGGAACGAACAGCTTGACTGGAGGAAGCTGTGAGGCCGCAGTAGGGAGCACTGGAGTCATTTTTGATGATCCCTCTGTTCTCTCTGTCACTGGGCCTCATGCTTTCACTTCAGCTCGACTCAGCTGTCAGCTGGCAATGGCTACTCATGCACACGTGTAAGCACATGCACACTGACACTATATCCATAGGTGCAGGCTAGTGTTAATGCTTGTACCTGTACATACAGTAGTTATTTCTGAGATTGAACAAACAATATATTATATTCCAATAAAAGATGCTTGTCTGCCATCTTTCCGAAATGAGTAATGTGTTTTTTTGGCAGGCTTACTGTTTAAGCAGCGATAATTGTGTATTTGTGTGATTAAGGCGATAATCAGAAAATATTGACACTTTGGGTGCTTTTTGAGAATTGATGAAATTTTCGGAGAGGTGGCAGAGATTTAAAGGGTTTGGAGAGTGGGGGGGCGGTGTCACGGAGCTATGGATAGCACGAGGGCTCTGGGGATCATATAAACCTTTTTAGAACAAGACAGGATGTTAAGCTTACTTATCTCTGACTAGCAAAAAATACAGCACTCACAGATAGTTTGTTAGTTTATTAAAATGTTACATAGTGATGATTCACATAAGTGATTTTTCTGTTCAGAGGAAAGAACTGACCAGATACGCAGTTGTGTGGTTTTTAACCACCACAACTGTATTATTGTACAAACATCTATAAATGTATGAAACACTCTCCAATACTGATTAAAGGGTCTTTTCTCCCACTGGGCTCCACACTGGTATGGGTTCATTCAGTTTCTGTCTTGATTACGCGATTGGACTCATTGATTGAAGGGGAACTTTAATGACTTATTATCTCTAGTGTTCATCAGGTGTTGACAGACAGGTCTCTGTGGGGTTGGGCAAGGCTGAGGTCCCGAAGGGTCACAACTTGCCAGACTCATGCCACTCCAATGAGTCAAGGGTTGAGCATCATGGAGCACAGTCTGTACGCCGGTACAGACGGTGTGACATTATCTTTCATTTGTCCAGGTCAGTGTGACTCTGATGGTTATTTTTTAGTTTATTTGTATTTTTTGCATGCTCACTCTCACCCTCTTTATCTTCTCTACAGTTTTGCCACCTAGAAATGAGACGGAAAGGTAGTGAGGTATAAAAATGGGGGTCTGTGCCTGTTCACTACATGTTCGCAAGTCATTTTGTATTTAAGGAATAAATGCTTTTGGTAAAGTAAGTAAATTCAGAGCAACTGTTGTGAAAGCTTGTGAAATATTTCTCAAATGCTTTAATAGGGGTAAGGTCTGCTGCATTAAATTTAGTTTTTACTGATATATACTGTTTCGAGAGAAATTACCTTCCATAAATATACATAATGCACTTGGTTAATCATATCCATCATTTCAAATATTTCTCTAAACTGGCTTAATCAAAAGTTTCAAGGATATATAAAATATGAGGCAGACTCATAAGGAAGCTGTATGTGCTTTTTTGAGCCCCAATTAAAATCAGTTACCTTGTCTTTCTTGCTTCCTTTCACGTTGCTTGTTTTGAAGCACTCAGATATACAGTAGATTTTGAACTTTGACGTTATGTCATATGTGACAACCTTTGTCAGCTTCTTTTAAAAAAAAAAGCGTTTGTTAAATAAATACATCCTTGTAATAGCAAACTCCTGACAGTAATTTGCAACTTTAATGTCATTTATAATTTTGATGTGTTTTGTAAGAAAGCATTTTAAAATCTTTATTTCAGACCTTGAGGTGGTGAGGTAGTGGAAATCTTGCCAAGACACTTCCTGCTCTATAGGAAGATAAAGTAGACATACGGCCACACCTGTCTGCGTCATCTCCTGTATCTACAACCCAAATCTCCATTCTCCCCTCCTCTCATTCATCTCCCGCTGAATCCCTCTCTTTAATTATCTCTCTTTACAATCCCTGCATCTTCAAGTCTCATCAATGCTTCTTAATTTTCATCAATACTGCTGCGGCCTTAGCTCTCCACACCTGTCCGGTCACCATGGCAACCTCACCTCTGACAACAAAGAGCTCTGTAAGACATGGCATGCTGTATTCCCCTTGATTAGATATTGATTTAGCTTTTGTAATACATAATAGGATCAAAGGGATTGTGCCGCTTTGCTTACCCAGGTCCTTTTCACACTTTCATTTAGTTATAATCTTTTGTTATTTAGGAATCTGCATGTTAAGAGGGAAGGAATCAAAATTTGCCACCCTTTGTCATAGCCATTCAGAGCCCCCTTCGGGGACTTGAGTGGCACAAAGATTTTTCAAAGAATATCTTAAAATGTAAATGGAGAAGACAACACACGAAGACTTGTTCTATGCAAATGTACAATTTAAAGAGTGTTGACAGCACGTTTCTGAGTGGCATAGCTTATGCTTAGTGTTTGCAACATGTTTCCCATTAAAGGACATGCTAATAGGCCTGTTGGAGTGTGCAGAGTCTCCCAAATGCTTGAGTGTCCCTAATGGATGCGCTGATAGATTAATGGACGATAAAAGTCAAATGCTTAATGCATGGTAAGTGACAAGTGATAAGTCAATATGGTAAATATTTGTGTAGGATATAGTTAAGAAGTTGAAAGGCCATTATTCACGATCACCTACAGACAAGCCATCCCTTGGTATAATGAGGTACATGACATGAATTTAAAAGCTTATGTAAGTAATGGTCTGGAGTGCATTCCTGTCAATTATATATTAGTGTCAGCTGCAAAAGAATCTAGGTGACATGATAAAATTGGTTCACTTTATCATAAACACATGTAACTGGTATTTAATCAAATGTTCCATGTGAAGAAAATCCAAAGTACTGCATGCTTTTTGGTGTAGCCGAATCTCACAAGTACATTTAAATTCCAGAATACTGTTTTTCTTTGTGTCTCAGCTGCAATATTTAAGTTTCATGAGAACGCCTTATTCCAATCAGCATCACCAATAAAGTAAATACACATAAGAAACACTTCAACCTGCCAGGAGGAGTTTCTGTGTTTGTCAAATTTACACCAAAGATTTAGAGGGACACAGAGTTGAGAGATTTTTTTTTTCTCGCCCACACTGAGAGTAGGGGAGTCAGAATTGAGGATAAACCCGAGAACTGCAAAAAACCATGTTTGGAACAATCTGACCTTTTTTTACAACTCAAACAAGGATAAAGACAACAAAATGTAATAACTTTCCCCTATCCAATCCATACTTCATGATTATCCCTCACTCCAAAACATTGGAAAAAATGGAACTGTCAAAAGAGTCTTGTTGTTCCATTTTCTTTCCCTTGCCCCCCCCTGGAGACAAACAAACAAACCCCTGTTAGCACATTTCATCAGCTTTAGGGGTTACAGAACAGATTGAGTATCGACAATGGTGGCTGTTGAGGCTTATGGCTCAAAGGCAACAGTAGAGGAAAGTCTCAGGGGTAGGAGATGCAATAGAAAGGACCAAAATAATTCAGCAGGACTCACTCGAGGAACAATCCAGTTTGTCATGTGGAATCATGGAGTGTCTGCCGCACAATGAGAGAGGGTCTCCAGAGACTCGGCACGAGAGGCAACATGTGAATAGCCAAGAGTTAGTGCCCCAACCTGCCACTCTTTTCCTTTTTATTACCTGCAAATTTAGCAGTCATAAATCTGTTTCCACGCCAGTGCTTTTGCACAGATGCACCAGAGAGGCCCATAAACAAGAAATCATGTTTGGTATCTTGGGATGGTTTGACCATTGACGTTCCCTGGGGCGTCATACTCTATTCTGGGAATGATTACCGTCAGAGTTTTGATTATTTTCTTCTGTTGTGACGGACAGCTATGAGAATTGTTGAACAATGTTGATTTGCAAAAAAATAAAATAAAATAAATCACATGCAGTGCATGGGAGGGGGACACAATATTACAATATTGTGTGGCTTACTTGTGACCTGACCCTCCTTACTGTAACACCTCTGTCAATTAAATGCAGCATCGATTGACTTCTGCCTTTTTTCACAGGCGATAACATGCAGCATCCATTGTACCTTATTTTGTTTCCACTGTAACATTTCCACAAGACAAGAGCTGAATATCCATTTTCCTTTAATAAATTCACAATTCATTCCCTTCCTTCTTCCAATCTCCCTTCCATTTATTATGTATTATTCACCCTTTTTAAACGATTTTCTTCTAACCGTCTCATCTAATTTGGTATTCGGATATGGTTAGCAATGTTAGCTCAATTAATACAAATGACATGTCCTAAATGCATTCTTTCCAGCAACCAAGTGACAAGCGGGCACTGAATACACCACATCTTCGCAAACGTGGGTCATGCATCCAAAGATCCAAAGCTTTAAAAATGATTTAATAAGACTATGTGAATAGATAAAAAGGACAAAGCAGGCTCAATCTTCTACAGGACTGTGCTTTATTTTAGTCTAAGCAGAATATAATGAACTAGAGAACTACAGAGTTCAGGAGCACTATGGGAGATATCACCCCGAATCAGGGAAACAGACCCGAGCCAACACTAATTCAAATCACATCTCTGTTTCAAATAAAAAAAAAAACAGTAACTCATCTTGTTCATGTCAAAGAAAAAAATAAATGATTATTTCATTTGTTGTGAATATAAATACCTAAATATATTATGATAAAGTAATTTAGTATGATTACAGATGAAAAGAATGAAATATTTAGTGAAGCTGGGAATGTAATGACTTATGATACAAAGATTCATGATCCAAAATCACATTTGACTACATGGGAATTCTTTAAAGGCTCTCATTGAATGCTTGATTGGAGCAAACTACTCAGTTAGCTGAGTTGGTTTACATTTTGGTCCTTGTAACCAATGGAAATGGAGGTCGATGACCACATCCGCATTTGTGTCAGAATGATCTTGAAGCAAAACTGACTCTGGTAACATATTTGTGTTTACAAGAGATTTTTGTATGAAAAAGCATTTGGCAACCCCAGAATATATTGTGTCCGACCACTGTTCACAGGTAGTAGTACAGGCTGGGTTTAAGGCAGAATTCCCTCCTCACATTGGCAAGTCAACCTGACTGGAGCTAAACAGTGTGGCTATATCTACTGCTGGCACAATGTCTCCAGTGAATAAAGTCAAGTTAGAAAATAAACTTTTTCATAAAGGTCCCAAATGCAAAAACAGAAAAGAATAAAAACAGATACAGTATGTCATTACAGTGATTATCATGTAGTGATTACCCAGTGACAACCTTCAAGAAATTATCAAGCAAACAAAAATACAGTTTTTACAGTATAAAAAAAAAATCTATAATTAAAAATAATTAATAGAAAATACAGGAATCCACCCATGAATAAAAGACAATCAGCTATGACAGATTAGGTCTTCAAACCAATTTAACTTCAAAGTTTGATTTTTGTCTTGGTTGTTTTGTTTTTGTTTTGTTTTTTCATGGAGGGGGTTTGTTTTTTTGCTTTTGTCTTTTGCTTAAAACAACAAAAAGCCTCAGATGCCTCAGATTTCTCATGAACATGCAGTGGTGATTCATTTAAACTCAGTTGTGCAATGGACTCTAGAGTTTTCTAAACCCACACGACCAGCACCATCAATCATCCTTGTACAGTGCAGTTAGTTAATTCTGGTATTGATTTAAGAGTTTTCAGTCACAAAATCGCCTTGAACTTGCTCATCTGCAAGGGATTTCTTACAGGGATTGTGAAGCCACAAAAAAGAAATAAAAAATAACAATAAAGAAAAGGGAAAATGATCAAAGCATATCTGAATAAACCTCACGACAATGGGCCTATCCCAGCTTCAGTCAATAATCACAAAACAAAACAGAAAAAGAAAATAAAGAATCATTGACCAACATGAGTATCAAATCCCATTTTTGAACATCAGTGCGTCACTATACAAGAAATAAAACCATTTCTTCTGTTTTTGATAAATTATTTCATAGGGTTCTTCTCTTAGTTTCACTGAAATATATTAACTATTCTTTTATTTTTTTTTATGTTTGAACATGATCTATTGTACGACCTATAAAGAAGGTTAAACAGAATTGAAAAATAAGCTATATTGTATGTACAGGAGTAATGCAGCTGTGTGGTCAGGAGAGCAGTGGCAGATTGGATCAAGCAGGCAGGGGATTCTGCTGGGTTCTACCACAAAATCTGTTTGGTGCGTGCCCTCCTTCCAATCTTGGACTAACCCTGTATGTGTATGTTCTACTGTGTGTATTAAATGTTTGACTCAAAATTGGTTTATGTACATTTTAAACAAACTGTTTCCCGTTTCAATTCGTAAAACTACTGTAACTTCTCTGAATGTTTTAAAGCCCAAACTTTCTCCACCAAAGAATTTGCAAAAGTGTGGCGGTGGCTGATGCTTTTCTTGTCACACTGTCAAGCTTTAAGAATGCAGATGGATGAACTCTACTGTCACTGTCATATCTGTTCATCAGCCTCAATTGGACTAATCCAATTACCGCACAGGCGATCTTTCTTCTGTCTGAAGAATCATGACATGTCGGTGTACGCAGAATCCTAATTAACGGATCACTTCGGTGCCGTGGCTTAGGTTTGACACTAAGTCAAATACTCTAAGCCGTGGTCCAACGCTTAGGGTTGTCAGATGCATGTTCACAGTCCAAACCTAAGGGGCTTAAAAAGGACTACAACTCAGCTCGATCCCTGCACTGCTGTGGATACATTTTATAGTGACATCATTGTCCCACAGAGCTGGGCATCTCAACAAACTGCTATACAACCTTTCTCTGTTTTTTGTATTTTTATAGTCTATTTACATTAAGGAATAAAAAAAGCCTTTGTCTCCATTACTCTCAGCTATGTCGTTAAACATATTCACACACCTCCAGCGATTCACTGTGCATTGGTGGGTGGACTATGGCATCCTTGTTCTATCTTATGTTTTTTTTTTTTTTTTTTTGTTACTCTTGGAATTGGATGAGGATACTGTAAATCCAAAGCATGATTTAGGTGGTTCATCAGCCCTTCTGCTGGCTCAGCGCTCCCTGCGATGGGATACGATCTTACAGCTCCCACTGACCTTGTATTTGTGATTCTGCTCGACCTCCCTCAGGATCAGGGGTAAGGCAAGGCTCTGAACCTCTCCACTAATCATGACATCATAGCGCCTGATGCCCTGAGTATTGGGAGTGATTTTGTGGAGTTTCAGTTTAGCACACAACACCCCCACCACCCAGTGCCTATTTCCACCTCCACCTCTTTCCATACAAAATCCCATTTCCACAGCGAAACCCTTTCTGCACTAGAGTGAGATGACAGAAAAGCTCTCTCCCAAAGCAGCTATTAAATGAGAGGCATTATTTCTTCCCACCTGTCCAACAAGTTCCTTTAATTATCTCTCTACTTTCAGTCAATTACATTTCACTTCCTTTCCTTGACAATCACTGCTATTTTAGGGTGAGTGTTATGCACCCAGGGGGCCTGCGATTCGTAGACATGCTCTAGCAGTTCTCTGCTCGCCACTGGCTGGGGCTCTCTAAAGATACATCCTCCTCTCGAGAACTGACCGTGTGAGCAGTGGTGTAGTGTCAGCTGAGGAAATGGGTAAAGTATGTATATACCCCCCGCTATATCTCATTTAATGATACAGGGTCAGAGAGGGTACATGCATTAGTAACGGAACAGCAAACTGTCTAAAGGCTCATTGAAAAAAAAAAAAAACGCGTGTACACCTTTCACTACACCGCTGAGATGCTAATAGCCACAGTGAAGAGATGTGTTTTGGGGGTTTGGACAGTGCTTAATTGTTTTTAGCCACACAGTGAATGCTAAATATTCTGACAAATAACTTCATACTAATTTCCTTATTCTTAAATACCAAATTATTGTATTTTTGTTATATTGGTCTAAAGGCAAGTGTCAAGCTGTGTGTAGTCACCTCGGGCTGGGGGAAAGGGCAGCTGAATGAAGAGATGTAAAAATATTTATTTCTCTGATTTCTGGTGTGTTTTACATTTATTTCTATTTAATGCACATAATTTAAGTAACATTCTCCCACGGGCGTAAAACTAATAAGAGCACCCTTGTTAAGTGTTTTAAGTGCTGATTTCACATCGCCTAATTTAGCTCTGGCATAGCAGAGAGGCTACAGCACATGAACACTGCACTGTTAGCCAAGCAGACAGCAGGATACTAGGCTGGGCTGGATTTTGGCTCATTGGGGACTCAACCTGCCATTAGCAGTGGGAACTAGTACATCGTTTGTTGTAATACAGAGAAGATCAGGCATGCGAGGTTCGTGTTTGGCCTGACAATGCTTCACTTGCAGTACGTACAGGAAATTTTCATTGCTCACAGGACATTACATTTCTCATTGATTAGTTCAGCTTCAAGTAAATAACAGACAGTTTGCAGAACATGGCTTTGTTTTAAACTAGTTTACATTACTTCATGAAGCTTCTTGCATCTCCACCAAATGTCTGATTGAGGGCAGAGAAAGGAGATCTGGTTTTTACCTCGAACATATTTGAAGGCAACTTTTAAAAAGCTGTCATTCAGATCGGTGTCATTTTGAGAGAACTACTGTGCTACATGCTTTACTTTTTTATTTTCCGTCCTGCAACAACTGCTGCAACATTGTGGGTAAAGAAATAAAAAGTGCTCATACATACATCATCCACCTTTGTCTTTACATTTTTGTAATGTCAGTCTACTCTGCAATCCCTTACTATGATACGGGTGGTTTAATCCCACATCCTCCATCACCACTTCGGTTAAATTTGGCAGTATTATTGGTGCCAGGTCAGCTGTCAGCAGCCTTGCCAGGGAGTAGGCACAAACATAATTCTCTCTAATCTTCCTTCTGTCATCCATGTGCATGCAGGGGACCATCTCTCTCGTCATTTGGTCCAAGTGATTATCCTGGTGATTTTTCACTTGGTTGCTGCTAATGTATAGAGGCTGGTGATTACAGTGTGATTAGAAGGAAAGGTGAAATAGCATGTCTAATACGGTGCAGGAGATAATTGAAGGGTAGTGAGCACAGACATTAGCCTGGTTTGAAAATGGTGTTCCAGGGGGGCAGTCATTGAATAGTTGGGATAAGGTTTTGGAAAGGCATGGCTGATTTTAGGGCAAGGGAAACAGAGTTCTTGATCAGTAACACACGTACCCGTCTTACTGATCAAGAACTCAAATCAAGCCTTTTTGCGTATCTAAATGGGAATGGCAATACATTAAGGACAGTGGAATAAAATGGCACACTTTACAAGGCCTTTCTTCATTGATTTGGAATAGATCTAGTCTGCATTTTTCTCTGAAGAAAGAAAGCGATAGGGTGAGGGGGTAGCAAAGAGAAGAGCCTCAGTAGTAATTGGGAACCAGTTGAACTGAAGCACAAGGTAGAAAGCTCCTGTTTCCTGATCTATAATCTTGTTCTTTCAAAGTAAATAGCACAGACATAGACATGGAACATTTAAAATTTTATAAATTAGGTGACTGGAGATCATCCTTGAAGCATACGTTTATAGGATTTTGATGTAATGTTTGGTTGTTGACTTCCTCTCTTCACTTCCCCCCCTCTCTCCTGGTAGCCTCGGCTGGCTTCTTGCTGCCAGCTGTCAGTGCTGAAGAGGGCTGGTGTACGGATGTTAGCTGGTTTCGACTGAGAAAATTGGGACGTGTTCAGAGTGACTGCAATAGCATCGCTCCTCCCTCTAGACTCATTCCAAACATATTGATCTGCTTTTAAGGAAGCGCCTGCTCTAAAACAGTCAAAACACAGGCTACAGGACTCTAAATCAAGATATGACACTACTGGAGTTCTTTACTCTGTCCTGCTTGTTGTAGCAAGAGCGGCTACAGATGAGCTGAATGATAGTTAACAGTGACTGTTAATGTAGATATAGTGCGTTTGAGGTCTAGTGCTGATACAGTAGTTTCCCGTATATATGAAGAATGCAAGTCAGAGAACATGTTAACAATGCAATTTACAGTGTATTTGACAGAGCTAAATGAGCCCTAACAGCCTGCACTCCTTTGCCATCAATACTGTAAATCCAATTTGTCTTCAGAGAAATGTTTGTTCATATCTGCCAACAGACAAAATACTTTTTTTTTTTCAATCTGGAGTTTTGCAGCAACTCCAAAAGAAATGCACATCCTTGGTTTGTCATTTATACAAATGTTTTTTTGAGGGAATTCCAGTGCCATAAGGGCCAATGCATGAATCCTATGTAGTTAAGTTCATTCTGCTGGCAGTTTCAGTAGCTGTCACCTTACTCCATCTCTCATACCGTTTCCCTCATGACCACGCATTAGTCCATCTCTCTTTTGGAACCATTTACCTTTTTACAATTTGTTGCTTCATAATTCACACTCCATTTTGTGATACAAAAGGCCAAGGAAACAAACCAACAAACAAACGTAACAAAAGACACCCCATGTCCATGTTGCTTGGTCTTTACAGTGGATTGTCGCTTGAACACAAAGGCTAGTGGGAAGCCTTGCACATTTGCACCCTGTCCAGCACAGACATTAGCAGGTTCCTCTTTTTTTTTTTCTGTTTGTTTTTTGTCGTCGTTCTTTTTTTTCCGCCTAGAACAGTCTGTTCATAGCTGTCAGACAGTGCGATGACTTTTCCATCTTGGTGATCGAGATATCCAGTGCCTGTTACCATAACATCCAAGAGAAAGAGACTTGTTGCGTACAGGGGCAGATGAATGTTTCCTTCCCCTTGCCCTCCCCCTTTGCTCCCTTTTCATTACAACTTCAAGTATTTTTTTTAACAGCAAAATTTAGCAAATCTACATTTTTTTCTAGTCTACTTTACTATTCTACAACTGGTGCTAAATCAGCATCCAGAGCAAAAGATCAGCCCCTACACTACGATTCCATGTCTTTTTTAATACATTATTTCCATTTTCTTTTATTCATACTTACAGTAGGCCACTGGATATTGATTTAATGATTTTTTTTTCTTACTACGAGTAAATTGTAATACTTGCAGCTACAAGGTATGAGTTTTTAAATATATATTTATATATTTATATATTTATATTCTTTTAAAAAGCGTTTAGTCCTTTGGTCCCTATTTCCTAAGGAATGATGCATGTAAATTATCCTGGATTCTCCTCTTCTCTCCTCTTCTTCTTCTCGTTTTCTTCTTCAATCCAGAGCTTGCCCTGTCACAGAGCACAACACCTGTGTAGGCACAAAAACCAAAATGGCAGCAGGCTGGTGTGTGTTTGTCTTTCTGTGCGTGTGTGTGCATGTGTGTGCGTGTGTGTGCATGTGCATGTGCATGCATGCGCGCACACAAATGTGTTTGCTGCTGTACTTGAGTTGGCATTTGCACGTATTTATACATATACAAAGTAGATTTTTTTTCTTGTTTTTTTTTTAAGTGTAGCATTTTTAAATGTGTATTGTTTTGTCTTGGTTTGTTGTCTGTGTTTAAGTGTGTTTATCTGTATCCCGTGTCAGTATGCATGCTTTGAGCATAATGCGTCTGTAAAGGTTTTTTTTTTCCCATCATGTCTAAAAAACAGCAGCAAAAACTTGGTCTCTGCAAAAAATCTTCTTCCACAGACGCCAAAGCAAAACAGGGAAAAAAGAGGCATTTGCGAAGAAAACTGAAAAAGAAAAACAACAACAACAACTCTGGGATCCTTCTCTTAGTCACCCAATCTTTCAGCGGGTTTCCAGCAGGATCAAGGGACCACCCTTCCTTCATGATATGTAGCAGAGCAAGAAGTCTTTGTACTTTTACTGCACTTGTGGAAATAAGGTGTTGTGGCCCTTCATCCTGTAACATAGAGCAAGAGAGGGAGAGAGATGGAGAGAGGGGAGAAGAAGGAGAGTGGATTCAGTGAGGCTGTGGCAAACATGCTCAGGGTTGCTGGCTCCTGGTTATCACACAGACTGACAGGCACAGCTAACAGTATGAGAAACAGACGGGGAGGGGGGGAAAAAAGAGGAGTGTGTCAATCAAAAGCAGAAATAAGTGGGCTAGAGGTGGGGTGAGAGATTTGTGTTTTAACCGTATGGAACAGACATCTACACGGTGACAGCACTAATCCAAGGAAGGCCTAATTTAAACTGACTACGTCTCCCTGCATAAAAATATGCAGCTGAATGTCGCTGCCATTCATCTTATTGTTAATTTATTACAAAAAAAATACAACGAGAAAAAGTCGGAAACAGAAAAAATAAGACAGTAGTGTGTGAAGGTGAGGGTTAACATTGCGTAATGATTATAATGACAGAAAATTTGATGGTTGCCCCACCCCCCCACAATTTCATTTTTTCAAGAAATAGCCTCCAATTAGGATCCCATTAAAAAGCAAGCTTGCTTGTCTTCTGTCTTTGTGTTGACTTGTTTTGCTTCACTAGATGTGTCCGTGCTGTTGAGCTTTGGATATAAAAGAACTATTTTACAACCTATCATCCCTAATATGTTGTAAGCTATGATGTGGGTAAAGAAAGGCTATGAAATCATAGCAAATCACTCTCTGGGAGTGAACATGAAAGGGTCTGACTTTGTGACGGGAACACACGCCCAGACACTCTTTGTTCTACCTTTCCATTCCTGTAAATGAGCTTGTTACCATTTCATAATAGATCTGCTTTTCAGATGTGGGAGCAGGGATTCTAACTTATTTCTTATATGTGCCAAAGCAAGCACAGCCATTAGCTGCATAAGGCACTAACAGTCCAGATTACAAATGCCCTTTCTTTATTTGCCACTAGCAATTCTCTCTGTATACCTACCGCAGCGCAGAAGAAACGCACATTGGCTTTAAAATAGATATGTTTTCTCTGCAAGTAAACAACTTTGGAAACATCACAAGTACTTCATCCTCCGACTTTGTCAGATAATAAAGAATTTCTTTTCATAGTGTTTTGTCCCTACATTATGCCCTCCCCCTACACCACCACCAACTTAGATGATTCTATAAAAGACACCTGGCAGTTAGGAGTCATATTTGTTGGCAGGAAGACCTTACTCCTCCCAGCTTGCCAGGTTAGACACCCCCCAAGTTCATTGGATAGAACTCAGGGGGGTGAGTTGCCTGCAGGGTGTCTAAAAAGAATAGGGCACAGCGAGTTTGATGAAAACGACTAAGTCTTATCAGGGTTTGGCCTGAAGGGATAGAAACAAACTCACTTGCAAAGAAAGGACCTTTTTCACTGTGAACCTTTGTGCTGCCTTTTTGTTTTACACACAGAATAACAATTATCTCAAATACAAGAAGCAAAAACACAAGTGCTAATATATCTGCCAGCATAATACTAAACAAATACAAATACAGGCAGAAGTAAATAATCACCCCAGGTATTTGTCTTTTGTTCTGTTCATGCGCCCTGCTTATACATCGACTGTATGTGTACAGTATGGCAGTTTGGTGGACAGATTTTGGCCGCGTGGGTCCACAGTGCTGCCTGCAGCTCTGCTATCACAGTGTAATTGGTTTGCACCTTCATAAATAAATAAATAAATGGGAAGTGATTCTCATGTTAGGCAAACAAAACAATCTTGCAAAAGTACTCCCTGTGCAGATGGAATCCACACAGAAGTGGAGTGTCAACATTTGCCTGTGCTGTCTCTGTGAACGGTGGAGATTTAATTGGCTACACAAACATAGGGTCATCTTGGCCGTCTCTCGACTAAACAGCTGTCGATCAGGGGGAGAAAAAGGTCCTTTTTGCAAAGAGTCAGACTTTTTAAAACAGAAAAAAAAAAGTTAACTGGCAAAAACAATTTTGATGTGAGTGTGAAGAAATAGAGAAATAGCAAATACAGTACATCCATACACATGAACCCCACAAAAAAAAGTAAAACATCACAAGGGCACACGGTACAATAGCACAAAGGGTTAAAGGCCACTTCCAGTTATAACCAACCAACCAGTCAGCACGTCAGTTACATTATGTACAACAGGTACCAGCCAAGAAAGGCATCGGTTTACTGCACTCCACAAACTGCCAAGATACAAAATACAGTATATATATATATATATATAAAAGGAGGGCAGAATGTAAAGAGATAGAGTTTAGAGATATCAATCAACGCCACTTCATGCAACTCAGTCACAGTCCCACCACATGACGTCATCCAAAATAAAATGACACCATGGGTTCAACTTACAGCTGTGGGAACTTGGCACCGTGATGGGTGTGGGGGGAGGGTGTGGCTATAGCGGAGAAAGGCCACCTCACACTGTGATTGGCCGTGTCAGGTTGCCAGGTTGGTAGGGGTGCAAAAAAAGGACAGAAACTTTTCCTTAAGTCAGAATTAAAAGCACCCTTTCCATATTTGTTCTCTCACTCTCACTTATTCTGCCTGACAATTCAAACAAGGTTTCTATGGTTATTACCATAAAAATAAAAAATAAAAGAAAGAAATGACAGGTAAAACAGGAATAACAGAACAAATAATCTTCAACACAGCACAAAAAAGCCTTTTCCTTGTGCCTCACTGTGGTGGTGAAATATTCTTAGGCTGACAACATTTGCAGGTTAAAAGGTTGAATTGATGTTTTTATATTCACAAAGATAACCCTTAAGGCAGAAATGCATATTTCAGAAACTTGTCCTGTCTACAGTAATTGGATTTGCCTTGCATTGTTTGCTATGAGGGTGGCCGTACAGTGAGCGCTTCAGCTTTTTTGCATTAAGTTTATCTTTAAGACACAGAACGCAATTTCAGAGTAGCAGGGCTCCTGAGACCAGCGGAAGAGAATGCTGTCTGATCATGTTTTTAATTCAACTTCAAAGCAAAGTTGTCAGTATTAAAAATACAAAAAAAACAAGGCCTCTACACATTGAAGTTTTTACCAAAGTAACACAAAAAATCCATCCAAGTTTCATAAAGTTCTTCATTGTTATGATATAGTTGAATTTAGAAAAATAAACAGTTGCAGTTGAACTCATTAGCTGCTGAAGAAGTCATGTACTGTCTTCCACAATACAAGGCAATAAATGACCAAAAAAAGATCCTCAGTAGATTGGTCACATTTTTCAAGTACACCTTATTTATTTTAGATCCCTTATGGTTTTTTAAGAATCTATAAACCCGGAGCTTTGGCATAGAGCCCTCGGAAACCCCACTGGTGTATTTTTTCTTTAATGTTTTCATGGAATTGCTCTAGGTTTTTGGTCTATTGGTTTTCTTTAACTCAACAACAGAACTGGTGTAATAACTGAAGAAAAACACTGAGATGGATTGAAACGGACCAGAGGCGAAGGAAGACATGAAAAAAAGAGAGAAACAAACACATACACGTGCATCGGCACACACACACACAATAACACACACACGCACACACCTCTTGATAAAGTGTGTGTGCGGGGCATGTCTGTACTTGGAGACATTCTGAGTACATCTCAATGACTGCCCTGTCATTCAGTGTTGTTGCAGGATATTTTCCATTTGTCCCTCATTGATGTGCTAAATCAAAATCATCTCCCACTTCTCTTCTCAGGGAGTCTGCTTTGAAAGCCTGTCTTCAATTAGCAAGACACAGCTCTATTCAAATGCTATCAGCCAAAGCATAAAGGCTGCATCTATCATTTGTATTGCATATCACCTTCCATTAATACCATTTTGTGGCTTTTAAAGAGTCAAAGCTAAAACAAACAAATGGTGTTATTGTGCCTTTTTTATGGAGCTGTATAACCCAGGCTTATGTTATTGTAATGAAAAGTTGTCTGGCCAATTGGACTAAGAGAGCATGCATCTATATCGTTTTCTCCCGGGGAGCTGCACTTTGTAACAGATGGGCAATGGCTCCTTGAACCAAGCCCGACACTGTGAAATGAGTCTTTATTGAGGAATGGTGTCACTTTAAGTAAACCATCTTTTTATTTGTATTATTTGGTTTTTGTATATGAAAGCTCTGACTTTATAAAGCCCAAGTGAAACAAACTGTGGAATGTGGAAGATACCTGGTGGCAGATATACAGTATTAGAAGCAAACCTGAGGATTTGCTTTGTTAACTGTGGATTTGCAAGTGCTTTTGTTCACTCTACTTTGGGCGTGTATACTTCATTAAAACAGCATAATGAAAAAGTTAAACACAGGATATACTTGGGCATAGTTCACAGCTATTCCACAAGGGATATGCTTGATTTAACTCGATTAAGTTGTAACTCTAGTTTTATTGTAAATATTTCAATATTAAATTTGCTCCGTAAACAATGGCATATTTTTGAATGCCCAAGTTTTTAAACTTGCAAACACTGAGCCACATAGATTTGTTTTTAATTTATTTTCATGATAAATCGCGAACATTCAATGGCCTTTGTGCTACATTCGGTAAGTTTACGGTTATTTAAAATAGACATATGTACTTACAGGATTACAAAAAGTTATCTTAATTAATTCAAAACCATATTCATCTGGTGTGTGTTCTGCTATATGAAAACATTTGGAAACAAAGGATGACGCAATATAACGGTGGCCAATGACAGAGAACAGAGAACATATTGGTAAAGCATCACTTGAACAAATCAAATGGTGCTTACTGAGGTTGTTGTTGTTGTCAATCATTATACAAGCAACTGCAGTTTATAGTGTGAGTAAGTGCTTTTCCATTAGGCATATGTTTGTTTATTTTTTGGAGCACAAACTTTGCTTTCAGACTTTCCATATTATTTCAATATGCTCATCTGTAGTTTTGTAAAAAGTTATTATATAAATCTTTTCTCTATTATTGCATTTCTCTTCTCATTTTCTCTTCACATTTTCCTTGAATTACAGGCTCTTCTGTAGCGGCCCCTGGATTTTGCTAAGGAGCTGACAGAAACGTAATGCTGAGCTATTTTAGGAGAAAAACAATTGCTGTGTTAGGTTTTATGAATTTGTAGCTTAACAATTTGCATCGATTCTCAACGCCATCCTCAGTAGACGGATAATTATACACCGCTGGGTATTGATGATGTCATCAGTTTGCACTAGAGCATCATGCAGGTACAAATTAGATTTCAAACCCCAGAAGAAACAAAAACAAATCAGTGGAGCAGGGCATCCTGACAAAATCTCAAGGCTGATTATTTGCAGAAGGGCTGTGCAATGTGAAACCTAGTGCCCTGACACTTTCACAGCCCGTGTTTAAAAGCAATACGTGTTGACCTGAAAAATACAATTTCATGTCATGTCAGATCTCGTGGGGACAGCCAGATAGTGATTACAAATATAATTTTTTTTTACCACCCCCATCACCAGTTGACCACATTTAATATTATTCAAAGCAATTTGTGCGTGTTTTCATTATTATTTCATATTGACTATTTCTATAAAGAATAGAAGAGAAAGTGCAGCCCAGATAAGTGATTGGGGAATTGCAAAATGTTAAATTTGCCCCACAGTGCAATCTTTTTAAACTGTGGTCAGTTACAGATACATTAAGGATTAATATGTATTATTATATTGCTTATTTTGTGCAATGAAAATATACTGTATGACTGAATAATTGCTAAATGTCTAAAAGGTGATTTAAACGAATAAAAAGCTTCAAATATTTAATTTTGAAGATCGGTAAAGATGGGTTCGAGTGTATAGAGGTTAAACTATATCAGGGATATAGGGTAAAGCACTTTGACATATTAACAAGACTGTACTAGATCAGTTACAAAACAATCTAAAGTAGAAAAGTTTCATACAGCCATGGTGTGACATGCTAAGACATGGGTGTTACTGTACCTGGGTATGGACAGCAGACAAGTCAGTAAGGTCGGTTGGCATCCTTTGGCCGTTTTAGCTGCACCTTCAGCCTCTTCATGCCTATCTGAAAGCCATTCATGGCCTGGATTGCGGCTTGAGCACTGGATGGGTTATCAAAACTCACAAAGCCTGAGACAAGAAAACAGAACGAGAGAGAGATGGAGGCAGAGCAAAACAGAAACATGGAACGAAAAAAGGAACAAAACATGAAGGAAGAAGAATGGCGAGAGATGAGAGCGAAACGGGAGGAAGAGAAGGGGAGAGGAAAAGGGACCGGGAGAAAAGGCGGGCGAGATGAAAGAAAGGGGAAGAGAGGAAGACCCTTTTTAACGCTCAACAATGGGTCTTTGTTTTCTCTTTTCAGCAGATTAATTGAAAATCTCTGAATTAAAAAGATTACATAAAATACCACAAAGACTAACAATAGATATTAAAAATCAAACGAAGAGGCGCTATTAGAAACTCAGAGTTTAGCTTCAACAGAGAATAAAAAAACATGAAAAGGTGTTCAAAGATTAGACATGAAAAAGAGGCTAATGTGTGTTGATTTTTTTTTTTTTTTTTTGCGAAAATGAATAGTTACCTGAGGGTTTAAGTGTCATAAAAGTGACAGAGGTGTATGTGTGTGTATGAATGAGTGAGAGAGAAAGTGTATTTACATGTCTGTGTGCGCCTGAGCGTGTATCTCAGTAAAGAGTAAAGGGCATGGGGGTCGTGACGAGATGCTAGCAGCAAGATGTGTAGGACGGAGGTGCATGCTGCTCTGAGTTATCACCTGGGTGTTGAGGCGGAATGAGCCCACGGCTTTCCACACTGGGACTCCTTGCCTCTGCTTATCAGGCACCTCTGTGATTGACGGCCCGAATTTTCCGCCAGCCAGCTGATTTGATCACACCGCTATGGGTCCAATTTAATTTGGGGGGAGAGGGCAGGCTTTTGTCAGTGCGGGTGAGATAAGGCTGCTGCTTTTACAAACCCTTTAAACAAACTGAGCAGGGATGGGCCTGTCAGTTGGCAGTGATCCCCCCTCCCAAACCTACATACACACACTATCCCTGACTTTAATGAATCTCCATACCTCACATTTACATCCACATACACAAGGTGATAGGAGGCTGTGGGTCAGATGACAGACACTGCAAGCTCTGCAAACTTGAAGCACTCAAATCGGTGTACATTAAAATAAAAGCTGAAGAAGTTATTTGAACGTGTTTTCCATTTCAGCCGTTTTCTCCAGACAAAGTAACTGGCTGATGTTTCATATCTTTGATGCAGCGCTGACTGTGATGTGCAGCTCAGTACACTGAATACTACTAGTGTTTGAGGTATGGCTCTCACCGCAGCCATCCATATCAGCAGAATGTCTGTCTGTACACATTGTAATGTTATGCATTTTTAATAAAAAAAATGCACACAAAGTGCAGACTTTATTGGATGACAGGGTGGAAAATGCAAGTTGAGGACCAGACTGAGCAGCTGAGAGTGTTGGCAGTATATATCTCACATTGCGATAATGCAGGGTTGGCTGTAGTCTGCTGATGAGGTCTTGGTTCAAATACTCTCTTAGGCTGGGAAAACTAATGTCTGCTGTAATTAACACTCAACTCCCTGTGAACAAGTTAGTAACCTCCAGGTGATCCACTGAAGCTGCTTACTAGTCAGGATTGGTCAGAGGAAGTTCTTGTGCCTTAGCGTTTTAATACATTGCTAGTTGTTTATTTTTATGATTAGTATATTGTACCTTTGGTAGAAAAAATATGACTTTAAAGCAGAATTTTTGAATGTATGAATGTATAGGTGAGCACTGCTGGAACAAGCACAGGCAACTTACACTGACTTAAAAGGGGGGAAGAACAAAAAAGGCAAAGAGAAAAACAAACAAAAAGAAACAGAACATAAAGCTCAGATATGTTGTTTCACCGCATCTAAGAGCAGAGGGTTTCATATTTAAAGCGTGTGTGCCATTCTCTGAAAACCTTTTGGAATTCATTATCTAGCTGAATCCAGCTAATTCCACTTAACAGGATAAGCTTTGATTACTTTTAAAAGTCAATATTGAGTGACTAAATGTGGAGGATTCAGCTCAATGTCATTTCCATAGAGCCCCAGGTTAAAGTGAGCACAACCGTATAGCTCCTGACCAGTTAATGTCTACAGGTGTCCACTATCCCCTTATGGGCACAGCAAGCTGCATCACCCAGAGAGTTTCTGTTACGTATCTCGCTTATCATTGTTTTTAATGGCTTGAAAATCAAATATATTATAAATTTGCTCCTTCTCCATCAAACCAGCACAAGTGTTTAATGTCAGACCATATCACATTTTCATACGCATTTTTCCACAGTGCAAATACATATACTAAACAGACATCTGTCTGAACTGACATTGATGCATCCCTGTAGAGTATACTCCAAATCCTACTCCAAAAATACATCCTTTATAGGAATATGCTTCGAGTGCTCCTCCAATGACCTTTTCATCATATTCAAATTTTCAAGCTTCTCTGTAAACACTCCATCTCAAAGAGTGATGTCTGATTACCTCCTCTCAAAATCCCAAAATGTAGTTCACCTGTGCTGCAGAGAAATCAGGACACGCAGATGTTTGATCTAAACTTTGCAACTACTGACATTTACATTATGCTGCGGTGAGCAATTTGCAAAAACTATTTCATTTAAAAATATTAAACTAAATTTGTAAAACACTGTACCTACTAAAATATTTAAATACAGTAGGTAAGTTAACTTTTACGCCAATCATTTAAATCAGTAGATTTAGGTTCCATTCATCCATCCATTTATTATCTGTGGCCGCTTATCCTGTTTAGAGTTGTGGGGGGCCTGGAACCTATCTCAGCTGTCCCAGCAGAGGCAGGGTACACCCTGGACAGGTCGCCAGTCTATCTCAGGGCCTGGATTTACGTTTTAATTAGAGAAAGTAGAGGCAAAAGTGCATAATCTGGATTAGAATATGGTGTTGTGCTGTTTATAGGACAGCAGGAAAATAAAAATCCCAGTTAACTAAATTTTGATGTCGCTATTGGAATGTTTATGTTATAGACCTCAGTAGCTATCTGTTATTTAAATATTTATTTATTCACTTTTGCATGTACAGCGGTAGGAGTTTAAGAGGACTTTGGAATTTTCTAAATGTATATGTAAATATGATAAATGACCTAAACTAGATAAAGGTAACCCAATTAAACAATTGAGAAAAACATAGAAACACTCATCGTGCCACATGTATTCATGCTCCACTGTATGTGAATATACACTAAATTTACAGTCTACAGTGCCCATTAACATGTCATCAACACTAAACTTACACACTGTAAGATTCTGTTCAAACTGTTCAAGTTCTTGGAGGCCTAATAACTTATCCCCTTTAATGCCCCGCATCTTCAGCCTAATTTGTTAATGTCTTACAAAAGAGCCCTGGGGCAGCTGCTATAAAAAGGAGGGGAGAAATGAGTGAAAAAAAAAGAAATCATGGGTTAAATTGCTGTTTTTCAGCCAAGATCTTAATTACTAGCTGAGGAAAATAAGCCAGTGAGAGTGATGAGGTCACTGCCCCTTTGTCCTTCCCCCTTGTTGACTGACGGATAGTGATAGCGAGTGGCATATGTTTAGAGTGGAGCACACACAGGGAAGGAGAGATAGACTGTCCTAAGATGGGCAGAGAGAGCGAGAGAAAGAGAGACACATGAGGGAAGAGAGAGGGAGGAGGCCTCATAGACATGCCACGTTGAAGAGAAACTGAAAGAAAGCCAATGTTGGGAGTCTCTCTCTCCCTCTCTCTGCCTGTCTCCTGAGTGCTGCTGTCCAACTGAATCAACAGCAAGGCCCACACTAGTCTATTATTATCTCTTTAAGCCCATGGATTCCACCTGCACCGCCTCCAACCCGATGAACTGGTTGGCTGTGTGGGAGGTGAGAGGTGGGGAGAGGGTGGCAGGATACTGCTGAAAGATTTTGGGAGAGGTGGGTCTGGGACAATGCTTTTGTCTTGAGAAAGTAAAGAGAAGGGGAGATGGATGCTGATTGTATTAGAAATAGTGTGATAGAAAATGTTATAAATACATAGATGTGTGGAGCTTGTTGCCTCCTCTGCTCAGTGGCAAGAAACCCTTCAAAATGTTAATGGAGGCTTGATTTGGGTAGACTCTTGGAGTAAAAGATAAAGCAAACACTAATTTTTGTGAGGAAACTAAAATCTTGTACGTTTGTTAATTTCAACAATTTGTTATTTATCGGCTTGTTTTCGCTGTCAGTTTTTGACTCACCAAAACATTTGCTCTGATTGGTCGCTCGGTCCACAAAGACTTTTGCAGAGATGACGTTGCCAAAAGGCAGGAACATTTGCATGAGCTCTGCATCTCCGAACTCCTGGGGCAGGTGATAAATAAACAGGTTGCAACCTTCTGGCCCTAGTGATGAGAGAAAGACAACAGGAGGTTACATGGGATCATAAACAGGAGATACCCACTGAGAGAGGGACTGACCATAATAACATGAGTGGAAAAGGACTTAATAAAGAAATCAAGACCTGGTTGTTGTGGCATATATGAACTACCTTAACACTTGATAGCAATACAAATGTAAACAGCCACATAAATGTAATAGGACAAACAAGAGAAAAATAGACCAGAGGCTGAGTGAAAAAAACAGAAGACAGTTATATTGATAAACATTAAGGAGCAGAGAAGGAGAGCATGCATTAAGACATAAGCCAAGTTTTTGCCCCAATTACTGTGTGACAGTGGGACTGTCTTCCAATCTCTCTCCATCCCTCCACACTCATCCGCCCAGCTGCCACATATTGTACAGCCCAGTCTGGATAAAAGGAGGAATGAACTGGAGGGAGAGAGAGATGAGATGGACTCAGGGACAGTATGCTTGCAGCTGGCTGCCTGGCTTGCATTCACTCCTGTCTCATTGCTCAGGGCGATAGCATGACGAGATGAGACTGGGACTGGTGAGAACGCTGATAAGAGGGCTGCAGTGGTGGTTGGCTGTAGTGCTGTAATGCTTTGGCAAGATATAGGACACACATACACGCACACACACATACACACACACACACACACAAACGCACAGACACATACACACACACGCACGCACACACACACACACACACAAGTTGACGGAATGGGGATTTTTTATTTATTTTGTAGCAGTTTAAGACTGAATTTCAGTTCTGTCTGTTAAGGTTTAGATCTCTTTTAGGTCTTTAAAAAAAGTGGCTTTTGAGAGAAAGAAATCTCTGCAACTGTGTAGCTAAAGTTGATAAGCTGCACACGTTTCTTGCAAAAATAGCATCCCCTGTCTTTTGGTGCTCTCATGATCACTTCTGTCTGCCAAGTTTAACTGTGTACATTATTTCTACCAAAGGGCTTTTTCCCAGCGCTTGAAACCTTTTGTGAAACTTAATTTTTCTACCCTTGTTCCCACCAGAGGAACCAGGGTCTAAGTTGCAGTGAGTCCTGGGCCATAGTCTTACCCCCTAAAGTCCCTAGTCTGGCAGTAGTATTTTTTGAAAGTTCAGTGTAAAGTAAATGTAGTGCTGACTGTACAGTGGCAGTGCACCCAGTGTTTGACACTTCCGGCATTTTATTACTTGGGGCTGAGCAAGAGGATTGTTTTGTTTTACTTTCCATAAAAAGTATGAACTATTATTATGCTACTATTATAATAGCTGCAATGGTTATTTAAATACAAATACACATAGTAAGGAGTGAGTGTCAGGAGTGGAGTGAGTTGGGACAATGGGGACTTTTATTTAATCTTCCAGGGGCTTTCGCTCTGCTGTGGAAATGCAAATCACAATGGACTGGAGGGACTTTTACTCCAGGGGAGGTTCTTGGGTTTTAGTCCCTGGGAAAGTAAGTACTAAGAACTTTCTGGTTGAAATGCACTTAAAGTTTTTTCTACATCTCTCGGGGAGGGCTACTTCAAACTTGATGTAATAAGCAGTAGTGTAAAGCCTAGATACAAGTGAGGTTGCCACACCTTTCCCTGCTTGTGGCTTGAAGCTAGATTAGATTCAATTAGCACAACACACCAAACTTAGAGTTGCGTTGTAGGTACTATTGAAAAAAACACTTTTGGACCATTGCTTTGCTTCAATTTGGATATGTTTTTAACTATTGTTGCTCTTACAGTGTTATAGGAGTGTAGGTACTCAAACGTACTCAAACATCAGAAGAGTTGTATACTTGAATAAAATATACAATAAGAATAAATTTGAATAAAAGACAACAATAACAAGACTTACAAGCAAAAAGCTGGCTTTTATTTTTTTAAAATTTGCCGTAACCACAAACAACCACCTACAAACTGATTTGTAGCTTTGATATTTTCACCTTGGATCTAAAATATTTCTGCGTATGTTATACTGTAGTTAGCAGTAGTGCAGTAGTGTAGTGATGAACTTACCCCAATTCTCTTGAAAACAGTCTTATTATTAACAATATTGGTGTTTGGTGCAGATTTTGGTCCAATCATGGTGGCTGCTTCACATTCTCTATGTTAAAAAATAACTATACTGTGTCTTGATTTTTGAACGTAGTTTCGTAGTTCACTGCAGTTTTGTTGAAGCTGATGTTTAACTGTGCCTGTACTTTCACATTTAGTTGTCTCTTGTTAAGTGGCAAGGCTGCAAACTGTGGCAATGGATTAAGAGAGACTGGGAGAGCAGCCAAAACTCAGAGGAGGCCAGATCTCAGACAGGCCACTGGCTCAATTTAGGTGTATGTGTGTGTTTACTTTTGTCTGCGATTCTGTCCCTCTGTGTGTTTGCATTACCATGATTTCTATAAATCTTGCTAATGTTTAAAATATTCCAAGATAGCAATAAGAGATGCGATGAACATACTAGCTGTGTGTGTGTGTGTGTGTGTGTGTGTGTGTGTGTGTGGGTAATGTAAACTTTAACCGGATAAGTAGTACAAATAATGAAAGGATGGATGAATGTGTCTAAGATTATACAGTACAGTACATGTATAATACATGTATGAGGATACTTTTGTTCACACTTTATTAATTGTTCACACACACACACACTCAAAAGAAAACACAAACAAAAATATACTCCTGGGAATGTTGGAAATATTTAATTTCAGAGTTCCTAATCTGAATATTAATGCCACTCTACACTGTCTCATACAATCATATAGATGAATAATTGAGACTGAGGAATAGTGTCAAAAAGAGTGATTTACCATCACCGTATGTCCTAGCCTTTATTACATCTGAGGCAGTGGCATAAGAATGAACACTACACTAGGAATGGTAATAAATTATTATGCATGCAGCTAATTAATCTGATGAATATTTATAACCACTTAAACACATTGTAATGGACTGATTAAGCAGTCCAACGCTGTGAGTTTGAATTAGTGCAGTTTTTGAATAATGACAGAGTAACTTTCCATCTCACTGCTAATGTTCTTCTCTTTAAATGGGGAGCCTTTTTCTCACATTTTCCCCAGCCAGCTTTTTCCCTCCCTCGCTAATTCAAAGCAGCACAGCTACATTAGAATGGAACATGGCAATTATCACCTTTTATCTTGGGTGGGCGCACTTGCTCGCTCTTACCTTCCCTCTGTTGCTGGGGAATGATGGTTGGTTGCTGGGGGAACGCTTGGCTGATTGGCGCATAGGCGGCAGGGTAGGCTGCTGTTGCAAAGGGAGAACCAGAGTGGAATTTTTCACATCTCCATTTTCATATTTGACATAACAAAACTCAAATCATTATTCCATTGTTCATTTGCGTCCTCTAGACATTGCATAAATAAATTGCATTATGACTCGGAGCCTAGGCTCATTTGGCTGGTGGATCACCACACAAAGAGCATGGCAAAAAGGGAGCAGAGTGCCGTTCAACTAAGCCGACACAAAGAAAGAGAGGGAGACTTAACACCGTGTTAATAAGAGCTGATGTCAGGCAGAAAGCAATGGTTATTCGAGGTCTGTGTCACCTCTCGTGTAGAAGGCTATAGCAAATTTAGATCCTGTCAGTGTACCTTTGAAATTAAGATTTTTGCCTGTGTGTGTAGGTGTATAATCAAGTCGGCCGAAATCCTTTTGCAATTCTAATGTAAAGTAGCCTAATCTGGGACAAAATCGACTGGTCATCTGTCTATTGCTACCTGTCGTAGTGTCTGCTGATGATACAAACAGAAAATGAGAGAATAGAGAGAAAGGGACAGATGGAGAAAGTGAGAGAGGAAAGGAGATAGGAGAGACAGATCACCTGCGTAGTGTTGGACGCCAGCATATGCCTGTTGGAGAGGGTCGGTCACTGTTGGACTCTGTGCTGCAGAGATACAGAAAGAGCGACAGAGAAAGGGGGTGACAAGAAAAGAAAACAAACGCACAAGACACAAGGAGAAGATGGTCAAGACAGACACAAAGACAAAGAAAGATACAGAGAAACTGGCTTAGGTGTGGAGAACTTTTAGGAGGTAAGATCAGACAGAAGTGTTATTAGAAATTTGCGTTGTCACATCACTCAGTTCTTCAAAATGTCTGTTTGCCCCAGATGTTTGCATCAAATATTAACAACATGCCAAACAAACCACTTTGTAGTTCATTACAGTTGCAGCTGCCCTTGCATAATGCAGAAACTGGGAGAGTGTGTCTGTCAGTTCTTCAGGAATCAGTCCCAGACAACATTAAGAAGCTGAGGACGGGCTGAGACACATCAAATTAACCATAATGGACTGATGGATGAACTGATAGATTCATCATGATACTGGGACTGGCTGCTCAGAAATGTCTGCACAGACACTGTTGATTGACCCTTGTCTTAAGCGCTTTAGGTCAAATCAGAAAAAAAAAAAAAATGTCATGAGAGTGGGAAGTAAAAAGGGCCTCTAGACAACTTTTAAACAGTGCTGCTTGATCACTACTGGCATGTTGAGCATGCATTGTGACAATTAGGTGATGTTCTTTTTGGATCAAGCACAACACTTGAGAGCAATCAAGCATTCATAGATCATCGCAGGTACAAGCACTAAATCATAAGTGTCAGGGTCAGAGCAACTGTCTTGTTACAGTATGTTACAAATATATCTCATGTTTCTTTTATGTAAACTGTTGTTGGCTCACCTGGGTAAGGATGAATGCCATTTGTGTAGATGGGCTCAGAGGTGGGCTGCCCATTGCTTTGAGGCGGGAGGGCACTGAATCCATTGACCCCGATTGGGGTGGCTATGCTGGGCACGGCTGTGGCAGAGATGCCTGGAGGTGTGCTGGTGCCTACAAATAGATACAGAGTCATTACTAAAGCTACAGGGTACACACACTCAAAAAAAACAAAAAAAAAACAACAAGACAGGGGTATAAAGTGTATTTGAACTAAATAGGGAACATTTTTTAAAAAGTACCACTGTGTCCTCATCAGCACAAATTTGTGCCATTTCACCCATCGTCAAAGTACAATGGAGTTTAGTACAAATTCGCACCAATTCAGTCTGAACTAGAGGTACAGTTAATATAGTACACTGATAGAGGAGTGAGGTTGGCACTTGGGAAAAACACTCATGCACGACTGCAATATAAAATAATAAAGGTAGCACTCAGTTGTTCTGAATATGAGTTATTACACCCATGTTTAACATACACAATGATTAAATACAGAGGTGTGTGTCCCTTCTTCGAACTACGTTTCCTCTTTGTGGTGATATTCCAAGTCTGTCACCTTGTCACTATTCTTTTACACTGATAGATTTTTATTTTTTTATCTAATCCAGGTGAAGGACATTTAAGTCATGTAGGATTATATTTCATAGGCATTACCTGGAATGTGTAGGCCTTGTGGATTACAAATGCCAGGTACAGCGTCATGCCACTTTATTTAATACATTTGCAATGACCCTGCCTTCAGGCAGCCTGCCTACTTAGTTGCGAGCCATCAAAGCTCCTCATGACAAGGGCCAAAAAGATAGTTCAGACTGGGGTCTGGGATTATCTCACACAAATCTTTGCTCTTATATTGTGTAAGCCAAGGACTCTGCATCCAATGTCATCGGATTGGCTGTGTTCCCAGAAAACACACACTGTCACAGAGACACAGAGCGACAGACAGAGCGAGATAATGAGAGAGAAGAGGAGAGAGAGACTATAATGTGGCTGCCAGTGAGTGTCAAGGAATGCTGTACATCTTCTCCCATCATGCCTTACTCAATACAAGGCTCTGCTTCCTTTTATTTAACCATGGCAATGTCTGCTTCAGCTCAGAAAATGGAGCCTAAAAATCTTAAAGCATATAACAAGGACAAAAGAAAAAAAACAAAACAAACAAAGACTTACAAGCATTAGCCAGGTCCAAGCACCTAGTGCGTTTCAGACCCAGCATCTCAAGCACTCCAGTATAAGCTGAATCCGGCATTGTAAGGACCCCGGCACATTTTTGACCTCAAAGACTTGAGAAGTGTGGCCGCCCACCCTGACCCTATTTCCTAGTCCTATGCAGGTTGTCTACTAGATTATAGCAAACTTCATATGGAAGGTTTGAGATCTGTTGAATACATTTTTAGGGTCCTAATACTTCAGAAATGTGTGGAAGATACACTGTTAGGGGTTTTAGCTTCCCATTTGATATTCCGAAATCTATTTGTGTAATTTGTTACTGACAGCATGAACATTATTTTAGTGAGAAAATGAGGGTTGTGCAATCAATGTAAACTCAATGTTTGTGCCCAATCCACCTGATTTCAAAAAACAGAATTCAAAACTTTCTTAATAATTATTGGCAACGCGATTACAGAGAATGTTTAGTCACCAATATTCTATTTCTGAGTCTACAAATCCACAGACTAGCATGAAAAGCTGAATTATAACATTTTGCAATATTGCACATACAATTATATGCAGAAATGGGCATGGACTATACCAGGTGATAAATATAAGTAAATTCGAGATATAAATAATTTGAATATGTAACTTATAGTTAGTGACAAAGTATGTATGTTATTTACATTTATTATAGTGCCCTCTTCTGAATGGCATGGTTCATTTTCCTAGGAGATCAAATTTGCATTACTTACTACCTTCCCAAAGATTTTTGGTACGGTTTAGTCAGCAGTAGCACTAAAATGATAATAATCACAATAATAATAATAACCTAAATATAAGCAATATTACCCAAACAGAAGGCTAATACTATTGTTTAATAATTTGTGCTAAAATAAAAGTTAGAGTGGCCAGCATCTGCTGTGCATGTAGGTGTGTCTTGTGCATCGCCTCTTACATCCATTAATTATTGTAAATGTGTGTCTGTTAGTTTATACCTGAGGATGGTGTCATGGGAGTAGCCACCAGACCGTTGACGTTGAAAGCTGCCATTTGCTGCATTTGTGCGGCAGCGATGGCTGCCATGGGGTTCAGGTAGGATCCTTGTGTCGCTGCCATCAGGGCGGCTTGCTGTTGCATCATCTGCTGTAGGATTAAAGAGCAGTGGGGAGAGAGGCAAATGGTGGGAAGGATGGAGAGAAGGACAGAAAAGAAAGAAAGGTGAAATAGCCGCAGGACCAGAGCATGTTTACTCTTACATCTCTGTTTGTTTGGCCCATGCCTTGTTCTTAACAGAGTGGTCTGTGTTGCCCTGCAGCGTTGCTTTTCAGCTGCTGTGGGACCACACAAGCCTTTTGCTCAATAAAATGACAAACAATAAAAGCTATGCATTAAGTTTGGTAAGATAGAGACTACTGTATATATATCTCTATGTTGCTTACATGTATTTGTATAAGGGAATAGGGGGTTTTCGGTGACAGAGAAAAAGTTGAGTAGGCGATTCTCACCTGTCAGGGTAAGTTGTTAGCTAGTATGTGAGTGCAAAATCTCACAGACTCCTAACTCTGGCTGTGACTTTCATGTGTGAATATGAATTTGGGGGGTGGGATGGCATGAAAAGGGGTAGGGGGGTGTGGGTTCTTAGCCGTCCGCCTCAGTTTGAGTGTAAAGGATTATGTGTAAGTACATGAAATGTTAAAGAGTCAAGCTTGGATTGGCCGTTTAAATTCACAGACAGACTCAAGAAATAAATTTGAAGGAGTAAAGTGCTGAACATACATGGTAGGCATCCTTCCTGGACAAATGAGGGGATAAAAATACAATATAAAAAGCAGTGCATCATTTTCTGTTAAGCCTATCTAAATTTGGACTCTAACATCCATTTAATAGTGCGAATCACTTAAGGAGTTGTTGACTGGGAGTGTCACATGCCTAGTGGGAGAGAGAGTGAGTTCAAACCTCAAATCACAACAGTTTTGTTTTCTTTTCCTTTTTTTAAGCTCACCGTCTCCTCCCCCGCCGGGCTGAGACTTACAGCATGAGAGTAGGCGCCATAGGCCCCAAACTGGATGGTCATTGGACTGAAGATGCCGAGCTGGCCGGCCATCTGGTGCATCCTGCGCAGGGTCCTCTCCTTATCAGTGTCTGCAAACTTGACCACCAGACTCGATGAGGCACCCTACAGGGACAAGAATTTTTACAAGCTTGGTAAAAAAAACTAACAGCATTTTGTACACATAGGTGCAGTTTATTAATTCACAAAGTTGATAGATGTGCAGGTTATTTTATCTTATCTTTTTGGTTTTCAGTTTTTGGAGATTAAAAAGCTGAATTATAAAACTAAGAAAAAGAAAGTAAATTCAATTAGTTTAGTATTTTGGAGTGCAGATTTTCAGCCTTGTAGGACAACAATAATATCTTTTGTAACAAGGTTACGTACAATCATCAGTTTTTTCAGATTGCACCTGTCACTTCAGTGGGCAAAAAATCAGCTAATGAACTGATGTTTGTTAGCTTAAGCTGTCTTTGAATACCTCACATTCAACGCATAGTATTTAACTGTTTAAGAAAATTCAAAACACAGCAAGACAATAACAAGACAAAGCAAATTGTAAGCTTCATCCAGAGTGAAAGAAAACATGTCCGATGTCACTAATTGAAAGGGTCTATGGCTCAAGCTGATAGTTGATGCCATAACTAGAGGTGTGCTGATGTATGAGCATAGTGAACATTAAGTACGCTACCCTAAATACAGGCCATTTAAAAACAAGGTTACTAGATGCACGCATTACATTAGCATCTTTTATTCTGCAGTTAAAAATAGATGTCTCATGTGTGTTTCCCCCCGAGAATTAACCTACAACAAAATGTTGGCTACATGTTGGGGAGCTCATCTGTCTCAGTAGCGGTGTGTCAACCTTGTTTAATGAAAACACAAGTGTGGAGTCTTTGCATCGCCACGAAGGAGAAACAATGGTTAACATGTTGCTAATTTCAGTGGTGTGGTGTCCAGTGTAAACGCTCTAGCTTTCCAAAACTAATAACTCTAAGCCAGTGGAATTGAATATGCAACAGTTCATGACTGCAGTCATTTAGCTGTCAGCAATAAATGGAATAGAAGAGTGAGTGATATTTGCTTTTGTGAACTTTCCAACTCCACTGTATACACTGGGAGTGAACTGTGATCCTAACCAGATCCCACAGGAGTCCCAGTCCCCCACTGGTGAAGCTCCACTGAATACAGTACTGGGTAATTAGGTCTGACAAAAGCCTTCGGCATGTGGAAGGCGTAGTATTGACTAATGGCTCTGCCTTATGGCAGATATCGTTCCGTATTGATGTCCATGCTCCTGAGTTTGCATCCAATTAACTCATTTGAGAGACAGAGACCAGAGTCAGTTCCTCATGTGACATCCAGGCAAGGAGAGACCGAGTGAAAGTGTCTATGTATGAGTGAGAGACGGAGAGATAAAGGCAGAGAGGAAGAGGGAGGATCAGGAGGCTGCCAGGCAGAGAAAGCAGCCGCAGACGCTGTCAAGAGGACCAGGCTCCTATTTAATTACAGGCAAAGCATGCTGGGAAGGAGCACGGAGCACCACCAGGACAGAAGGACACAGGCAGCCAGGGGCCAGTGAGGATATGATTAGTAAGATCATAAAAGCAGAGACAGGAGGAGAAAAGGACTGCATAATCACAACCTGGATTCATCTTTCACAGAATGTCTCATCCTGACAGAGTCAGTACAAATTCAGGCTTTGATTTAGATTTCCATATTTTGTTTGGGTGTAGAAATTGAAAATGAGAGTGAACTTCAGGGTAAACAGTGACAGAGAATTAGGATGACCAGTGTGATTGATGTTTCATACACGCCATTTATGTGTATGAATGTACAAACACCTGTATGTACTGTAAAGAAAACAGGAACTGATAAAATTAGACTTAAGTGCTGCTTTATGTACAGACGGCACGTTACTAACGGCGAGCTATCCAAAGAGAAAATCAAAGAAACAAACAAACCTATTCCCAATGGGGCTACGTGTTTTAGCAGCACAGTAAGAGTGTGTATTCAGCGACAGAATAAACATAGTTTCACCCTTTTGTAGTTCATCCTTTCTCGATGTTATTTCATAGTAATTCGTACAAAAATGTGTGTCCTATTTTTATAAGTGCTTCATTAAATTTTTAACAGGAAAAGCTGAGCGTGCTATTGAGAGGGCAGTTTGCTAGGGTGGTCTCGTGCTTTGGGGTTTGGTTAGTCATGGTTGCTGCAGAAAATCTTACATAATTCATACTTATATTTTTATCCAGTCTTCACCTGACACTGATCCTCCCCATGGCAGCACTTTTATTTCAGAGTCTAAATTTTTCTCAACAAGTTAGACATTTGTTTAGTAAATGCAAAAAAAAAACCCACAAGTTTTTGTTAAGAGTTTTTGACTAACTCACATTAAAATGTGTCATATAATCCTCCTATTAATACAACCAAGAGAATGTGTTGGCTGGAGATAACTGTGAGAAAGAGTCTGAGGAATGAAGGAAGGCATCAGCATGGGCCCCAGGGATAGTGCGTCTCAGATGGGATCCTATCAGAGCCAGCCAGCACCCTACCTCAGGCCAGAGGAGACCCATCTGGTGTTTCTCCCTCAATGCCATTTCAATTAGTTAAATCAGTACTCCGACGTAGCGACATTAATGGCATGTTTTTTTTGTTTTTTTTCACCTAATTTCATTTCTTCCTACCACCTGACCTTTTTCAGTTCTCAACTTTGCGGGACAGTTGCAAGACTGGTCTGTTGGAATTAATGAGGATGGCTCTTCATCTCCCTCCACTGTCAACATATTTCTCTATGTTGCTCAGGTCTGCACACAGCAAGGGGGCCTGGCATTTAGATCATATTCGTTTTCCGTATTTTGTATCCATGTATTCTTCTTTTTATTTAATACCTTCTGAACAGTACATTGTAAGCATTAGGTCTTTAAAAGCCCAAGGCTGTCTGAACTCACTGCACCATGACTTGGGATGAGGCGAGTCTGGCCTGGTCTAGCTTCTCACAGCAGAGTCCTCTGCTGAGGATGACATCACAGGAGGAGACCCAGTCTGCAATGTCTACACTGAAAAGTCTTGGCAGCCACACTAAAGCACTAAAGCATTGCAACAGCCTCTGCAAATGTTGTCAGCACTGACACTCATGTCAGAGCCTAGGTTTTCTGACTTTCATGGCATAAAAGACAAAATATTCCCTCAAAAAAATCTCAGTCTTATCCTCACCCCTCAATAGCAGAATTTCATATTCTCACATCTCAAGCGGATGTATTCTGACTCCTAGGCCTAATCAGAAAAAGCAGATTTCAGAGTGTGATCCCCCTCATGGATCAAGAGTTTGTATCCACAAAAAAAAAAAAAAAAAGAGTAATATGTGGCCAGGTAATGAAGGAACAGGTGGCCTCAGACAACAGGCAATGGATGCAAAACAGCCAGTGCTCACCGGTAGCAGAAAATCACAAGCTGACAAACAAACAGAATAATAACCCTCATCGGCATGACTCCTATACCTGGAGAGAAAATGAATTCACTGAATTTGATAAGGGCCAACAGGGAGCCTTCACTTTTGACAGGTACAACCAAGGAATTTGTCATGGGTTCAAAAACTAATCTAATTTCTTGAACAACACACTTGACTTGTGAAAATCTCCGATATTGGATTTTGTATAGGCCACAAAATGTGTAGATGGAAAAATACACACCGGTAATTGAAGGATTAGAACTCAACTAAACCAGTGAAATGCCATTACGCTTTTATCTCTGCATTACTGTTAGACAAAGGCTCTGGTGTTAAGTGTCTACCAACAGGTAAACAGACACTCATCTTCCTGCCTCTACAGGCTTACAGCAATATAACACCATACTCATTGAGGGGAAAACTGTCATTTTGAAATGCATACTAATGATCAACATATAATATGCAAAAATACCTTCCTCTCATTCACCAAACATGTAGCACTTACTACTTCATGATAAGTGTCTAAAATTATTAATTGGGAATTAATAATTTCAAAATTAATAGAATACACCATAACAAGTTTGTTTGGTAATTGGATGAACCCCCTGCGGGGATTGTATTCAACTCTCTGAACCTTGCTACATCCCTGCTAGCCTCATGGGAGGATTGTCTCTCATTAGCAGTTGAAGATGCTGTCTTGGTCTGGCCTCACCGTCCACCACATACTGCTGCAGCTGCCGAGCACAGCGCATCAAGCCAGAAGACACAGAAGAAGAATTATGTCACTAATAATGGTATTTTCACTTAGAATACTACATTTTGTCCAAAAATAACAGTTTTCGTTATAATGAATTAAAAAGAAAAACTCTGTGTAGTGCATTAGCTACAAGCCTGCCAAGATTCTACAGTAGTTTCATGTGGCGTTTGATGAATTTTGTGTTACAATGACAATGTTCTCTGGCTTGGTCTTATCTCTCATTAATCCAGAACTATAGTATCACACACATGCACACTCTTGTTGCTGCCAGCGCCGGCAAGCTCCACAGGCCCTGTCAGCCACGCTGTGACATCGAACATGACAATGTCTGCAATTTGCTGGGTGCTGTCTGCCTGCCCCTGGCTTTGCCATTTGAAGTTTTGCCACCTGTGCCTCTGCAGTCTTACTGTAATTCAACAGCTGAACCAGTGAGAGAACCTGTTCTGTGCCCAATCACCTTTTAAGTTAATTTTGGAAGCACCTGCAATCTGCAATAAACATCAATTAAAGCTATGACCCGATCTATCAGCACATGCCCTTTGGTGACATCCCTTGCCCTTAAGCTTCATTAAAACCTTTCATTCTGGGCCAGTGTATTTTGGTGCGGGCATTATTTATGGCATATGTGTGTGTGCCAGGTAACACAGATGCTGTGGAGAGAACATTAAGAGGGAGAGAGAGACAGAGAGGGAGTGAGAGACAACTCTTTGTTCAAGGTTCATCCAGACTTCACAGCTGGCACCAGGCAGTGAGCAGAGCAGCCCACTCTCTGAATCCTGCCTCCTGTTAGTCTGTTGTTGACGACATGTGGCAGTGATATTATCCAAATTAACTGCATCCCCCATTGGTACCAAGGCTATAGTTGGATACTAATGGCCACCTTGCCTATTAATCTGAGCGGAAGTTAGATATAGGGAGTGGAGGATAACAGGTGCAGGGATAGAAGAAGAGAGATATTGATAATGTGTAGGTTATTAATGCACTTTTGGATGATGCTTGATCAGCCTCAGGTCTGTTTGGGGCTCCATATGTTGCCTTGGACAGTCATCTGGAGCAGACCTCAGGTGGCTCTGTGGCAAAACCTAATGTAACTTTGCCTGGACTGCAACTTACACAAAACTCGTCATCATGAGCCAAATTCTGGAGAAAATCGCAAAACACAGGCTCACAGGAGTCCAATTATGTAAATCTCCTGGATGTAAACATATTCTATTGATTGAGTCAACAAGATACTTTGAGTAGAAGGTAAATATCTCGATTATAATCAAATTTCAGTAAGAGGCCTGTCATAATTGTGCACGTTTAGTATGGAACATGATTATTGTTTGGCTCACGGCCCATTGCTGATTAAATTCTGACCCTTGTGGTTTATTTGCCAAAAAGTTTGCTCTCTAGTGTGCACAGCAACTACACGCAAAGTTAAAGTGACTCTACCACTTATTTTCCTCCCTCACTACTTCAATGTAATGCAAAATGAGGCAGCATCAAAAAGATGTGTAAATTACATCTGGCTTCCAGGACAGTATCTGGCTGCCAGGAAGCGTCCGTAAATATTTATTGCGGAACATCAGTAAAGTGTGTGAAGGTGCGGATGTCTGCCAGAAAGAACGTGTGCTCATGTGTGTGTGTCCAGCTGTGCAGTGCTCAACAGACACACACGCGGCACTGGCAGGGAGATGCTTTGTAATTCATCATTTCTTTTACTTAAACCTTTTCAGTGGCCTTGTTCAAGCTTGAAAGAAACATATCCAAGTGTTAATTAACTGCAGTTTGACAAGAGTTACAGGTTTTCTGGCCTCACCAATCAAAACATGTCCACTTTATAGTGCAATACGCTCCACTGACCAAAGAGATTCTTGCATCATTGTCTTGCATTGCATATGAGGTCTTGTCCTTGCATAATTTGTCAACAAGTGCAATGGTCACTGTGTGTCTGCAATACAGCCATGGGATCAACGGGGTATTTGTGCATGTGTGTTAGCTGTGAAGCGAGTGACGTGAGTCTTATGCAGTGTTATTGATTTACCATTGGCCTAAGCAGGAAAATAACTGATACTGTATTTACATCATAACACTATCCTGCAGCATGTCAATGAATGCCAGGGTCCTGGGTGGATGAGACCCCAAGCTTGGGAAATACAATTAAAACATTAACAGGAGGGTGAGGAACTTCAAGCGTCCTACACTTTAATAATAACCTTAATGCTGATCAGGAAATGAAATCAGGAAGCACTTAACGAAAACAAAACAAAAATCGTCTTTTATTTTGAAGATCCACCTTAACTCTAGGGTCCTTTTCAGCATTATTGACTTGCTTATTAACCTCCCCTTTAGTTACTGTAATGAATTATCCCTTGATAAGTGTTTTCAAGTGGTTTAAGTGTTTAATATTCCTTTAACAAAAATGTTGTCTCCTGGCAGGGCCCGACTGTCACTGTTAATAATTTGGCTATGGCTGTTTTCAAGTTATTTGTCCAATGTTGCTCAAAGAGGCCGTGACTTGTATAAAGATGTTTACCTGTCCCTGCCATTTGACAGAATACTCAGTCAGTGCCTGTACTTTATCTCCTATCTATTGCTCTCCTACCAGGTTACTTTATTTTTTAAACACTTGTTTTAAACCTTTTACTCGATCCCCAGGGTAAGAAAACATTTAACCACTCTGTGTCCTTATCTTCAGTTAATTTAGTTCATTCATGCTTGTGTCTACTTGGAAACAAAAACATTTCACTCTTATCCTGGTGACAGTTATCTGTGTAGCCATTTTTATGTCCCCCAAGCAGCATATAAAATGTCAAAATTTAATTACACCATTTCTGAAATAATATGTCTTGGCTCACTAACTCGCGTAGATTCCCCCATCATGATGATGACACACTGTCACCCAGTACAAAAGCCACTGAATTCAAACTTACTTTTCAGCAACAGGTTAAGAGAAATATTGAAGCTTACGAGAGAGAACTCAGTCTTTCTCCCTCTTTGGTGATACTATGATAAACAATGCAATTATTACCTCAGAAATGCAATTTTAGGAGTGAACAATTGTATTGAATTAATAATTATTTGTGAGTTGTTATATTATAAGCTGTGCTGATTCTGCACTGTGAACTGACACCTGTGGATCATAGCATTTTGTGCTCCAGTAGGACTTCTGTGTGATCAGACCAGACGGGCTACCTTTTGGACCCACATTACATCATTGAGCCTCAAGCAAACGACCCAATTGATGGTTCAACTTGTCGGTTTCTCCGGCGACGAATACATCAATTTCCAGAACTGAAGAACTGACTGTTCCCTTGCTGCCTAATTTTTCACTAGAGGTGCCATTGTAACAAGGTAATATACCTGGTGGTTTTAATGTTGAACGTGTGTAGACATGGGCACTGTGACCTGTGCCCCATGTGCAGCCCCATACCGAGCAAGCTGCAATATCCTGTGTTTTTCTAACGTGTGTAGATTGTGAACAGGATTTCTTTTTCTATGCCATGGGAATGTTTTGTGTGATAATCTCTCTCTCTCTCTCTCTCTCTCTCTTTATATATATATATATATAAGTATATGTATATATAAAAGATATTCTGGATTCTTTTCTGTGTATGTTGAGAACTGTAGATTATGAGACTGTGTGTAAACACATGAAAAAGACAAAGGCATTCAGTACTGAATTTCAAAAGTAGCATCCTCCCGTGAGTGTTTGCATGCGGAATGGAGAACTTAAAAGGAAGCCTGGTTATTTTCATGGTGAGGCAGAACAGAATCAAAAAGTTCACCAGTTTTTGTTTTAAACTTTAACCCAGTCTACCTCAAATAATTCATAAAATCATCACCACAGGGCTAACAGCTGGTAAACAGACCACCAAGTGGGATCACATCACACATGGTTTCATATTGTGTTACTTACAGGCATAGTCTGTCCACCATGCAAGCTGTTGATTGCTGCCTGGGCTTCTGCGTGGCTGGAGAACTTGACAAAGGCACAGCCTGTATACACAAAAAAAGAGAGGAATGAAAGGAGGGGGCAACATCAGGGAGACAGGCTGGAATATGGGGGGAAACACCATTCATTACCTTTGTTTTCATGTTATCTGGTTTGTAAATATATTCTGCCATTTGTGTGTTCAGCGCATAACTCTGAATAAATCAGTCTTAATTGTAGTGAAGGCATTAGCTGCATGGAACATCCTGTCCCTCGCCCACTTATAATTCCACCCCCTCCACTTTGGAGCATGGAGCCAAGGCATTTACTATCCTGACTTGTTTGTGATTATTAATCTTTAATATTTACACATTGTGATTTGTGTGCAGTCACTCATAAAAGAGATTATGATGACAAAGGCATAGTATTATAATCTGCCTATCTAACTGAATCTTTGCTCGCATATAATTTCAAATGGAGGGTTGCTTTGCTCAAGGGGCATTCAAATCATCTTAAATCTGTCGTGTAGTTAATGCACAAAAAGGGAAAGTCAACATAAAAAGTTGGCCGCAAGACAGGGGAACAATTGTTGGCAGCAGTGTTTGCGAGTCGCATTGCATTAACAATTCAAATTATGTATAAAAATAATAATAATAAATAAAATACCAATAAGAGGAAGAAGAACAAGAATGCACAATTTGTGTTTTGGAAGCTTACATATCCTAACCAAGTGTATATTGTATGACTGTGTAGGCAAAAGACAGGCACGAAGCGACTATAACATAAAGAGAAGGAGAAAAAACTGAAGTGCATTGGAACTGAAATGTGGTAATTTTCCAAAAGCCATTAAATTAAACAGGAGCTCTTTTTCTCTAAGCTTTATGATGGTTATAGACTGCAAGAGGTATTCTGTTATGTCCTATTCTTATCCTTGCCTTCAGGTACCTCATGTGTTAAGTCAAGAGATACCTAATTAACATACTTGTGGATTAATCCTGGCCCCTTTTTATTAATCAAATGGCACCAATGTCTAAGAACCAGACAGGCTTTTCCTGAGTACAGTGCCTAGTTTCATGAGAACCGTTGATACCCACAGTATGTAAAATGGTTACATGTGTTCATATAGATTTATTCACTCTACATTCCCACAGGAGTCATGATGATTCATTCAAATTACAAACACTTATAAGTAGGCTCAGGAGAAGTTCTGTGTCTGGGAGCAAGCCATTCGCCTTAACATATCAGCTTTGCTTCCCAGACAAACAAATTATTAATTTCCTGACAAAATGTAAAGGATTGAACTGGGAGGCATGCAGTATGTGCACAATCAATTTACATTTACCTGAGCCTTTCAATCCACATTCCAGCCACTCAATAAATGGTAAGTGGTTGAAAATGTGTGTGGAAATGTGGTTAGTAGTAAAGACCATGTGTTTTCTGTACTGTCAAATGTCCTCAGAGCTGTACAGATCTACAGAGAGAAGCAGATAAGTCAAAGAAGCCTTTGATTCTGTCACAGTCCTCTCACACCCTTTTACTTCACTTGAACGCCCCTCTGGATAGAGGCTGGAAAGGTCTTTATTTGTCCGAGTGAGAAGCTTCTGCTCTCTGTGCCATTTGACTGGAACTGTCTTTGAAGGAACAAACACTTTTTGTAGTTGAAATAATAAGACATGGTTTGTTCTCGCAAAAAACATTTGGTTTAGTAAGGCAAGATAACCTGCTGGTGATTCCCTCCCAAGGGAATTAGATATTTTGCCAGAGTGCCAATGACCTCTGCAGATCCGCCCAGCTAGAAAGACTAGAAAATGCAGCAGTTGGCATATACCATCACCGACTAAGTCATGTCAAGCATACGATGTTGTTAAACCTATTTCTCTATCAAAAATGCAGTACTGACCAAAAAAACGAAACAAAACATTAAGGGGCAGAGCACGACTTCTCAAAAGAATCTGAAGTGCTATAGCCTCATAAATTATAGTGCACATTTGAGTTTTTGAATTTGATGGTGCAGAATGAGTTGGGGTAAGGGAAAACCGAAGATTGTATTGCTTTCAATCGAGAGGATCTGCACTGCCTTTTGAATTCCCGGGGTAATAATATGTATGCATGAATTCCATCCCGCTGGATGGGTGACATTTATAACACAACTTAATTATAGACCTAAAAGCCATCTCTCTATTATTCCTGACAATTCAGGGCTCTATTCAACTCTGGCAGCAAGTGTTGCACTTTGAAAGTACTTTGAGGAGCAGCGCCATAGAGAGATGGATGTTAAACTTCTCGGCCTTTTTATTGGGTGAAGAGGGGTGCTGAAAAGCCTCTGAGTGGCATACATTTACATCAACAGGGGACAAAGCCTCCATCATGGAACAGATAGCACTGTCAATTTCAAGGTCTGTCTCATTCAAATTATGGGAACCTCATCCTGAGCGAGGCGGCTGGCAAAATAATTTGCCATAACATCCCGTAATGATTGCGTGAGACTATTGCACAGTGAGTGATAGGACCAGATGTATATGTCTGTCTTTGTCTGGTGCAAGCATTCATAGTTAACATTACTCCACAGTTTTCCATTTCATAGCAGTGAAGAAACTGGGATGATCAAGCCAGTGATAATAGCGACAAATACGGACACGAGAAATATGTGGCAAGTGGAAAAAAAGACAAAGAGTTGAGGTGTGGGGTACAGGTGGGTGAGAAGTGAAAGTGTGAATGAGGGAGAAAAGTAACTTCTGTCTGACACAGCAGCACTGGCCTTATTTCATTTGATGTGCTGTCAGTCAGCTTGAGGCATCTGAGCAGACAGGAAAAGGGGGAGGGAGAGACAGCAAAAAAAGGGAACAGGCCAGGGAGGAAGAAAGGTAGTGGGTCGGTGGGGCGACACGGAGCAATAGACCCGGGATTAACAGTGAGAGGAACTGATAGAAACACAGATAGATGTGTGGTTCTGAGCAATATTTTTGGCATTAGCACTTCAAATATAGCTGAGACAGGGGGAGCCTCTTTCACTCAATTCTTTCACGAACAATTCTACCCACATTACACATTTCATAGCCATCCTTAATTTGACCATTTTCTCCTATCTATTGCACATAAGCCTCAGACAATAATGTAGAAGCTGTTCCTGCATGCAGGCAAATCTGCCGCACAGTGAGTGACAGCAGAGAAACCCAGAACCCGACTGCTTTATTTACAGTGGGACATTATTGTCCAAGGGTGTCTCTGGGGAGGGATGACGGGAATGTGGGAAACAAACATGATTACACCCTCCGCTTTTCAGATAACAGGAAGAGGAGGAGAAGGAGGGGAAATGGGTGAACAGAAAGACAAGGTGTTGTGTGATGTATTTGCTGAGTACGAGCCCAGGGTGTGAGGAGCTGCCATGAAGAAGAGACAACATAAGAAAAAGCTCGGAGGGAAAGAAAAAAGGAGTGAGAGGTAGAGTGAGAACAAAAAAGGGGGTAGGGAAGTATAGAAAGCAGCGAGAAGAGGAAAGTGGGAAGAAGGAGGTGTCGGAGTGCGGTGACAATGAGGTATGAAAGAAATGCAAGTGAGACACATAAGAGATGGTGAAAAACAGAAAAGCTGTAGGGGAGGATGAGTTAATCAGAAAAGCAGAGTGGATGGAAGATGACGTTAGTGAGTGCACAGCAGATGAAGCATGGTTTTAAAAAATGTAAAGAGCATGAAGAGAAAGAGAGACAGCACACACACAATACAGAAAGACAGAGAGTTTAAGAGGGACAGACAGAGGAGAACAAGAGTGGAAGGTGTTTGGGCTCTGACCCTTACTGGCCCCATCAGGCCCTCGCAGGACGGTGCACTCCTCAATCTGGCCGAAGGTTTCGAACAGCCGCCGGACGTCGTCCTCGCTCTGCTGCTTGCCAAGCATTCCCACAAACAGCTTCCTGTCTTCTGGATAGGAAGAGAGGAAGGGGGAGGAAGAGGGGATGGCAGAAGAGAGGAGAGAACAGACAAATGCTACAGCTGATGGCACCGTTCTGCTGAGCTGAGAGGAAACTTGTGCAACTCAACCACCCCAACCCCCCTTTTATCAGTAGTCTGCTGTGTTGAGCCTACGCTGCTGCTACTGCTGCTGCTGCTGCTGCTGCTGCTGTTGTTGTGTGTGGTGTGTCACCCCACCCTAGTATGAGGGGGTGATATATTCCTGTTACCATTGAGCTATTCAAGTCTGCCACAGGTGCGTTTGATACATGTGATGCTTTGAGCACTGTGGGTTTCAGGTAAAGGTAGAAAGGTAGACAAACTGTTAGATCAATGAACACGTTTGAGGCACTAAGTTGAAAAAGAACATGGAACAAGAACACGGTTTTACATTAAATAAGCAGGAGTAAACTTTGCAGCCTTTTGCTGGCCACTGAATAATATCTACAGTTTCAAAGATCTTCTGTGACTTGCAGCAGAATCAAACTAATGAAACACACAAATCTTTAACCAATCTAAAGCTGTTCATGCTGGTTTCTCAATCACTCGGCTCCACTTTATGATTTTAGTATGTAAAATATGTCATATGGAGACAAGGCACTTCTTCAGCGTGAATGATCATGGAAAACATTTAGGAAAAAAAAAACATGATTTCGTGCATTGCTAAGTGTTGGTCTTTGCTCAAGTAAAAAATGAAGCTTTTCAGCATAAACTTGTGGATAATTAATAGCCAAAGGTTCGCACACTGTCATTTTCACTGTTAATCACAAAAAATAAAACTAGAATGTGCGGGACATTCAGAAAAATTCAATTTGTGCACAAAATAGTATGTAGAAAAATTCGACATACTATTTTGTGCACAAATTGAATAACTGTATATATAGGTAGAAATTAAACAGCATGTAGTTTTACCTGGCTAATATAATTACAATAACTGTGGCTAAGACCAACTGGTTTCTCCTTAGTTTAGTGATGAAGATTGGAGTTAGCGGAAAGTACTGTAAAACAAATTAACACTGAAAGCTACAAGATCCGGTTCTCCTGCCCTGAAACCAATGCATATATCTGTTGAATCCGTTGTAGCCTAATTAGCCAGCTTAGTTTCCACAATAATGAATATATGGTGTTTTTTTGTGTCGCAAACTATATATATTGACCGTTCAGTTGTAATAAATTTTCTAATGAGTACTAGATATGAATCAAGCAATCAAACTGTCATACTTTTAACTTTGTCCTAAAATGGAAATGGTTGTAAGCAGTCCCCATTGCACTAGAAGTTGGAGATTTTAACATCTGGCCTGACATTAAACACTGACTATGCCCAGTTTCCTAATCAATGCTCAAGTGGAGTGAAATTTGCAGAGTTGCTCCTCAAAAGGTTTGAAGGGCAGCTCCACTTATACGTATACCTTCACATTACTGCATGTCATTGTTGCTTCTTGAACTCCAGAGGGCGGCACTTAGGCTCAGATGTATGGCCTCTATACCACTACGTTTTTGGCAGTCAGGAAGTTGGATTTTTCTAATTAATCTTCCTGCTGCCCTGGCATTAGACAGAGCATTCATCTTCCTTACGTGTTTTACATTATGCATCCCCTATTCCACTGTGTTGTGGAATGAAATGGCTACTAGCAAGAACCCATCGCCAGAACTGATGGAAAGTGGCAGAAGGAGCAAGAAGAATTTATTGGAAATGACACTGTTGATCTTCAGTGTGAGTCATTTGACTGGTAGGGAGCGGGCTAGGAGTGGGGAGGAGCGGAGGGCGACAGCATCACCTGGGCCTCGACAGATGTGACGCCTCCTGTACCTGCCAGGCCCCATTAGACGCAGCTGTTCTAAAAATAAAGCATCAGGGCTTCCTTTGCAGCAGCAGGGAAATCGGATCCTGTTCCATTCCTGTAAAGTTCAAATGAGACACGTGCCTGCTATCCGCTTGGCCACACAAATGAGCACCTGCATAATCAATAAGGCCACACTGCTTGCTCTCTACCGCTGGTGTTTTAGCTAAGTGTCAGTCCATGTTCATGCAGTCATGCCTCACACAGCAGGATTTCTCAAACCCACCAGGTGAGCCTGATACTACTGCTCATTACTGTTCATCCACTGTTGGAGCTCCAGTGTTGGAAGTGAGCGAGAACTCTGAGGAGATCATCGTAGAGACAGACATTTATGCTGTCGACTGGGATTTAGCGAAGACAGACAGTTGGACAGACAGCTAACTGGATATTGGGCATCAGTGGAGAAGTTTTGAAGCTGTAATGTTGTTCTTGAACGAGTGTTTCAGAGATACTGTCCTCCTAAAATACAATAGGGCCGGTACAAACGATCCACTCTAACAGCAATGCACAAATACATATCACCACTTGGTGACATCTAGTGGTTATAGTGGGGGGTTGGGATGGTGGACACGTGGACACAGGAAGTTGGAGTTGAGTGCAATGTGAAAGAATGTGATATGATGTTAAGGAAGATTTTCAAGGCAAGCAGTGGATTTTTTGCTAACCCTAACCAACTTAATTTAGTGCCCAACTCTAACATAACGCTACCTTTTAGTGCCTAACCCTAACCAAAGTGCTGTGTTTGCAGAGTTTAAATCCCAATGGTTTGATGGTTTAGAACAAAAAAAAATAATAATAATTTTTGTCTCCATTGTAAGCACCGTTTTTATTTTTTTACTGAAGAACACCAAAAGGGTGCTATTTCACTTTCTGCTTCCCTAAGTAACGAGCTTATATATATCAACAAATGGTCCATTGGATTGTATGAGAGAATACGGACAAATTACCTCTAGGGTCGCAAAGGTTGGAGGACAGGTTGGTCTCAAGTCTGACCCCTGTCTGCGGCAGCAAAAGTGAAACATTAAGTCAAGCAACAGTGAATCCAGAGCACACTTGACTTTGTCCCCTCCATCAGTTAGATTTTCACTCAGGTGTCACTGGTACAACTTAAATGGGCAGAGTGCCGTTTTACAGGCCTCCTGTAGTGTGTTAATGTTTTGGGACAAAAGTCTCATCTTGGTCCTGGCCCGAGGAGATCTAATGGCGGCTTTACAAGGCTAATTAACAAGCCATGAGCGAGGTAATGAACTTTCCAAATGTGCTGGCAAACGCAAAAATAAATTACACCCTAGCGAAGGCATTAAAGGAAGTGTGAGTGTACTTCTGAGCCTTCCTCTGGGAGAGCCACTGTGAGAAAATGAATTTGGAGCTGCTATCTTTTCATTGCCTGACCTAAGAGTGTCTCAGTCGGCTCACTGCATGCCCTGGCCAGAGTATAGATTGCTATTAATTAGTCCACTTTGCACCTGTCTCCAAAGAAGCTCTTATTGGATTTTGTCATTTTATGAATATGAATAAATATCTTGTAATGCACCCTCTGCACAAGGAGATGACTCCATGACTCCAAAGAGTTATCCATTAAAAGTGGGAAGTGGAGAGGAGAAAAGAGCCCTCTTCTCCAGTACAATCATGTATTTGCATTAAGAAGGGTGAGGACCTTCCTATGGAACGGTCTGGGTATATACAAGTATGACAAAGCTCATGAGCTGACTCTCTGACCTCTTTGTGCTTATCTCTCATTGAGAGCAGCTCATCTTATCCCTCTAACAGAGTTGAACCACATACCTGGAGAACATTTGAGCTGTACAGCACTTCTCTGCTCTACTCTGAACAGACCTTTGTAATCTGCGCATTTCAAACCTTGCCACTACTTAAAAATAACAATGTGTGTGCATGTGTGGATAATAGTTAGCTACATATTTTGGATTTTCCTGTATCATTGCACCCTCACCATTAATTAACCCATGTACTTCTGTAACATTTCTGCTGTATAATTTAAAATGTAATTAGCAGGGTGCTATTAAAAACAGGTTTTGGTGTATGAATATGTATGTGAACACACACTCGCTTCCTTTCACATTCATGCCAATGCACACGTCTTTTCTGTTTCCCCGGTGACTCCTCTCTCCAGGCTGAAGGTGGGAGCAATTGTGTGGAAAATGCTTCCATGTCAGTATCAAGCTATGTCCAAACTGAGGTGGCATGTGGACAGCCCCATTTTATGAATGCAAATAAAAAAGCAGATCAAAAAAAGTTATCAAAACACTACTGACATCTGACAATTGCCTGTCCCAGGAAGCCTTTTCATTTCAGCACCCGGTATATTAAAAATTAATGGATTTTACACAGACGCCATATGCTGTCAAGATTGATGCTTCTCTCTCTGGAATAAAGTGCTACTTGTGTTGTAGGCTGTGGTATATGCATATAGATTGTACTGTAGTTTTCCCTCTCTTCTTCTTTAGTCTTTTCGTTGCTTTGTCTGTAGCTTTCTCTTTACCCTTTCTTGTCATCCTTCACCCTTTCTCTCCAGGCAAAGAATCAGTTGCTGTGAAGTCTACTTTTCAAAAGTTTCTTCTTTTGTTTGCCAATAATGGGGATATTCATTGTAAAGTATTACTCTCCAGTGTTGTGGTAAATATTTCTTTTTTTCCCTCTTTTTTTTCTATGATTCTATCACCCGCCTGCTGGCGGTAGTCAGGAAAACTCGGTAGTAGTAAGTGTTCAGTAAGCATGGACAGCTGCATCCAACGATAAAAGATGCCTGCTAGGCCGCTGGGTGCATTTCAAATGCAGAGTAATGTTCCAGGCAGCACAACAGAGAAGTCGTACTTCTTATGGACTCATTAGAAAGGCCTGATGCTGGTGCGCTGTTGCCTGGGAGGCCCGCCACCAGACACGCTCACACATGTAGGCGTACAGACAGCGTGTACAAAATCTTGGGAACAGCTTCTTAATATTGAGTTAGACTTTTTCATCATCTACTGTATCTTCCTATTGTGTAGAGGCTATGTGGGTCTGTTTTGAGTTAAAGAGTGCTATTGCTTTCATTTTATATAATGAGAATTAAACATTAACATATACTAAACTTTTTTTAAATTTTATGCTCTCATGGCTCACTTCTAGCATATTTTAACTGTTTAAATCTCAAGGTAATAATACTTAAAGCTACAGTGTGCAACTTAAAGGATAACCTTGCTCATTTTCTAAAATAATTCAACAAATATTGTCCACAATCCCCATACAGATGCTAAAACTGAATATGAATTTTCTGCTTATGGTTGATCCCTTGTGTGCCAGCAGGCTGGAATAGCTTGTTCATCTGTGCCATAAACCTCCATGGTTGTCTGAAAACTATTACAAACTGACGAGCCAGGTACACGGCTCTACAGGATAACATATTTCTGCATTCCAAAACGTGTGCTTGTCATATTTTTTTACAAATATTACTCCACACTGCCATGTACTTGACTAGTCAGCTGGACATGAGCAAGCTCTCTGGTGGAGTTATGGCAGTTCACATCAGGGCAATATTTATGTCGTCCACATCTTTTGGAACGACGAAACATCCAGGGGAGCTCTGTGTCTGGCTGATGTGTTTTTAATTGTTTTTGGACAACATGGAGGTCTAAGGCCCAGATGATTAAGATCCAGGCTGCTGGCTGATAACTAACCAAAGTGAGCAGAGATGATTCAGTGTTTCCGAAAGTCACTGAATAAAGCCAGATCAAAATTTTAATATATTGTTTTTTAATTGGTTAATTGATTCTCAGGGCACAGATTTTTTTCATAAAAGTTTTGAAATAGGTATAATCAATGTATTTGGAAAACATGGTCATGTTGCAAGATGACTGAAGGATAGTTATTTTCTATAATGGCATTAAGTGGAAAGAATTACTCAGATCAGATTTTCAGTATATATATTGGAAATGTCTCTCAGTATAGACCAGTGAAAAAACATTACATTTGTGAGGTAGTGAGGAAATTTACACTGATCAGCCTCAACATTAAAACCAATAGGTTGGTTTGATTTTGTTACTTTATTTCTCATGTTAACACAGTTAGGGTTTGCTAACATTAATGGTTGTCATGCCCTTAACCGTAGTACAAGTAATACATATTAACGTTGTAAGTCATCTTTTTAAGTTAAATTCTTTAGATGTGATATATGATATATGGACAAGAATTGTTTAATTTGAAATGGGTGAGACTGTTTTCCCTCTTTGTAAAACACTGGACAAGACACAGTTCTTTTACTTAAAAATAAAATGTTAGTTAAACAATATTCAAAATATTTCAGCGTTAACATGTACAGTCCATGTGTGTTGTCGGAGTAGTAGTTGGGTAGTTCCTACAGTTAAAATGAATTGCAACCACACACTAACCCCTTCTGCTGCTGGTCCCAATCTGATGTATGCAAGTGGATTATCCACTATAGTGAGGTGGTAAATGGAGTAATCACAGGAAAGCAAACATTTAAATTGTCAGTGTATCAGACATGATGAGAGGATACAGGCTTTGTGTTTGTAAATGCATTACTCATACCACTAGAGCTGTCACAGCCATTTACCCAAAGGGGAGTGGGAGGGGAACAATAAAGCCTTTGGTATGCATGATCAAAACCAACAAAGAACAATCAAGGAAACTTGTGAGAAATTGGCAGTTGCAGCCTCTGTCTAAATGTTTTAACGAATTTCTAAATTATAAATTGTTTCTCTAATGAGTAGACCCAGTCATTAAATGCCCTAAAACTCTTCACAGATACGCTGCAATGGACAATGCTGGCAGTGTCTGTCCATGTGTCTCCGTGTGTGTCAGAGTATTTCTCTGTGCGCATACATTCTCTGCCACCAGGGTTCTTCTTGACTTTTCAGAGTTTTGCACAGTTGTGTCCAGAGGCACAGAGGGATCTTTTGGCTTCATTTGCATGTAAAGTGGAGTGCCCTCCAGACAGCCCCTCCCCTGTGGCCTGCCAGACGAAGCCAGCCAGCAGCCCTCACTCTTTCCTACCTGCTGGGGTGGGGCATGACAGCTCAGTGCGCAACATCTTAAGGTCCTGTCAATCTCTACACTGCCCGACTCGGGTCAACCTTTTGAAGAGCAGCGGGTTGGCAAGGACAAACACGACCCATTCACTCCCCTCGGCCAGACAGACAAAAGGCATAGACACGATATTAAAAAGACTCACACAGGGCTGGAGAGTATCAGATGGAGGGATTGTGATGCTCCTGGCACTGTATAAGCATCCAATAAAACAAAAGTATGAAGAGCTAATAAACAACTAGGGTAAGAAGACTGTGTAGACAAATGCACTATGAGTGGCACATTGTAAAAAAAGTCGATGTTGATGGAGGTTGCTGGGCATTTTGGGAGAGTGTTGAAACCATCTTATCAGAGTTAATAAAAGGAGAGGGTGTTGCCGGCTGACCCATCATCTCTCTTCTCATCAGTGTGGTCTCCAGTCTCTCAGCAGTGGCTAGTGGAGAGGGACTGGCTCCAAGATTGTGTTTAGATAATGGCCATCTCCAATCATAGATAATCTGGCCCCATCTTTTCTTCACAGACACAGCAGCAGACAAGGTCAGGGGGAAAAAGATTCCTGGTGAGGCGAGGAGGAGATAGAGATGGGGCGGCTCTGAGATGATTTACTGCTGAGATTCACTCAGCTGCCTCCATCACCCTCCGTTAACTTTCTCATCCTGTCGTCTCTTCTCCTCTCGCTCTTTTTTGTCTTCCATCTCTCACTCTCTCACATTCCTCCATGGGCCTTCTACTGAATCCCTACCTCTCTCTCTCTATCACTTGCTTCATCTCCTTTGTACTGATGTTCCACTGAGATAAAAGCAAAAGAAAGCAAGAAAGAGAGAAAGAGAGAGCACAAAATGTCTACTTCTGCTAATTTTAGATCTTTTGGATGGAAGCAAATAGCTTGGATTTAGTTTGTTTGTTCCTGCACTGACCACAGATGGATTGAGCAAAAGACCCATTGATTGTTTCTCAGTTTCTCTTGATATTAAGATTTGATATAATTGGGCAAGAGAAAGTTGTGTTAAGCCCATCAGATAAATGTGGACTTTGTGGTGAAGAGGTTGGCTGACTCGAGGAACAGAAATAGATTTAAAGGCTGTGAAGCTTTTCTTCCATGCTCCATTCTTTTTTGATAATCCATAGAAAAAAATAAAATATGAGTCACTGTAATAGGCAGCCTGAGAATCAGCTCTGTGATCCACGATGGCAGTCGAGCAGCATGATTGTACTGCACCAGGCCTTTCTAGCAATTTTCTGAGCTCCGGTTTTACTCTTCTCGACACTCCCATATCCCCAGAGAGATGATGTCTCTCGGGGACACAGTGAACAAAAGGAGGGCTACTAAGTCTCCAAACAGAGTAATGGGCCCTAATGCCTGCACCCGCATGTAATCGAGACCCCTGCACAAGTTCCCATGACAGATAATTGCGGATGTCTTTGCAGTGATAAATGTGACTCAGTTCTAAAGGTGCAAATGTACCGGTTCACCCCTTGATTTGACAATCTGGATTCCACAGTGGGTTGGTGTACCTGACTGATCCTCAGCCTTCCAGAGATGAATCCTTGCTACTTTCTCTCTTTTAGTCAGCCCTAGCTGGGCTGTCTATTTTCCTTTAACCACAGGCCTTCATAGTAAATCTCATTTCATTGTCAGCCGCGACTGTGGTTTACTTCCCTGGCCTGTCTGCTGACTTCCTGTTGCCATTAACGCTCAATATCTCTGTTGGGGCCTGTCTACTTGGTCTTATTTCATTCTGTGCTGTGTCCTATCCTGTCCTCCCATATAGAAAGTTCATCTGACAGACTAGCAGGGGCTGTGCCAGCCTAAGAGCCCTCAGTATTTCATTCAGACTGCCTGTTCATCTCCTTTCTCTTTCTGCTGGAAAAAAAGGGTTGTAATTGATATTGGGACCCATCCATCCTCCCCTGTTAAGCCCAGAGATCCAATTTATCTTGGTGAGAATGCCGACTGGCTCTCGCCCAGGCCTTGTCGGTCAGACTTTGCCTGTTTTAGTTGGCCGTTAATTAAAGTGCCGCTATGACAAAAAATAAGATCTACATAGGGGTGTGTGTGCCAATAGAAACGGGCCATCTGATTCACACTTGACCACATAAATCAGCAAAGTGGCTCAGTCCAATCTGACCTAGGGAGTTTAAATCACCACTCTAAAATGCAAACACAGTGCAGACACCGACGAGTCTAATTAGATGCAATTCTGCCCATGAAAAAACGGGCCTAATCTGCATTAACCTTAGTGATGTTAGTCGCAAATTGCTTCAGAACGATCTAGTCAATCACCATGTCAGTCAGACAAATGATGGAGGACGGCGCAGGGGAAACAGCACAGTGTCAAAGTGCAATTGTTTTTTGCAGTGTCATGATTCATGCTTTTAATACATAGTTATAGTTAATTCATGGTGGAATTGAAGTGTTGCGCCACACACTGAATCAAAATGTGACCCAGATAAAATTTTGGCTGTTCCGTATCGTTCCACAATCCCAGTGTAACCACACGATATTAATACCGAAGCAGAATCATACATACATGAGAGTTTGCTAGTTAGGTACTGTAGGTAGGCACAGTGGGCAGGTAGGCTACACAGCCTCATGCTGCAAGCTGTGACTGTGTGTTCTGATACCTGTTGGTCATAACCGACATCATCAACATTTCCCATGCTGACCTCCGTCCACCACAGCATTAAAACTAGCAGGTGGTATTAATTTTGTGGGGGATCAGTGTATGTACATCTTTCCTACCTTCATGCATTCAGTCAGTCAGTGCCTTTCTCAAGGTGCTCCCTCTGAGCTGTACTATACATTTGTTAGATTTTAACTTTTCTTTGAGTGTGTTTTTCCCTGTTTCTTATGTGTAAGCAGGCTTGAATATCCCTCTGTATAGTTTGAGCAATGGAGGTCCTCCGCTGCACATTATTTTCCCTTTTCACTCGCATTTCTTTCTTTCTCTGTCTCATTCTCTGAACTGCTACTGGTGACTGTGAACCTTAGACAGCCCCTCTGCTGGCACAGATGTTAGCCAAGTAGAAGCAAGTGACCTATATTACAGGCAACTCTACTAACTCCCAGTGTGTCTAAAGTGAGAGCAGAATATTAAGGGTTGTGTGTACTGTTCTAGTGTGTTTGTGTTTTTGCATGTGTGTGTTTTTAAGGGGGGTGGGGGTGCAGTGGAGACCAGGAGAAGGTTAATTACCTCCTCGTCCTTCGCTGTCAGCTGGCTTCACCTGGATGGGACGGTTCATCTGGAGAGAGAAAGACAGAAAGGTAGAGGAGAAGAAAATAAAGAAAGAGAGAGAGAGAGAAGAAGGAGAAGAAGGGAAATCCTAGGTTAGCATGAAACGCAAGGATTATGTGAAGTGAGAAGAGAACAAGTGAAATGTGGCAGTGATCCTGGTGTTAATGTTCTGAGTTTGTCCTGCTTTGTGAGCTAAACAGGAAAATCAAACAGTGATGACGCTGTAAAAGAGATAAATCTGTGCAGAGCTTCATGCCAGCGTGTTTAATTAATCCAAGGCACTGCCTCTAGAGATGCCTGAATTCCCCTCACAGTTCAGCAAAATTAGCACTTTTCAATGACGGAGCCACACTGGGTGTCAGATGGCACTTGGAGATTAATGCCATTACATCAGCCACTCCCAGCCCCACAGGAGAGGTCCTTTCTGGATAGCCCTTGCTCTTCCTGTCCCCTCCTGGCTCCAGACTCCAGTCACTAGCTATATCCTGCTCATCCCTGACCCTCAACAATCCCTCTTCCTCTGCCTCCATCCCCTCCTCCTCTCTCGCCTCCCTACCCAGGTGCCCTTTGGAAAATCACAACCAATATGTCATTAGTCTGGTCAGCGAACCACACCCTGCCCCAGCTTCCTCCTACTGGAATCTATTAAGAGTCACCGAACAGCGTAGCTGCGAAACAGCTTGTGAAAGGTTAACAGTAGGGAATCGATAAACAGCCTTTCAAGATCCATTTCACAGTGAGGTGAAAGTAAAACGTGGCCAAGCTAACTTTGTCTCCACACACACACACTAAAATCCTTTTTAAAACTGCCTGCCGTGAATAAAAAACTCTCCTGGTACTTTTTGCTCATCTGACTATGGGTTCATTTTTTCTCACTCCACACAGTTTGAATATGAAAACAGTCAAGAAAACACTCAATCTTGTGCCTTCTCTGAAACAGGAATAATATCCCTTCTCTTTCTCCTGTAAAAAAGGGTGGGTGTTAAGAGCCACGCTCGAAGACCCTTGCTTATTGTGGCTACCCACGCATGTCATATTTGGCATTGTATTTTATATTTGGCATCATGTTCCTTTGGCTTCAGTCAGCAGTCGGCCTATTTCTAAATAGGCCATGCAGACAGGTCCAACATGTAAATGCCAATGAATGGCACATGGTGCTGCCCACTCAGATCAGTCAGCTAGGACAGCACAGTGGGTGTCGGGCCCTCAGGCAACGCGTTTGACAGCAGTTGACATGAGCCCAGACCACAGCCAAATATAGACCTGAGACTAGCAGACATGTATAGACAAGCGTATATGCGGTGACACCCTGGGGGTGTAAATGCACTCACCTAGCAATATCCTGTGACACTGGAACAAAGCTTAGAGAGATGACGACTGCATCATGAAGCTTCACACACACGCACACACATATACTCACACACGCACAAGGAGCAATAGCAACCACACAATTGGAGCTGCACTCAAAGATATAAATGGTAACTTTTACATTTTACCCTATGATGTGTAAACACTGTGGCCAAAGTAAATATACATGCTCTATTGCTATTTTCCCGACTGTAGGTGTGTCACTTTGATGGTGTGTGACTTTCTAGACACTAAAGGAAGGAGAAAACACTTCTTCAAATTACCTGTTGCTCACAAACATTGTTTTACACTACATTGTTTTGGGTTAGAATGATCATTCTTCATATGAGCAGAAACAAAGGTCATATGCTCAGCTTCTGCAGCAGTCAGTGTCTGATGAGTGGGAGTAAGGACATTGACCTGTCGACTCACTGCTAGTCACTCTGCGTAAACATCATTCAGGTGCCAACAGCACTGTTCTAACACATTTTACATGTCCTTTAACAAATTTCAAATTAAAAGGGAAGTGGCGGTGACTAGTACTTTTTTCAAGTCTTAAAAAGGGAGAAGGGGGGATTTGTTTTAAAGGGGAACAATGTGTCCAGATGTTTCTGCTACAGCCATTACTCTGATAGACACTGGTTCACTGAGGCTCTACATCCTTTCATCATTATCGTCACAATATTTGTGTGGCCTTAATCACCCATACTGTGACAGGCCTCCTCGTATTTCGGGCTGAATAAAAGCCATCAGTAAACCAGAGAACATGGCTACACCTGAATCTTAGAAAAAGTTCATGTGAGGTGAAGCGCTGAAGTGTGCGAGTGTGCAGTGGAGAGAATTAAGGTCAGTTGGAGCATTGTAAGCAGTAAGTTAAGGTGTGCTGTGTGTGCGTGGAGTGTCTTGACAGAAGCTCAGGTTGGGGGCAGAATTTGTCTCGCATAAGAGGTTTAGAGTAGCCTCAAGTCCCAAGATCCCTGTAGAGTGATCAGTCAGCTTCCAGGTTTTAAACGGCAGCGATTGGTCAGGAAGCTTCATTAGCAGCCCCTGAGCCACTGTAGTAACAAGAGTCATTAGACAACCCAAAAGTACACTTGGGGTTGCCAGGCAACCGAACGGAGGTGGCCAGCAGGCAGCAAGGCGGGCTGGCCGTTGGTCTGTGGGCTTTTAGCCAACCAATTGGCACTTCTTTCTTTTTTTTTTCTTTACTTGGTCCAAGGAGGTCATAGTGAGAGGGGAGGAAAAGGATTTCTCATCTCCCACCTTCCAGCATGTCCCACTTTCATGTCCCTTTTTAGTGACTGTGACAATGAGTTTTTAGAGCGAGTCTGCTGCAAGTTGGGCTCCAGCTTCAAGCCAAATTATGTAGTTCAGCATGATGCCAAACTATAGAGTTGTGTAGCGCTTAGATGCTGGTAGTTAAGATGTCGATGTAGTGTCCTCTCCATATAGTTTCTTGTGCAAACAAAGGGAACGCTTTTAGCACACAAGCTTACTGCAAACTGTATCTTCAAGTTCACTTTACTTTTCTCCTCTCTTATGCGCACGCACACACAAACACACATCACACATATGCACATACACTCAGAGGCACAAAAAGTCTTGAGGCTCAATAACAGCAGGTGGCTTAGGTGACATTTTAATCCCTTATTACTGAGTGCAGGATTAGCCAACAGATCAAGGCAGAGTTAATTATATGAATTCATCAGAGGCTGGGCAAAGAGGCAGCCTGCTTTCCCCTTGGGCCAGGACCTACCCCCACCCCACCACCCACCCTTTTCACACACCCACACATGCACGCACACACACACACGCACACCCACGTACTGAGATTGAGGACAAGTGACATTCTTTCTGTCTGAGAAACTACTTCCTTATTAGCATTGCTGCGGCAGAAAGCTAAGATAACGCATACAGTGGAGCCTCCAGAGATGCTTTAAGACAAATGACATTTACTACCTTCCCTCTGGGCCCCGCAAAATGAACTGCATAGACACTAGAGAGGAAGACTACAGGCTTTTTCATCCTGCAGATGTGTGGCTGCCGAGGCTGAAAGGAGTTCAACACCTTGGCCGTCTTGCTTTATCTTTGTCTCTCTCTGCCCCTTTGGCCTCCAAAACCAATATGCTTCCTACCACAGCCCCTTAATGGGTTGATCAATGCTGACAAATAGGCAGCTCATGCTGTCTTGCCTGGGAACTCACAGCTCTGTGCCTGTGTGCTGCTGCACTTCGAGAGTCCATCTCTCTTTTTCCTCATCTCTTCCCTTTTTCTGTCGTTCTCTTTCTTTTACTCACTTTTTTCCTCTATGTATTTTCTCCTCCTTCATGCTCTATTTCCTTTATGTCTATACATTCATTTTTTTTTGTTCTAATCTCCAGGAACAAATCTATATTTTTCATTCTGTTATGATGAATAAAAGTCAGCTGAAGTCACAGAGGGGTGGAGAAGCAACAGTGTGGAAGAGAGGAACTTGCTTACATTTTCCAGTGAAAGGCCGTGTGTACGTTTCAGAGGATACATTTAAGTGTGTTTGTGTCTGCATGCATTTAATTCTGCCTGTCTTTTTCTTGTGTGTATGATTGATAACAGTGCAGTGGAGTGAAAGAGAGACAAGGACATCACCGGCCTTTGACCGTGTTTGACCAAACTGTGTGAATACCACTGCTCACAAAGCAGACCCCATTCAGAAAAAGGTTCTTGTGGAACCATGGCAAAAGCGTAAGAACCTATAAACTTCCTCCACCGTTGAGTTACTGTGACTGTAGCTCTTACACTTATTCATTTTTTTTATAGTGGCTCATCCAGTATTAAGATGGATTTTTTTGTGATCCAAAGTTGAATTAGGCAAAATAAATTATACTGAGAAGGTCCTAATCTTGTATTTGAAAGCATTTATTTCAGCAGTTAACTATCCACCATCTATAGACAGTTTTGTCCACTAAAAAGTCTTGAAATGTAGTCAGTATAGGATTATTAGTTTCTACATCTCATATCTCATACTAATAACTGCACACTCAATAGAAATAAAAACCAGAGGCACATAGGTAATTCTCCAATTTTCCAAGTACAAATTTGGTAAAGTGCATGGTCACAAACCCACCGCAAGTCCCATATGTAATAATGCTGCTGTAATAAATGTCAAATCACTCAGAAAAAGGCAGCAAGGTACTGTCAGAGCATACACTATAAAATGAAAGATATTTCCTAATTATGGTTTAACAAGGCTGTAGGAGTTATTAGATCTTCCATACTGGGCAATATTTTAACTACACATTTACAATGATCAGCGATAGTGCAACCTGCTATTTTTGTTCTTCTGTGAACATCCACACTCGACAGTCATGTAGAGTGATGTGTGATATAAGAAGGTGTGGTGATGAATCATTGCCTTCCCAGCCATAACTTTTAAACAGTTTTGCCAGTCTCAGTGCTACACAACAAATAGAGTGGGTAAGTTAGTCTAAATAGAAAACAGTATACAGTCCATTATTTCTCCACACACAGTTTGCTTGTAGCTGATTACGAAGCTCTCTAAAATGAATATATGTTTTTTAAGAAAATGTCTGTTTAACAGGATGTTTAAGAATGCATGGTTCAAATTATGAAGCTGATCTTACTGATTTTGTTAATTCTTTCTCTGTAGTTTGGAAGAAAATGTACAGTAAAAGTATATGAATGTGTTGCATGTTGATTCTGGTTGTCTTTAGTTTGTTTATACACAGGAACATCAAGAAGCTGTGTGTTTTCAGTTTTGACTAGATCAAAATACCAAAACGGTGATTGTTCATTACTCCGTTTGAGCCCACATACAGTAAGCAAACAGCTCCCCCAAATGATTCTGTTTTGCGGGGAAAGAAAATCTTGTTTTCCAAGTCACCATTATCAAATTTAACTGAGGCAATTGCACAACTCTATCACATATTATTTTTCTTTACAGTTATAGATCTGAACCTGTTGAAATGAAGGTGCCACATGAAGCTGTTGCTTCACTCTGACCCACTGAGTTTGGGAAGAATATAGGCATTTATTTGTGTGCTTATGGTCATGAAGTACTTTGTGCATTTTTCTAATTTTTTCTCTTTACTCAGCAGGTCAGTGAAATGTTCCTTACTTCTAACTACTGCTATGCAAAGAAATACTACCACTAGTTAATTACTTTTCATCCCAGTTCCATTCATTTCATCCCACATATCAGATACAGTTTAGCTTTGAAGTCATCAGGTACTATTCTTTTCATAAACCATTCAGTGTTTGATGCCTCTCATTATCATTCTGTGGTTACGCTGTCAGTGATTTCACTGGAGCTGTTGATGCCATTCACAGCCTTTTATGCTCAATTAAATATGTTTAATGCAGACTTAGCTTTCTTATAGAACCAACAAAGAGCCAGTGGCTTTTGTTGTGATAAGGGAAACCTCATTTAAAAGTAGATGTAAGGATAATAAGAACCTGACCTTTGACCATAACAAAGGCACAATAATTTCCTATGTCATTATTTCAGTGCAGTGGGAAGTTAGGTAACAATATTCTAGTTTTTGTTAAAACTCACAATATAGGTTCACAATAAAATTGCAAGTGATTAGTTTTAATTTTGCTCTTTTTTTTAGGTAAAAATAATATTTTGAAAGCAGAATGTATTTTAAAATACAATTATCTCACTCTCTAACTGGGAAGAAGACTTCCAAATCCTGCACAGTCTATACTGTACCAGCCAAAATTACTACTTCCATCACCCATCGCTCTCACGTCAGGACATCCTGCCCCTCATTTCTGTGCAGAAGAAAAACAGCGTCGGTCTCAAATTGGTGTGTGAGTTCACATCAGCCTCTCTGTGAAGCCAACGAGTCAGCAGAGGTTGGGCCTGCCATGTGTGTTGCAGGAGATGGGTTAGAGCTGGAGTGATCACACACTGCCTACCTCCCTTCGAAAACACATGAAGGAGGGCTGTGTCTGCCTCACTGTGAAGAAGAGGGAGAAGGGGCGCTGACAGATCAACACAGGGTGGCTGGCGGTGAAATACAGCCTATTTTTAGCTCTGAGCCCAAGCTCCTATTTAAAGACTATGTAGTAGGGGTTGGTTTGGGAAGGGGAGGGTGCAGTAATGGCAAAAAAAAAACAACAACAAAAAAAACTTGCTGCTTGAATTCAGATAATGCTACACTATATTCCCAGCGACATAAGGAGTCAAATGTTTGTTTGTTTTCTGACGATTCTCTAGTATTCTCCACCTTTACCTGGCAAGTGAGTCACGCCATGGAGCAGGGTTTTGCCTTTCAATTTATCTCTGTTAATCTGGCATTGGCTCTTCACGCCAGAGAAAAGCCAAGCTGAAGTTCTAAACCAAAATGTCCCCACCCTGTTTTGCGTTGTCCAACCCAATGGAGTCTTCCACTGTATCCCAGTCTGTGTTAATAATATCCCCATTCTTCTTTTCCATTTTTAATTTTACTCTACCTGTGCCCAGCAGGCCTCCACTTAAAGGTGGGACACGGCCAGACAGAGACAGAAAGTGGATGAGAAATCGAGCCATCATGTTATCCTCTGCTTCATAAAGCCTCTGTTCTTCCTCTAACTGTAGATAGATTGCTGTGTAGCTCACTGCAACCAATGGCAAGCACACTATATTACATTTATTGCCCCCCTTTTCCCCCTCCCAATTTCCCTCCCTCGTCTTCACATGGATGTAGTGGGGATATGGGATGGGGGTGGGTTTGGGGTTGAAAGAAGGACAGGGGGAGACGGTGTATCAGGGGGAAGGAGGGGGTGACGATTCGACACAATGAGACAAGACTAACAAATTAGTCAAAGTGACAGGGAGTTTTATGAGGTCTGCTCTTGTGAGGCGACTGCTGCTCTCTCTCCCCCTGTCTCGCTCGCTCTTTTCTCTGGGCCGCAGGGAAACCATGCCGGGGCAGTGTGTGTGTATGTGTGTGGAACATATTGTATTTGTGCATTTGAAAAGGAGAATAGTAAAAGAAGTGGCAGAATAAAGAATGAGAAAGGAGCAGCAAGCAAGTGTAAGGTAGAGAAAGAGAAAAGATAGAAATAATGGATTCTGGCGGCTCAGGGATTAGGAAACAAGAACGCAGAGTTTACCTCTTATTTTGCTTGACATGATGTAACAGCAACTTTTCCACATGTGGTTGCCTTCAGTCTTAATATATTCAAGGCGCATGAAAGGTATTTATAAAGTATTCATGGAACAGACTGTAACCTACAAATATCTGGATGTCTTATGTGTATCTGAGGAAAAAATACTAATATATTCCATGTATTTTGAGTTGTTATTAGTGGTGAGACAAACACACTCCTAATGCATATGCCTGACTACAAAAGGTTAAATGCCTAGACTTGAATCCTGAACACAAACAAAAAGCCAGAGCAGGAACTGCAACAATAACCCAGTACCTCCCCAGGAGCATCTATCACTCCACAAGGCCACAGTACAAATGTTTCTGAGCCGGGCCGGGAAAACAGCTAAAGTGGCTCACAGTATAAAGAAGAGTGAGAGAATAATAATAAGTGGAAGGTAATGACACACCATGCATCTGTCAGATTTATGAGCGTATATCCTGCTCTACTCCTCTCATATACCTGCCGGCTGGGTCTGCACTCTAGCCCCTGCACACAACGATGCTGATGAGAGGAGTCAGCGGTGAGCAATCATAGAGCACAGCTCGAAGGAGAGAATGGAGCCGGACTCGCTCTGCTGTGGGCAATGACAACATCCAACAATGGAACACTAAAGGCCAATGCCATACACACACTTACCCACACATCACAAACGCTGCTGAAAAAGTACAAAGAGGTATATGCCACAAATAGGTAGTCAGGGGCATGTGTGCACAATATTTTGAATATAGGGCCCAGTGTGGGGCATATGTTCAGTAAGTAGAGATTATAGATATATAACGATATGGATTGGTTCATTGGATCGGATAATTATGCTTAGAAACAGAAAAACACTGCACAGTTTACTGTATCTTCCAGATTTAGGTCTGATATGTTGATTTGAGTGGATCAATGTATCATAATGTTTACAATTGTCCTTAATCATGCCAGGTCTGCTGAAACCGAATATTTATCCCCAAAAGCCTGAGCATGAATCAGCAGTGTAGGAATTCTTTAAAAAGTGATAAAATGGTGCTCTGCATATTCTGTAAAACTAAAATGACCTGCTGTTGAGCATGAGCATGTCAAAAGAAAACATCCTGGAGCTCTCCAACATCAAAACGAGTTTCATCTCAACGTTGTTTGGTAACAGTGCCCCAAAGTGGTCATTAAAGTTACTATTTAAAGGGCATGCAATCTTTTGGATCTTATTTAATATAATTCTGAATATTTTACTATTACCTATTTTATACACTTCTTGACCAATTTAGTTTCTTCTAATGATGAACAAAATCATCTCCAGTTAGATAAGAAAAACTAGACATGTTAAGTCTGAATATTTGCCGGTTTAGGAGACTGTCCTTTTACAAAATATGAGTATGTTGTTTGTATCATTCATTAGAAACAATAAATACATACCACTTATGGCTTGGCAACATCTAGTAGGTAGTCACCTGACATGCCATTAAGTACTCATTTTTAAGGCAGACCCCAACTTTTTAATCCTTACATCTTTATTTACTGCCTAACCCTAACCTGTCCCTGATGTGTTTGTGCTTAACTCTAATCAAACGGCTCTATTTGTGCATTTAAAATCTCACATATTAAATAGTGAAACCAGTGCCATTTTGGCTCCATCGTAACAAACAGTATCTGCCATTTTGTAGTGGGATGTCAAATGGGAGCAATTTCAAAAGACACCTGCCTCCCTACAAGGTGGCGCTATTTCAACAAACTGTTTATTTTTTAATTTGGAGTTACTGATGATATAATTACCCGTAAATGTCTTCTAGCTAAGGAATTAACATTTTTGGACTGGTAGTTTGAGTAAGGTAGAAAGACAGATGTTGTTATTGGATGTAGACGAGGACACTTCCATACGCATTAGACAACTGGTCTCTGTGACTTTCTAGCTTGACCTAATTATTGCTATTGGCAATGGTAACAGGAAACTGAGTGACAAGCTGGTGGAATTATCTGAATGCACATTATGTCGGGAGGTAAAAGCTTTACATAAATGCATAAGTGCATTCATGACACGCACCACCTACCTAAACGCTGTTATAGACATGGACATCCCTTCATGGCAAAGGCATTCTCTGATGAAAGATGCCTTTACAACAGGATGAAACACCTTGCTAGAGGGCAAAAATGGTTTGAGGAACATAACAAAAAGTTTAGGGTTTTGCCTTGGCCTCCACAGTCCCCAGATCTCAATTCATTCAAGCATCTGTGGGATGTGCTGGAATAATAAGTCATATTTCCATATACCTGAAGAGGGTGTCACAAAATTGTTTTCTCTCTCCTCTATAAAAGGTGCATGTGGAATTGAAAAAACAAATAGCCCAACAAGCTTGTATTCTAAGCAAATGCAATGATGATCATGATACTTTCAAAAAAAGTGAAAGTATTATATACGAAAATGTGATCTTTTATTATGATCAGGTAACATGAGGTTGTATTACACATACACCATGCACATGGGCACAATAGATTTAAAAGCCTGCCCACATGCCCACACTCACTGGCTACTCATAGTTATGGAAGGCACGAAAGTCAAGTTACTCATCAAAAAGTCACCATCAAAGGTAAATGGTCTTACAAACACACACAGCAGAACCAACCAACCAAAAAAAGAAAAGTAAAACAATACTTGCAATATTGTAATGAGCAGTACAAAACATCATTAAACACCCAAATCCATGCATTTGGACAACTAAGCAGATGACATACACACTGATACATACTTCAAACAAATGCACACATGTTGGCAAACTCAGGCTGAAAGGCCTTTAGATGCATACTTGAACACACACACACATACACACACACACACACACAAACACACACACAAACACACACACACACACACACACAACCCTGCAAGTGTGCTCCAAAATGCCGTTAGCACAGAAGGCTGTTTGTGAAAATGATCACATCAATTGAAGTGATAGATAAAAGACTGGGAGTAATTGATAAAGTGCCACAATTATTTGGAAGATGAATTGCTGAATTTGCTTTTGAAATTGGACTGGATCTCAGTGCAGTGGAACAGAACTCATCATCATCAATGAGCCTGCCGTTAGATTGCTTTCTGTCACAACCCAATAGGAGCTAGGACAATTGGATCCATCTGCCAAATGGGATCAAATAGACCTACTCACAAAACATCACAGGTTGATGTATAGTCACCATGTGTAAAATATATTACCTTGCAAATGCACAATACATCACTGTGCATGGTCTTGTGTGTGCTTGGGTATAATGTCTGCCATCACAGCATTCGGGTATGCTCAATAGAAACGATTTGAGATACATTAAGGAACATATGCGGGACATTGAGGGAAATAACAGCACAGCAATGCAAGTCGAAAGAGAACATGCTAAAATTCCACAAATGAATTTTTTATGTTGTGTGCGAGATGTTTGTAAACACAAGGTGTTTAGGTGCAAAGTTACTGTGGACGTGCATTAGCAAGCTTTAACAGAAGGAATCATTTTCTTTCCACCAACACCCCAGTTTCAGGATATTTTCTTTTATTATTATTATTTAAAAGAATATTTGCAAAGTTGCAACTCATAAAACAGGAACTATCGTATCACATAATTTATTTAAGCCTATAAATCCTTTGGCTTTTGCAGTTATACGCCTCGTAATGATGCATTGGTTAACACGGCCTGAATATTTGAGCCACATAAAAATGGTAATAGATTAAACCAGGGGAGTGTATAAGTGTGTGTGTGTGTGTGAGTGTGAGCGAAGCTATCAGTAAAGAAGTATTACTGCAGCTTACACGAGCCTTAGCATACAGAAGGGAACATCAGAATGCACTGTGTCATCCCTGCATACACATGCACAAAGCCACAATAGAGGGACAAACACAGCTGGGGGTTGAAAGGAAACACACTAAGTAATATATTGTGCTGGGAGGGAGGTGACAGGGGTGTGACGATACAGAGGAACGCGTAAATGGGCTGCCATTAAGGGCTAGGAAGGTTGACTGATTGTTTATGGCCACAGATCTGCCCAGAGAAAACATCTTTGGACCTAAAATTAGTTATTTACCGTTTCCATGTTCAGTGTCTGGGGTATCAGCGGGGTGTACTAGGCCCTACAACTCATTCAGATGCACTATAAAAAACAAACACACATCTGCATCAAACTATAAATCTGTCAGTGAAAACAGCACTAGAGTCACTGTTAGTCTTGTTTTTTACTTTGTAATGTTCGGTGATCTATATTATCTTTAGCATTCTTGGCACTCTCAATGCATAGTATATATTTTATTTTTTTATCCATTATGATCTAATTTCAAAGACGGTATTTTCTATTCTGTTTGATTAGATTCTGTTGCTTTCTATTTTGTTCAACAGTAGTCTATTGTCTGGGGAGCTGTACAGTACAGGCTGACTATCTTGTGCTTGTCTAAAACAGTGACAGGCGAAAGTTAAGTGAATATAATTAAACTTTTCCAAACAGACACACACTCATACATGCACCTACACTGTACCCTTTTCTACCCATATTTGCAAGGAAATTAGCTTTTTTCTGTTTATCTGTGAGGGAGTATGTGCACAATACCTCCTCATACACCCTTCACCATCACACTCAGTTTTTTTCCTGTCTCTTTTTTACTCTCACTGTCTCTGTCAACCTTAAAGTACAAAAAATAGCCACACATGCACACAGACAGACATTGTAGGCACATGCACACACACACACTCACACACACACACACAGGCACACACACAGCCATTGGTCCTGTACGGTCAGTGTCTGGGGGAACTCTGCGGGGACCTGTGCTGTCAGAGAGCAGACCACACAGTGTCCCTGGTTCCTGCTCCACCTGCTGTGACAGCTAATTAGGCCTGGCCACACAGGCTGGCCTGTCTGGGTGCTGGAACGGATGTCGTGGCATGGCATAGCAGGGCATGGCATGGGATGGCATGGGGATAGTATGGCCAGCTGATAAGGTGCCCTGCCATGTCGTCCAGGGACACACTTAACCCGGGAACATCCATGGCCACAGCAGTGTGTTCCCGTCTTTGTTAGGCTCCCCTTCAGTCATTAATTACACTCACGCACTTCTATTAGTCCTCCATTTAGTCTAATCAACAAGCAGGGCCCTCCGCTGACATCATTAGCACTCATAACAAGCAGCAGCATTTGGGGAGGGACCCTTCAGAGTGTGTGTGAACATTAACCCTTCCTTGACAGTAATGAGTCTTCCTTATCTTGTGGTGCACCTCAGGGCTTTTTGTCCTGCTCGTGTTGTCCAACACCCCCTAGCCTGTTCTTCTTGCGCTGCTGTCATTAGGAGACAGCAGCAGCTAGCACCAAAGCTGTGATGGCTTGAGGCGGACAAGGAAGCTTAAATAGCATGGCAGGAAGTTAACACTGCAAGGGGGGCAATGTATTTTTTGGGAGGGTTGGGGATCAAAGATGCTGAGGAAATGGGATGAGACAGGGCAGCCTAAGCCCTTGGGTGTGTGTGTTTCTTTAAGTGTGTGACTCATATTAGATATGAGGAAGGGATGAAAACACAGGTTGGAGATGGTGACAGGGAGCTCAGCCGTTTGCCTCGATCAGCAGGGTGCATGGGAAGGGAGAGCGCCCCCCTTGAGCGACTGCACAACCTCCTGGGGTTTGAGCTGCTGTTTGGACTTAATACTAAAACTACAAACATACACGTGTAAATACACAGACTGAGCTAAAATTTGCCAGTTGTCCTCAAGGGATAAACATGACTAACATAAAAGTGTATTTTATCACCTTTTGATTGTCACACTTGCATCCACACGTTTGCACACGTGTTCAAAAACTGACACAGTTTCAGTGTTTGCGACTTCTGCTGAAGGCCATGTTCACAAGGACTTCATAAAAAAAAAAACTAAACAAAAACAGCCCTTGCCATTAAAGGAAATCAGGGAAGCGTGTTCATACAGTGAGGAATGACGACATGGGCGGCTCTGCCACAGTGATACTGCCTTGTGCTGCACTGACCAATAATGTACATGCAACTGGGCATTCCTTGTGGATTACTTTTTGAGTAGCTATGAGTTTAACATAGACTGACAAAGTGTAAGGCTGTGTAAATACAGCCTTACAAGGAGCACTCACACTCACACACTCTGAAAGCAAAGCGCTTTTAAGCCGTGTGTGTCAGACATCTCAGAGAATCGATATGGTCCTATATTAATAAGTCATGCATGTCAGCTTGTGTGTCATTTGTGGCATATTCCTAAAGTATGTTTTTACACTTCATGTCTATTTTCTTGCATTTGCATGAGTAACAATGATGATTGTGAATTGGATGCTGAGCTAAGATCCTACTGATCTAAACTCTCCAGTGTAAAAACATACAGAGCACCAGAGCTCCTTGGTCTGCTCTGCTAGTGTGCTGCTCACGCTGCGCTGTCTGTGTAGACACAGCATCAGCGAAACAGCTGGTTGTCAGACACTCACACAACTGTAGTAACTGCTGTTGCTGGTACTGGTCACTCTTCACAGTTGTGTCACCTATTACAAGGATTCACACTTGAACACAAATTGAAAAAATATTTTTCAGTATCTATCTGTGATGTGTATATTTATTTTTGGGTAATTATTGCCACTTCCTACACAGATGCACATGTTCAGTATGATGTGACTACTGTGTCATTAGTCAGGCAAGAATCACAAATGTGTATATGCACATTAATGTGAAATGTGGAAGAAATTACCACTTAACTTAGTCCATGGTACACGTAACTAATCAACTGTGGAGTATAGCTGGAGCAAAAGGCTTCTCAATTGTAGACAGCTTTGTGGACCAGTGAACCCGTTCAATAATTAACCAGATGAGAACCGTGAACCACAGTGAAACTAATCAGAATGAGTGAGCAGAACAAAGTCAGAGAAACCTTCATTAGACTCATGTGTGCCACTTCACATTGACTCTGAAGGCACAATTCTAGCCAATTATTGCATCCCAAAAGTTTTGCTCAAGGCTATTGATAGTTCTTTATTAAATAACCCTTGCCAGGTGTGCTGTTTGGTGTTCTGACTGACGTTTCATAGTAAAAAATTAATATTTAGTTCTCCTCTCTCTGTCTCACTCACCCTCTTTGTAATCATTGCTGACCAGAAACTGGATTTGCATCACTGCTGTCTGGGGCCTATTGAGACCTTTAAAGATGTTGTTGATTTAGCCATTTTGGTAAACGCAGTGTGACTCATAAATTGTGTGGCAACTTTGAAGGGCCAAAAATGTTGACACTGCTGGTAATGATAAATGGTGATGGTCGTAAACACATACATTGTGGAGCATTATCAGAAAACAATTTTGTATTTTGGAGTGTAAAATGCTGAAATATGTTAGAGCACCTGTGTTTGTTTGTTTTCTGACTTGTTTGTTGGTTTAATCTTCTCATTTGCAAACCTACAGCAAACAAGCATATACATGCATTCAGTGCTGCATGGACACATGCAATTTGTGTCAAGAGAGGTTTGGTATGAAAAGGGTTAACACACTATTTTCTAGCTCTTATTGGTGCTTGTAAAGGGATAAGGAGAGGAAAAGTGAGAGATAGAGGGAGGGGGTAAAGAAAATGCCATTTGGGGGGACAGCCAAGTGGGTCTGCTAAACGAGTGGATTCTTATGCAAATACATGCTAATTTATGCGCACAAGGCAGTGGCAGAGCCCGAGGCTGCTTTGATTGGCAGTTGCAGGTCTGTGTGTGCTGAGGAGGGACGCTTGGCTCAGGGTGCTTCTGTAAAGTTGGGCACGGCTGCCTCTCCATGTTCTACATGCTCTGGATCCACCAACTGCACACGTCTGTAGCCTACCCTCTCCACCGGACTAGTCCCAGCAACCAGCAGGGCTCCCATCCAAAAAACTCTCCACACACCAAGAGCTCAGCTCAGCCAGCTCCAATTCCTCCATGGCTGCTAGCAGCCAGGGCATCATTATAAAATCAATGCCTCAGCTTCATCTTGCTTGGCTGTGTTAGTGTGTGTGTGTGTGTGTGTGTGTGTGTGTATGAGCAGGAGGGGCAGCATTCTGGGCTTGTTTGTGTTGATTCTAGGAGGTGTCTGTGAGTGGCAGAATAGCAGAGGTGCCGATGCACTGCTCTCCATGCTCACTAATGGGCTGACAGAGAGGCTTTAGGTCAGGGCCTCCCATTACTTCAGGAGAGAAACTGGCTAAATGAATAGGAACCTGCACCTAGCTACTACCCAGAGGAAATGTAAATGCCATTTGTTTCTGTGGCAAGGTGTTGTCATGCAGAGCAGTGCTACATCTTGATAATGTAAACATAAATTCCTGAATACAGTGATGCCAGAGTAATTGGATGGCTGCTATTTATCATTTTTTGGCAGTTTTTTTTCTTTGTATTTGCAAGGCAGAAGGAAGAAAAACAAATTTAGCCGGGTGAGGATGAAGCCATTACTCTGTCTATTACTCATTCACAGAGGCCCCCAGGCCAATAGAAAAACACTTGGAAATCACCAACATAAAATAGAATATGTTCCCTAAAAATATAGTTCATTTTACGCTACCACATAAATATACTCTGTCGTGATGAGGTTTCTTGGAATAAAACAATGAAGACTTTTTTCCTCTATAATATATATGTATAGTATTACTCATGCATACAGTATATGCCACTACCAGCTCGTTCTAATGTGCATCGAGGCTTGTCCCACACACGTACTCACACCACATGTTCATGTACCCACATGATAGACAACTACTGCCTTTCCCCCTCGAGCTTTTCACACGTGCCAAAGCAGAATGGGTATTTTTAAGGTCTGCAATTATACCCTCTGCAGAGTGTAGGCAGCAAAATTACTTGGTTGGCACCCCCAGCACCCCAATCCCACACTCCCTGCGCACCCTATCTCAATGGGAAATAAAGCAAAACCATTTAGACAGATCTGGAACAAACACATCCAAACCTTTTGTTTGCCACACCTGGGGACCACAAATGGATTTTCATCATACTGTAGTAGTAGATTGAAAATGTATGCTTATTTATACCACCATCCCTCTCTTTCCAAATATTGCAGTCATTTTGCCAGCCATGAAGTGGCCCTGTGCCTCTCTTGTCCTCACAAAATCAGTCTCTGCTCGCCACACCACAGACATAATGCGATGTCCATTCCTCACCAATCTAATATCACCTGTTGTTGATTCTTCTGCCATATAGAAGAAGTAAATTTATAGATCTTTTATTGCAAAAGTTCTCAAAAATTCTCAGAGAAGTGACGCCTTTATATTTTAGAGAGGTTTGAGTGTCCCAGTAATCCAGGGAACTGTGTTGGAAGGGGCAAAAGCTCCTGGTAGGGTTTCTCCAGGGAAAATCCATGGGAAGGGACGAGATTTACATTTACATTTAGTTATTTAGCAGACGCTTTTATCCAAAGCAACTTACAAGTGAGGTATAAGGCAAGCAAGAATCTAAGTCAAGGAGGAAACCTCAAAGCAAAGAGCAGAAAAGTCTTTTTTTTTTTTTTTTTTTTTTTTTTTTTTTTTTTAATAGATTTAAGTGCATAGGAAGATGCGGAGATTTTGGTTTTCAGCAGTTTTTGAATATTGGGAGTGAGTCTGCTTAGCATGCAGAGTTTGGTAGCTCGTTGCGGTGAAGAGTTTTCCTTGGTGTCTTCTGTGCGGTGCTGGGACCAACAGACGTCGTTCATTGGCAGACCGCAGCGGACGGGAAGGATTGCAGACCTGAATGAGTGAATTGAGGTAAGCAGGAGCTGTTGAGTTGTTGAGTGACCCTGTAAGCAAGAGACAGAGCTACAGGAAGCCAGTGCAGAGATCTAAAGAGTGGTGTGACACTGGTAACCCCATAAACAAAGCGTTGCAGTAATCAAGACGAGATATGACCAGCGCCTGTACAATGAGTTGGGTTGTATATTCCGTGAGGTAGGATCAGATCTTTCTGATGTTGTTAAGAGCGATTTAAGAAAGCACCAATACAAACTATTCAGAGCTACATTACTTGCAAGAGTTGTGGGGAGAACTCAATACTAAGTGTTGCACAACCTAAACAAATAACCACCATGAGCTGCCACCATGAAGATCCTCCACCTGCAGGGACAGTATAGGAGTAAAGGTTGTGTGCATTGTAAGCATGGTGGCAGATGAGATTGGGAACCTATGGATGCTGATCCCTTTCTTTGTAAGCTTGTTTTAGGACTGTGCAATGTAACTTCTCTGTGGGGCTCTCGTTCACACACATCACTGTCCAGGGAACCAACTGGACAACTACGGTTTTAACCATACTTTTACTGGTTAGATATGGGGATATTTATGAGCCCCTGAATTCTTCCCCGATAAGGGTAATCTCCATATAACTGTTGCCGGTACTCATGGGTAACCTTATATAATTGGGAGGGGGATGATGAATGTTTTGCCTGGTGTTCACTCAAGTGGTCCTAGTAATGGATTGACAAGCACCATGCTCAAGCATTAAGTGACACATACAGTAAGTGTTCTTGGTACCAGAACATCTTAGGCACTGATGATCGACTTGGCAGCAAAATCATGTTCAGCCATTTGTCTTTAGTGGTCCTGTTTAGAGAGGAATAATGTCAACTTATCACATCCTGGCATTTATTTGGATCAGATGGAATCTGAAGGAACATCTGTGTCTTTTGCAGCAGAAACTCAAGGACCGACGGGTAGACCAGCAGCAGGCCAGAAAGTTTGCCGTTACAGTGTTAATGGATGTAAAACTCTGGGTGTGGGAGGAGTGCAGAGTGCTCACAAAAAGGGCCTTCAGTTGCCATAAAAGGAGGTTCTATCAAACATTTAAATGAGTCAGAAAAAAAAAGCACAACTTGTACCAGGCTGTGTTTGACAAAGTGTGAAGCTGACCCTAAATAATTGTCAAACATCATATACAGGGGGAGGAGGCTGGTGTTGAATGAACAATAATAGGGAACTGAAGAGGGAACTAAACCAAAAGCAAAGTTCTCAATTTACCAGACAGTTTGCATATGCTCCAACTCTAGCCTACGGTCTGTAGCTCTGGCTAGTGACTAATAGAAATGGATGAAATGATTTCTTCCTAAGGGTGGCCGGGCTCAGTTTTGGAGACAGTGTGTGGAGTTTGAACATCTGTACGGAGCTCAGAATAGAGCTGCTCCTCCTGTGCATCAAAAGGAGCCAGTTGAGGTGATTGAGGCATCACTCATCTGTTAGACCCAAAACATGCTGGAGATAATACAGGCAACACCAATCAGGCATAACTTTATGACCACCTACTGTGCCACAAATTCTACTTTTACCCTGACCATTTGTAACCCTGACCATTTGTAACACTTGAAACACAATGCAGTCTGAATGCTGTCTCAATGCACAAGTTGCTTAAGTAGTGTATGTCTATGTCACTAAGCAATAGAGAAAACAAACTCTCCTGTCTCCTGACAGTCCATCAGCTTTCCAGGACAATTACTCTCTCAGCTGAAGGGTTGGATGCTGAGGTCAGTGATAGCATTCACATGTGTTTACACACTCAAACCAAAATGACACATTTTTAACAACTCTGTTACTATGTGTTACTTTTCAACATAGTATTTCAGGTTGTATCATGCAATTCCACAACATCTCATCTATACCCTATACTGTACTCTATACTAACAAAATAGCAAAAGGTCTGCATCACACTAACTCTAATAACTCAAATAAATGCAGACATTATGACTGAAAAAGTTGGCACCCCACACTTTTTTCATGTTTTTGTTCAAATCACTAACCTTTCAAGGCCTTGGAATCATTACAGTAACTCCATATATTTTGCAGTGTGTGCTGTGTAGAAAATGTGGCATTATTACAATCCACCCTTAATCATCAAGTGCCTTTGTTTTGCTGGCATAATCGTGGTCCACTTTGAAATTTATTTTTCTGAAGTAGAGGGTCAAGAGCAGATGCCATTTGTAATAGAATAATTGAAGTGTTTTTTCCCCATTTTTTCTCCTGCATATGTGAGCAACAGTGTTTGTCATCGTCCTGCCTTGTTCTCTTAGAAATGGAAGGGTGAAAGCGCGCCGAGGCCTGCGGAAAGGCTCCCAGCCTCTATCGCTTAATTTAAGGAGGAGGCGTGAGGTGAGCTGGAAGAGGAAATACGTCTTGCTGTTGCTGTACACCACTTGAGAGCTCATTCACTGCCTGGGGCAATTGACCACATCATGTCAGGTTCTACGCTAGAAACGCGTCCCCACACAGCTCTTAAATTGCATTTGGACCTTGGCTGGGGTGAGCAAATGCCTGGCCAGAATTCAATGAGAGGATACAAGCCTCAGTGGACACAGGAAGGCGTTAGCTTTCACTCCAGCTATTGATGAATGCCAGGTACATTTCATCAAACTACTTTAGCTCACTGATTTTTTGTCAAGTGTGCACATGCAGAATTTGAGACAGTTGCTTGGAGAGACTGTACTAGTTTGGATATGAATTCAGTGTTTTTTTGTCAATAGCCACAAAGAGATAAGTCTGCAAACACTTTAAGGGAGATGAGTTAAATGTTTAAAAAAGAATAAGTAGATGGATAAATAAACATTGTATCAAAGCTTTGCTTCACTGATCTGTGACTAACTGGATAGCCATTAAGGTTTGAAAATCCCAGAGTGTGAAACAGACTGGAACACATTGAGCTTCGGCTCAGCAGAATAGATTTTCATTTCCTTAATCAACTTCCTTATTCAAGCTTTTTTTTTTTTCCAAGGAATTGATATAGATCAGTGTTAATAGGAGCCAAATGCGTGAGTGGCAGCATGTGGGGAGCAGGCTCAGTAGAGGAGCGCAGGCTTTTCTCCTTCACCAGGAGCAGCATCTGTTGCTCCCCTGCTCCAATGCTATTTACAGATAGCTGCCATTATTAACGCCTGATGAGATTCTATCCAATTTGCCAACCCACAGTGTTCACAGAGACACGGACAACACAAGCACTTAACAAGGAAATATCAGACTGAAGCTTTTTCGGCTGGAGCAAGCGGTTCCGATTCAACATAGGTTGAAACAAACATGGCAAAATGTTCTTGCTGCAAAACAAATATAAACGTTTTTTTAAACGGAAATGGCAGTGCACACACAGTGGGCCAGATGAAAAACAGACAGTGATGTGATCAATAAAATCCCACACATAATAACTTAAAAACCTTCTAATTATAATATTCTTTCTACCAAAACAATAAACCTTCAAGTACCCAATGCTTAGTAAGTGTGAGCATTCAGGAGAGTATGGCTAACTGAAGAGACAATATGTGTCCTTAGATAAGAATTACACAAAGCTCTTAGGATAAAATTATCTCCTCACCGTGTAAAAGCTCCCTTCACACAGCCATCAGAGTAGCATATTATGTACACCTCTGCCCAAATACTGTGCCTAAACCTCAGATGAATCCTTGGAAAGTTTGATGTGCCAGCTTTGAGCTTTTGGCTAGGTGGGCGAGTATTATTTTTCAAGTGAGATAATGCACTGTGAATATTTTCTGCAAGTGACTTTTTTGTGGATTTTGGAAATCATATTCCTCCCTGACATCACGGACTTCACAGAAAGAGGATTTATTTATGTCCGTGTTTGTGTGTGTGCGTCTATGAAAGAAATGACAAAACACACTGCTGAGAGAGGAAGTGACAACGAAACAAAAGAACAAGAAACGACCAAGACAGAGAGGGAGAAAGTGACAAAGGCAACGAGCATAAAATGAGGTGACAGAGAGGAAGGGAGGAATAAAAAAACGAGGCTTGTCGAATGTAAAATAATAGAGGAAAAGAGGAAAAAATGAAGAGTAGGGAAGATACACAGTACAGAAAGACTGAATCTTAAAGGAAGTTGGCTGTGGCAACAGAAATGATCGCTCTATGATTGCACTTCTCTTTGCAAATAACATATAGTGTCAGTTTTAGTCAGCTCCAAGCACCAGATGGATAGTTTTTCCACATACGAACAATTCAGATGCCAGAAGAGGAAAAAATACTAAATTGTCAACTGTAAAGAAATACGTTGACTTTTCAAATGCTCTAAACTGTCACATGTCAACCTATCAGGCAGCAAGAAGATTAAAACACAACAAATATTTGGCTTTTAGAGTCAGATGTGCAGATGTATATTACAGCGCTGTCATCCATCAGCATTGCCTGAGGAGATGTCAACAAATTCTTGCTCTCAGGCTACATGAGCACCACTTGTTGGTTGCTAATACAGTTGTCCTTTGTACAACTGTATCTGGACGTCTCTGTGGACACCTGAGACATCCTAGTTCCTCTTAGAAATGGCCATTCAGCACTAGCTTTCACTACAGCTGGAATAAAGATGTTGTTTGTCGTAAGTGTGCACACAATTACCTGATCCCTCCAGAAGTCCATCTGCAGACCCACACAAATGGAAAAACAAATTAAATATTGACATGTGTTATTACTATGTGTGGGGAAAACAGAAGTTTCTGCATTTCTTTTCTGATCTTTGACTATGCTTGAAACTGCTGTCTTCTGTGCTCATGTGCAATAGAAAGGAACAGGACAAAATGCACACAAACACATTTTAAACTGCCCTCCCCTTTTGCCAGAGGACAACCCTGTGATGTTATACCCTTGCAGGGTGCAGCATCTATAAGCTCCTTTTTTGTCTATTGAAGAAAAGCATTCCACTCTGGTAGATTACGGTCAGGGGCGATTAAGATCTTTGCCTCACTGAAGCAGGGAAAAGAGAAAAAAGGGACGTGCTCTGTGCAACCTAAAAAAAAAAAAAAAAGAAGACAGGGGAGATAAAACAGATGAAATCCTTCCTTCACTCCAAAGCCCCAGGCTGCTCAGTGGGCGTGGCGTTCCCAAAGTATGAGCAGCTTCATTGGCTTCTCTGTCTTTGAATGTCTCTGTCTTTCTCCTTGTCTCCTTTTCGTAACTCTCTCCCATTTGAATCTCCTTGTCTCTTTTCTCACCTTACTGCTCTGAAGAAGTGAGAAAACATCCCTTGTGTGTCTGTCCTTCACTCTGATCTCTGTGATCTCTGATCTACAGTCAGAATATTATCAGTGCACAGTGGCACCAAATGTTGCAATTCATGATGTTTGGATGCCTGAAGTTTTGGAGATGTAATATCAGCTCAGGCTGCTGTCATACTTATTGAAAGTAAGTTTGGGTAAGTGGTTGCGAATATGAATAATATATTGATTAGAGAATTTGTTTTGTCATTATTGCAACTACAAATTTTAAATAAGAAAATTATTGAAGGTCTAAACACTGATATTTAGTTGTATATGCACATACTGCAACTAACATATGTAAGATATAAGTGTCATTTAAAGCACAAAAGTAAAATAATCACAGCATAAAAACTTTAATTAATTCTGACTTCGTGTAGACATTTGCATTAAAATCTAAATTTCACAAAGTGACCACAATGGAAAAGGAGCTTAGTGAATGTGAAACAAGAGTAGTGCTAAAGAGTCCTGAACTCTAGTCGGCGTATGACGGCGTATGTGAGAACTCAAATGTCCAAATGAAATGTTCTGGAAATTATTTGGACTTTATCCTCCGAGCTCCTTAGTACAAAGTCCGCAATATATGCTTGAGTCCGTGCGTGGTGCACGCTGCTCTTTCCCAAATTGCTGGGTGGATTTAAAGTGCGCGAATGGACCTGGTGACAATTTTACTAGACAACTGGCACAGTGTCTTTCTTTTTTCAGATGCACAGCTCAGATGTTCTGTAAACAAAACACTGTTTCTCGCAGTCCTATTCGCTCTGACGCCTCACTCAAATAAAGCAGAGTTTCTCCTGTCACAGTCTGTAACAATCTTCTGCTGTGAACCACACGTGTGAACCACAACTGTGGACAGTGTCTGGAGTTCATATGTGAAGGAGACTTAGGACCCCTCTAACTCTTACTCTCTTATACAACCAACAGGATCATTTATTGAAATAGCAACCCCACATAGGAAGGCAGGTGTCTGTTTAAATTGCACCTCTTTTTGCCCCAGGCACCAAAAAACTGGAAATCATTGCTTACAACAGCACCAAAATGGTGGCCAGTGTCACTGTATTTTTCACTCCAAAACACTTAATAACACTGGATTAAAAGTATTCAAACCGGTGACTGTGTAACAGTAATACGATTATGTTCATCATTTTTCCCTGCTTCTAAAACACCCTACCTAATCAAATTTTACAGGACAACTGTTGTGTGACAACATTGTTGCTATTGTTATCGATCCAGCATTATTCAGACTATGCTGCAGCTGCACTGACTTTATTTTAATTGATGATTAAATGTAATTTATTTAAAACGTGTGATCCTCATCTTATCAAGTGATGCTGCTTTCCTGTCACCGCAAAATCCCCAAAAACATCAACAGAGAGTGTTTTCTTTCAACAACCTTTCGGAAAAGCCCACCCATCTATTTAAATGCAATGCCTTCTTCCAAATCAGTAATTCCTAAAAGTGTTATCTGTAGGTTCATGTTACATTGACTTAAAGGAAAATATGTCACAAAAACAGGGAATGGCTGCTCTTGTGTCATGCTTTGCTTTTGGTGCTTCATAATTTTGATGGAAAGCCAAAATCATGTTAAGCTATGCTGCCTGATGTCATTATGCGTGAGGAAATCATTGTATTCTTCTGACAGGTCACTGGTTAAGGTGTGCCAGTTAATGAAGTTTATAATTTGCTATAACAGAGTCCATTGTCTTCTGAACTCACGCTGCCCACTGTGTAGAGACACTGTGTGTTGCCATTATTTTGATGTGTCCAATTCCTCTGTCCTGATGATTGAAACAATAATTTAAGGGATTATGTGTTACCAGTCTTGCCTTGACTCTTTTCCACGTCTGCCCTGTCCACCTCTTTCTGTTTCTTTCTTGCCTTTTTCATCAAAATATTACAATTTTGGAGACCTTTTTTTATTCTTTAGACATTTAACAATCAACTGTACTATCATTTGGAAGTTGTCTGTTGTAAAACTAAAGGCTCTGTGCTAAAGTGGTAGATCTTACGGTATCTGCCACTGTGACTAGTTGTATTCAATTCCAGAATCCTGAAAGGAGTATCCGTGTTCGGAAAGTTCAAATCTACTGCTGAGTCCCCATTCTCAAAGTCCCATTGCTTTCCTCCTGGCCTACATAGAAAGGCAAGGTTTTTTGTAGGCATTACATCTTCCAGGCACGTTCTTGAAAAGAGGGAGCAATGGCAAGATAAAAGGTCTTTTTGTGGCTCCCTCCCTCTGCTCAGCTCTCATCCCCACACTGCAAAAAATAATCATAATAATATAACAATTAGTTTTACCGGGGTTCAGTATCATCTGTGGTTGTTTTCCCATCAAAAGATTGTCCCAATTGTTTACCAATTAGTTTAATTTCACTGGAAAAACTTCTGGGATCTCATGCCTTAAAATGTGGCAGTATTTTAATGTCAGTGTATTAGGAAAACAGATGTTGGATTCCACTAGGATAAAGTCAGATCATCTCACAAAAATAAGAGTTATTCTCCTGATTTAGAAGAAAAAACAATTCTTAGAGAATTGGAAGATTGAATTGGAAAATATACTAGACCTTTTTCACACTGATTTCTCTGCTTGTTTTTGGTACCTGTGCTCCCACTGCTCCTCTCTCTCAACCCGACCATATGGCAAAGCATCCTCTTGCTCCTGTGTGCTCTCCATCCCACCTCCCATATCATCTTCAACAACACACACCCTGATGGAAACAGGGGAAGTGCAGAGTAAACCACGGGGCTGCTATGGGTTCTGGTAGATTAGGACGTTGTAGAGTGGGTGGCCAGAGCAGATGTCTTTCTCTTTCCCCTGTGTTTCTCTCTAGCCCACAAGCCTCCTAGTGATATGTAGTGTCAAACCCATGCAAGGGTGCTTCTCGGGGCACTGTGGCACTCCACACTGAGTAAAATGTATTCATACAGAAGTTGTCTATGGAGATTAAACGTCTCTGTGGTGTCGGCAGGACGGGGTCAGAGTTGGCTGGTAACGTGGAGCGGCAGCACAAGCACAGGGCAGACAATAAATCTTTCCTGTGTGCCAGCAGACCCGTGGACCTACAACTCACTGAATGCTTTGTTTTTTAAATGAGCTGGGTTGACCTTAGTGGTACATTAATGCACATTTCAGATGCAAAGACATTCTCCCCAAGTCAAAAAAAAAAAAAAAACACTACTCCTGGCTATGAGCGAGAGCAAAACACAGAGCGAGGGTAGAGCGAGTTTACTGTTATGACTGTTCACCTTTTTACCCTGGCTGCAGAATTAATTTTAGCATTTGAATGGTAACACTAATGTTTGGCTGAAATAAACTGCCAGTGCAATGATCCTCAATAAGGAGCCATGAGTGTTTTACATGGAAAGAGATATTTGCCATTTGCAGTGGGAGGCCCATCAGCTCAGTTGCTGAGGGCTTAAAGAGAAAAAAACAAAAACACTGGGACTTTCATAGGAAGCTGATAGAAGAGCCTCAGCACATAAAATCTCTGTCATACTATGGCAGAAAAAAAGCACTATTCTCTGTACTCAGATTATGGGTTGTTTATGCTCCATTTGGAATTCAAATGGTATTTCACACTGACAGAGTAACAAAGCTGTGGCGATAAAGGCAGCTGGTGTGAGAGTTTTCATAGTGGCAGTGATGTTGCTAATGTCTAAGGCACATCCAGCCATCATGGGCAGATGGCTTCTCTACAGAAAAGTCAGCATTTAGACCCTCACAGCTCCCCCTTCAGGCAAAGTTTTTCATGCAGTTACCCCGGACAAGACTCAGACTATGAAAATATTGGCTGGGCTGAGCCAAGCTGTCATTTTGTCATTAACAGCTTGTGATTGACGGTTCTATAATTTCTCAACCATTCCGCCTCCTACCCTTACACCACCCACCTCTCATCTTGGCCAACTCTTAGCAGAATGTCTATCCTCCGAACAACTTACACAGCGTCATGACGACACGCAGGAAAGGCTGGGAGCTCATTGAGCTGCGCCAAACAGAATGCCAACATGAAATGCGAAGGGAAAAAAAAGGAGTACTAGCTGGGGCCAGATTACCCAGTATTTGCCACACAAGACCAAGGTCAGACAAGCAGCCAACCACAGCTGGGCGCTTAGACGAAGGCATCCCATCGGCAAATTGCCAGCCTTTGATCAGGCATGTCATTTTTGTCAAGAAGGTGACCCAGACAATCAGAGCATGTCGACTAGCCAGTGCATGCACCCGTGGCAATGAATGAACATTCATACTTACCACTTACTATCTAAAACTAGAAGGAATCTTTATTTTGTGGCTAGGTCAGCATCATAACATGAGGTTATGCTCTGAGAGAGATCCTGTGTTTTTGTGTCTTAACAAAATCTAAGTTGCACAACTGCCCCTCTTCCATACACTAACCTCTCCTTTATGAGGGCTCATCACAGAGATAGGCAGAAATTAACTGAAGGACAGAGCTGGGAGGGGAAGGGGCCAGCAGACAAAGGATAGCAGTGCCAGCCACACTAATGGTTCCCTTTGCAGTAGACTTGGGAGACACCCATGAACCCATGTACCACAGTCCCCTCTCCTCCTCAGTCTCCCCTTCACTGCCTTTTCAACTATAGGAAGACAGACTGACACTCGAGTTAATTAAGATTTTAATCCAGGGTGAGAGTGTCAGTGGAAGAGCACACGACAAAGGCAAACTCAGGCCTATCAAGACGGGACTGAAAAAAGGAGATTTGGGTGTCTTCTACATCATGACAGTATTCACGCAAACTCCTAGAGGTCAGGCTGAAATAGTAACTTGTTAAGCAATCAGAAGTACTCAATATCGAGGTCCATTTCACCAATCTAAAAACAGAGTTCTTTGCCATCTCTGGCTGAAATGATTAGTTCATTTACAAACACAGAATACGTAATCAAAAGCCATGTCTGATGTTGTAAACACGAGGAAACAAATTACCCACGATAGTCGGGGAGCGACAATCCATGACTGACTAGAGGAAAAGGGGGATGGAATTAGGAGACATTTGAATGGTTCTCCTTTTTAAAAATTCTCTTGCAACTCAATTTTAAAATGCGACAGCCTGCTACAGTTGACATGTTAGGAGATGAATAATGAGCTCACGCCAAGGCTGATTCATTCTTCGTGTTTTCCACTTTGTTCTGAATCAAATTTAAGGACCTTTCTGTATCAATGTACCCCGGGTTCAGCGTAGCCAAGAGTAAGACCTTCTGGGAAATGTAGTTGGAGTGAAAATGCAAGCAAACCTTCCCCCCTGGCCTGATATCAGATCAGGCAGTGGGCTGCAGCAGAGGCAGGGGCCTATCCCATATTAGGAGAGTTCACCTACGTGGCAGGGTGTGTATGGTGGAATAAGTGGGACAACTCCCAGCAGGCTGAGAGAGCACTGGCCAATAAATGATAAAAGAGCAGCAGTGGTCCCCATGCTTCCTTATTGAAGTTTACCTTTGTACATTTACACTGAATCCCAACTCCCTTCATTTTTAACTCATATCATCTTCTCTCAGGAAGTCTGGGGAAATCCAGACACATCTAGACCTGTTTTGACTGATTGGCCTTTGTCATTGCAAAGATAAAAGAGATCAAACTGAGCTGCCGAACAACTAAAACTATCCAGACGCTGTTGTTGATCACAAAAGTATTGTATTTCCCTGAAGACATAGAAGTATTTATTTTTTCAGCCCAAACTTCTTAACATATCTAACTCCAGTTCTCTGCATCTGATACTGAATGAGCAATAAAATGTTTGGTAAAAAGCATCCGAGCCAGGCAGGCTTTTCAAAATAAGAGAGAGGTGAAGAAAATCAATGCTCCAAATGTTTTTATTCTGGTCCTTAACCCAAGAATAAAGCAAACGCTCCTTAACTTCTTAAGATTTTCCTGAGTTTAACTTAGATTCTTACTGATTTATTTTTATTTTGTAGTGGATTGCTTAAATATTTTGTGTTGAACACCTCATTCGCCCTTGACTTGTCCACTGATGGGCGTGAGCAGATGTGTATGTGGAAATATTTTATAATTTTTTTTTTTTTTTGACTTTAGTCCTTAGGAAAAAAATTGCACATGTGATGGAATTTACCTTTTATCAGAGAATATGCTAACATTTCTGACCCTGATAAATGAATCATAATGCATCCCACTCATCCTTTGTCGTGATAAAACCTCTGGTAGTATTTGAAATTTGATACAATAGTTAAAATTAAAAGAAGGCAAAAACTTTGTGGTATTGGTTTTCTTAAATTGTTTGTTGCATCTAGACAAATATTTAAATATTGAACTAACAATGTACAAACAATATATTGCAAAAACATGCAGTGTTTACTTGCTTTAATTGAAGTGTATGGTGCACCTCCACCAGGTATGAGCCCACAGTATAAATCAATGTTTTTAAGCATAAAAATTAAGAAATGCAAAAAATGCATTGAACATGCTAAACAGGTAACTCAGCACAAGAACATGTCGTCTCTTTCCTCAGACCATACTGCAAGCCTGATTAAGCGTTGACCTACTCGGCTGACCCCAAAAACTCTAATAATATTTGGACTGATTCCCAAACATAAGCACACTAACTTTACTCAGATATGCAAATATGACTTCATACCAGTGCCTACAAGACAAACTCCCAGTGATGTGTTTTTTGCTCTTCCAGCCAGCTCAATACCTTTCCACTTAATATGCTGCCAAGTTAATCAACGTTGGTTGAAATCTGAGAGATCACAGGCGCTTTAGCTGCTGACGCGCCTGGTGTTCCTCAAAGGCAATGGCTGATGGATCTCCTGTGTTCATTATAGAGAGAAAAGACTTCTCTTTAATCAACCTGGGAGTCACTTATCATAAGGACGCTCTGTCACACATGCACACGCGCGCACACACACACACACACAAACTGAGAGACACACATCACATGAATGTACAGTAGCTACAGTCTGCTTGTGGCAGACCATGTTTCTGACAAAATAATTATTTATTTATTTTCATTTTTTTGCTGTTCACATACTTGTCTGGGATGTAGGTAAAGATACGTGCCTGTATAGATTTGGGTCTCTACAGTGTCAATGTGTCTAAGTGCCTCCTTAAGTGACTGCGTGGGTGTGTGTGGGTGTGTGTGCGTGTATGTGTGCGCGTGTATGTGTGCGCGTGTGTGTGTGTTTGTGCGTGCGCGCGTGTGTGCCTGTGTGTGTGTGTGTGTGTGTGTGTGTGTGTGTGTGTGTGTGTGTGTGTGTGTGTACGTGCCAATCTCTATGGCTTGTGGACAGGCGTACACTGATTTAATCACTCCCCAGGCAGAGTGTGGGGGAGGCAGAGGAGGCTGTGAGCTAGATAGGAACAGACAAATGCGACAAGGCGAAAGAAGAAGAGAGCATGCTCGCCTTGCAGGCTTGCTCTGCTGCACAACAATTACGGACTTGTACACCAAAGTTACACCTATATGACAAAATACATATATGTAAGTGTATGTATGCATGCACTTTAACCTTTCATATGTATTTTATCTTTAGATCAAAGTACTGTATGTGCACACCCATACATGGTCGCATCCACTCAATGCTCCTGCCTGTTAGTGGCTTCAGGTCTTATGTGGTTTATTACATGTAACCTTGTCGTTGTTTGTGGATGTGTGTGTCTTTGTGCAGTCCGGATGCATGTACTGTGTGCATTTAGTTCCAGTCAGAGGTCACTAATGGAGAACAGGGTGGTAATGGGCCTGGCAGTTGCAGTTGTTCTGTAATCTCATCATGCTTAACTCAATAAGGTAAAGGTCAGCCTGGTCCCTGGTAGATGCCCTGTCCCTGTGTTGACCTGCTGAGAGACAGAAGGCATAGCACCTCAACCTCAGGGCCTCTGCTAGAGGCCGCATCAAGACTTATTCAGCTAGACACTGCATTCAAAGCTTGCTCCCTTTCATTTGGCTTAACAACTACAGTAGTTCTTGTTTTTCTTTCTTGTGTTGTTTTTCCAGCGATGGTTTTGTATTCAGTTCCTGTGAAAAGAGAAATTTTATTTGAGCATTGATACTAATTTTGGGGTGAAAAGATGCTCTTGTCTGTTTCAGTCTCACTCTATAATTTAAACTAATGAATCAAGATTATTTTTACTCTTAAAAAAATACCTGCAGTTGTTATATTACTTTGCAGCCTGAAAATTAGTTTGTTCTGAGAACGTTTAAGTCAGAAATTACTTCTTTTTGCCCATCCTGTTCCTCACTCGTTCCTCACTTGTAACTTGACCATTTTGTCACATGTCATATTCACACTGTTCAGCTGTTCTCTCTCTCCATAGGTTTGATCCATACACACAGACTTGATTTACCATTATAAAACAACCAAATTGATACCAATGAAAATAGATTCAATTTTCTTTTCTCACTGTCTTTCTTTCTCTCTCTCGCAGCAGTGAGTGTGTTAGTACCAGTGTTTGACAGAATCAGACCATGTCATCAATGAGAGCACAGCGGTGACAATAAGGAGCGACGAGTGAAAGATTATATTGCACACACACATACTGTAGTGGAAACTCGAGACCAACAGTTGTAATTTAGTCAGTTTGTTCTGCACACGCACTCACACACACACACACACACACACACCACAAAATGACTAAAAACAGGAGTAATTTGAAAGGTAACAGCTGTAAAAATTTGTCACTTTCCTCAGGAGTCATCTCCCCTAGTCTCAGGTGTCTGACATGGCAGGCTTGTAGCGGAGGGAAGGAGCTTAAAGAGTGACCTGGGAGTATCCCAGTGAAATGCTTCTAATCAGCCCCGGGGGATAACATCCTCTCTAGGCTCTGGCAGAGCTGGCAGCCGGGGGCAGGCACATGGCAAGTCTGCCAGACTGTCTTCCCAGAGATCAATACCCAGACTCCTTTTTAAAGTGTGACATGTTGAGAGGGAGACGAGGAATTCTACTTCTGAATTCCCAGGGAGGGGAGGTTTTTTTTATGTGATTTTCTGGTGAAATTGCCTGACATACAGCAGGTGGAGAACATCAGTATGTGGTTATGAGTGTTGTGTTTCTTTGGATTGCATCAGCCTTATCTTCATTAAGGAAAGGCGAAGGGGAGGGACGGTGCATGTTCAACGTGTGCACAAACAATGTGACTTGTGTGTCATTGCTAGAGTCAAATCCTGAGTGTAACACCTTGAAACTTGTGTTCATGTCTTTCAGAGTAATAACAATAACTGCATGCATTCTACTATCATTACAGTGTCCTAAACAGATGCAGACCTTTTTTTTTTTTTTTCAAACAGGACACAATTGTTTTTCTAATTGCCCAATGTCAAACACAGTATAGCACCAATAATTTGGTAATAAATATTAAGTAATTTAAATGCTTTGTTGAATAGACAAATATTACCCCTTTTATTTTACTAGCCTCTCTGTTCCTATCTAAGCACTTCCACCTTTAAGAAATGCATTCAGTGATTTATTGCCTTTACAAAGAAGGCTTGTTTTTGTTGACTTTGGCCTCACTGTATCACTGTGTGATAAGCGGTCAGTGCTTTGGTGTTTTGCACTTCACTTCCCCACAATCACATTAAGGTAGTTTTGGCACTACTCTTACGCCACAGGACTGACAGCAGTTCCCCAAATCCCAAACAAACAAGAACAGCCTGTCCTATTAAGACTAGTGCAACAACTGCAAATAATAGAACAACAGAATTTCAGCCGGTGCTCGGGAGCGACCCTGTCTACAGAGGTGGTATTATTTCCATTTTATGCGTGTATCGAAAACAACTGAATGACTCACGAGGTACATTATTACTGCAACTATATGATAATGAATGGCAGTGTCTTGGTCATTTCACAAAAAAATTGATGAAGTCGATGTTTACAGCAGCTAATACACTGCACACAGTAGTCAGGTAAAAAAAAGGCACTGACATCCCCTTCTGCTCTGTTTTTCAACTTCAAATAGGCTCAGTGTTTATCTTTTAAGAGGAAGTGACACATGTTTTGGTCTGCATTGCATTTATCATGCTCTCATTTTTCTGTTTTTTATAAATATTCCATTTGAATTGTAGTTTTAAAAGGTTTTATGGTGGCATAGTTGTGTATTGCTTATACAACCTAGTTATTTTTTTCTAGACAAAAGAAAGAATGGAGGAGAATTTTGGTGTGGTCCAGTATTTGGAACAGCAAATGTAGGTTTTCATTAAATTATTATAGAGTATTTTTCAATACTTCGTTGTGTTTAAAATAATAGTAAAAAATGTCACATTTTTCCATCTTTATTTTTAATTAACTTTTTTTGAACGTGGACAACTTTCAGTCCAGTTTTCAGAATAGTCATGTAAAAGTTCAGTTTTGTGGTTTTAAAAAATAGCATTACAATAGAAATAAACTGCGTGTGGTGAGTTATCAGCCAGAAAAGAAAAAAATTCCTGCTTCTTGCTCAACAATCTGACAGTCATATTTGTTGTCTTACAGTATGTGGCAAACAAGCAACACCCATCTGGCTCCCCAGTAGGCAAACTGTAAAACAGTCTTTGCCAATAGTACCTGTTCTAGGCTCGCTTGTTCCTCTGCATAACTTTCTCTACCATCCATCCCAGCTGACATCTGGCACCGGCTGACTGGGCACAGTTCAGCCCAGCTCGGCTCCATAGCTTTAGGGGAGGTCAGCAACTGGGGGATGAGTGCTGGGGCCGTCAGGGAGGGTGTTCTGCATACTGAGCAGCCTGATTAGGCACAGAAGCACAGAGGAGCTCCAGCCTGAGAGGGCCAGTGGGGAGACAGGCGTGACGGCACACAGCCCTACAGCTTCCTGCTCTGCCACCACTGACCAGGTAACCAATGACAACTCACGGCCCATCTTGCCTCGCACGGGAGACGAATACGTTAAAAACAAAAAATCTCTCTCTACTAAAGAAAAATGTAGACTAAAAATGACTCTGATGAGATTAAGTTCTGTGAAAGACAACTTTCTAATCTGCACCAGATAGTTTACTATGATAGTGGTGTGTAGTTTTATCTCTGTCAGAGGCAAATAAATGACTCGTCTTCTAAAACACTGTCAAGTAAGCGCTGTCTCTATAGTGAAAGTAAATTGATAAAGATAATGAGCCAATGACAAGGCTGGCTCATGTTGAACCCAGCACAGCTGACTGCCCAGAGCAATGCATTCCCTTGCTCTGCCTCCATGGACGCATTGCCAGTGTGACAGCTAATTTACATAATACCCCTCCACTCCACCTAATCACACCCTGCACCAAAAATCATCAGCATCTGCATAGAGCATGCCCAGGTGCATTATGGTAACTGACAAATGTTATCAGGGTAAAAAAATAAAATCAGAGGCACTTAAAGCCGATGATTGGGGAAATTGTTGCTGCAACGCAAGCATAGGATTCATGAAGTGTCCCTGACAGGCACAGATTACTTTTCATTCTCTCTGCTCTGTTTTCTTTTCCCAGTGAGGTGAACACTGGGGGGAGGGAGAGGGGGACTGGAGATGAGGGCTTGTATATAATGGTTCGTATGAAAAATAGGTGTTCGGGGGATGGCTCGGTGGTTTTCTCACATCATTCCCCCTGGCTCATTGTTGTTTGCACTTTGTCAGAGAGGCCTGTCATGCATAAGCATGCACACAAACATGCCAACATACGCAGACACGTGTATTTTTATGCACAGCTATATACTTATACCTGAGCATACACTCGTTAGGGGGAAGAGAAAGCCCAACACCGCCAAGAGCAAGAGAAGGAGAGAAACAGAGCAAGAGCAAGAGCAAGAGAGGTAGAGGGGTCAGCCATCCGCTGAGATGATAATGAAAGAATAATAATAGAGTACAGGATAAAATTACTGAGCTTTACCCACAATATCTTCTCTCATTAGCGCCAGCACTAATGTTGCCGTTTATGCTTGTGTTCTACACCAGCTCCCCCTAATTAGGCGTGGGCTTCTAAAAATAAACAGCAAACTAAATAGTGGCATGAAAGTACATGCAAATCTGTTGATGTACAGGAATAATGGTGGCAGGGTAGAGGAGGGTGGGGATTAGTGTTGCGCTGCAGACTAAAGTAATTGAGTTGGGTAGTGTTGACACTCAGGCGCAGTCACAGTGCCCATGTTGTGGAACGGGCTGCATGCATGTGTGCTACAAGGCTCAGCTGGCGTTTGTTATGTGTGGATGGTGTAACGGTAAATGTGTTAGTTGTGGATAAAAGACTGGAGCGGATTCACAGATACTAATCCCTGCGTTCCTTTGAAAGAGAGGAGCAGGGTGGAGGCTTCTTCCTACGAAACATTGTGGACGATCTGTTGCAACACTTGAGTGGGACACGGCACAGGCTGAGCTACAGTGAGGCACAGGACGTGACACTGCGAAAACAAGGAACGTCAGGCGTCACAACAAGATTGTTTAAACTACATAACATTGGTTCATAAACAACCAATGCTGATCATTTCAACGTAGAGGGACGTGGCTACAAATACTACCGTAGGAAGTCAGCTCACCCTGAGGTGCCATTGCAAACACAATGGAAAACTTATGAGTTCCACACGGAAAGAAAGAGGGCAGCTTCTTTAGCTGTCAGGACACAGTGCTAACCGCCCAGCCACTGTGCCGCTCTCCTGTGTAATTTTATTGAGATGAATTTACCATAACAAAGACTTTGAAGCCTTACAGAACAAAATTCAAATTCAGTAGCTCTCAAATAAAATCCAATATAAATGAAAATGGGGTTGGGTGTTGACAGTTTTATGATATGTGGGAGATAAGGTAGAAAATACAGTGGCTTAGAGCCATTTTCACAGCAAAGTGCCTGTTTAAGCACGACAGGGGTAAAGTAGGACCAGGCTCATCTTGATAATTCCTTTCTTAACCTTGTCACTCCAGCCTTAGGATTTAACGGAATTCTTGATCTTTTGACACTGCCTTGGTTATGTTTTTTTCCTTTGGCATTTATCATATGTGTTTCACCTTCAGTGAAATTGATTTATTTTTACCCCACTATCGCTTCAGGGTAGATGTTTGTACTGTGGGGAGCAGTTGTAACAGGGGGGAGTGAATAGCTTAATTGTGATGCTTCAAACACTGGCAATAATGTAAATTAAATAACTGTATTAAAGATGGATAGTAATTGCTAACGTTGGTAACTTTTGGGCCGTTTAATGCTATTTTTAAAGAAAAGACATTTAGGGAAAATATGTCCATATCATCACGGTGCCATAATTATACATACATGTACAACAGCACTATGTATGTATACATTTCATTATGTAGTACTGTCTCAAGGTACTCTAAAAATAAATAATAATACTAATAAAAATATAATAATATAATAAAAATAATACTCTAATTTTGAGAAGAGTAAAGTAAAAAACAAAATCTATTTAAAACATACAAATATACAAGTATACAAGTGAAATCCCAAATGTTTATATCTCAAAGTAAATAATACATGAAAACTTGATGCCAATTTCATCTCAAGTGTCTATTGAAATAAATGTGCTTTCCTTTAGTTAAACAAACAAACAAAAAAAGATGGTGTCGCAAAAGGTTTAGTTTCTTTACATTACCTGTATTTATTCCACACGGTTCCACACGGTATCCACCTGTATTTATGACTTATATATGAAACAAATTATATTTTTGATTATTTGATGTCCACTAAAGTTCTACAACATATATGTAAATAACTTTTACATTCAATGTTAGAGACAACAGAGACTGAGTCAACAACTAAAAAAAAGTCTCACTGCATTTCTTTAAAGCGAGACGAGGCAAACTAGAACTACACGTTGAAAATGAGTCTATCCCTACTTTGCGTCTCTGGTACTTTAAGAGTGCACTTGGCTGTGAAAATACCTCTAATCCAGTGTAGTTTCCACCTTATCTCCTGCATATCATAAAGCTGTCAACATCCCAGTCAATTCTCATTTATATTAGATGTTATTTGAGAGCTATTTAGTTTGAATTTGTGTTCTGAGAAATGTCACCGGAGGACACCAAATCTTTGTTATGGTAATTACAGCTCAGTGAAATTATGTAGATGAAACAAACGAATGGACCAAAGTTTCAGCGAGCAAAGCACTTGGGAAAATTCAGCATTTTCTAGTTAGTAATCTTAGAAGAGAGGATACAGCTTAATCGGAATTCAAATGAAAGCAAAGAATGAAATGACAAAAGAATGAAACTGAATGAAAATGGTCGGAAGCTTTCTGCCAGGGAAATCTGTGACAACCAAGACAGAGAAAGACTGAGAAAAATCACTCAGTGTGATAATAGCTAACATGTTCTTTCACCAGTCAGGAACAACCATCTTTTCATATCAAAGCAAACATATATTTTTTTACAAATCTCACATGGGCCAAGAGGGTAGTTGAAACTTCTGATGGGTGAACTGTTCTTTGTAGATTTACCACCGGTGTTACTCATTTATCTGTGTAAAAGCAGTCTCACTCTTTTGTGGTGTGTTAAAAGAGAGAAGTGTGGTGACTAATTTCTGCCTTGAATTCAGTCCATTTGGCCTCAGTTCCAGCTATTATTGCAGCTCTGAGTCACAAACCTCCAGACCCGAGGCTGTCAGCAAGAGCACCCTCCTGGTGGGGGAGGTGTTCAAACACACTGACAAGTAGGCATACATACAGTACATGTACTTGTAGTCACACACACACACACACACACACACACACACACACACACACACACACACACACACTTATATTTTCAAACTTTTGCACCATCACACACATATGTACACAATCTCTCTGCCTTTCTCTGTCTCTTTCTCTCTCTCACACACACAAACATGCAAGTTCACTTCGCCAGGAATCTGGTCTTTTTATAGAGTGGCTGTGCGTTGGTGTGGGCGGCAGTATGGCCGTGCTGTTTCACCCAGCTCAGACTGGATCTCAGATCAATATCCTGTCCCCTGCTGGCCAGCTAGTTCAAGGTGGACAGACAGCTTCTGAAAACCTGTCCTTGTGGTTTCATGTCTGTCTTCTCATAATAGAAAAAAATGGGTGCTGTTTATCCTGTGCTAACACAAGCCACACAACATCTTTACATCTATTGTTTGAGAACCATAACTTTGTATATCTTGCTTATGATGTTAATCTTGGTTTCCATGCTTACATTATGCATTTGTTGCACTGATATTAAATCATTGTGAATCTGAAGTGTAGCTCTCTTGTGCTGACACATGCTTTTGGCTTTTCCCTTCAGGGGTCACCACGACAGAATGTGTTCCGCACATTGATTTGACATGAGTTTTACGCCGGATGCCCTTCCGACCTCAACCCTCCCCGCCAAACCCTTGGTGGCTGGGCAGGGCCACATCTGGTGGGATTCAAACCTGCAGACTTCTGCATCCCAACCCAATGTTCTACTACTGAGCCAACAGGCCCCCCTTTTTTGTGCACAAACACACAAACATACACATGAAAACAATGTGCTGAACTCAGTTACAAAGTTAAGTGTGCTTCTTCAGCTGGTGTTGTTTGTTAATGCAGTTTGTTTCTGCTTTGGTGGTATTATTATCAATGTGTGGTGATGTGTGGTAAAATATGTCACTTCTTTCACTTCCCCCATGAATCACATTGTAACTAGAACATCTATCTTACAGATAAATGGTTTAATGTTGTTTGTTAATTATAGTGTCTTTGGCAGCACTAAATTAATTCTCAGACATCACAGTGTTGATATGCATGTATAAAGCTACATCTGTGCAAAAATATCAACCTTAGGAGAAAAGACTGAGGAGAACCATGACTTGTGGTGGTGTCAAATAAAGCAGGGGCAAATGTCACAAGGACAACAATAACCATTATCAGGGGAAACTTGTTTTACTGTATGTTCTAGGGCACTCACGTGGTAGAATAAAATCATTATTCACAACGCATGGAGGATTTATTGTCCTTTTCATACTGTGCAAAATTATTATGACAGCGCAGCTATTAATGGAAAGAAATCAATTTTTATTATTCATAAATTAATTTATTGTACTCCAGTACAAAAACCATTTGGGTAGTTAAAGACATTAAAACAGTGGTTACAAATTGGTTACTCCATCTAAGATCACCCCACCCAACCTATTTTTGAATAGACTTTTGAAGATGAAAAATGTGGTAAATAAGTATTGTATTTAAATATTTAGAATTTATTGCCTACATTTACACCTTGTGGATGAGGATGAAGTGCAATAGTTGCCTAAAACAGTAAAAAAAAAAAAAAAACCTTTGGTAAACATTTGACTTGTTTTCCAATTAAATAGATTTTCAATAAAAGTCCTAGACCTCTGTACCATGACGTTTTCCAGTTGAGCCCATCAGACAAAGATTTAGTACATGGCTTTCAGCTTCATTACACAAATGCTCCTAAGTCCATCTACTTATCCTAAAGACATTTCATTTTGTATGAAGTACATTTGAGGTTGTCAATAAGGCATCTGAGGCTAACCTTAAATCTCAGTATGGGTTGAGGTTTGGTGCTGTAGATTGTGCAGCTAAGCTAAGCTGAGCTCTCTATGGCTACTTGGGCCTCATCACCACCTTGTCAGCCCCTGACGACTCTTCATGATCAAGGTGACTTATGGGGGAGTGTCCACCACTATGACATTGCGGTCAGGATCTCATTCCCTGACAGATTACTGTGCTGGACAAGCTGCCACTTGCAGCAGTGTGGCTGTGATGTCTCTAATAATTGAAGTGCTCAAAGGTGGATGGGTTGGACAGATGAAACTCCAGTCAATGGATCAATAGTGTAATCGTGAGCTCCAGGTGCTAGAGCTAAATGGGCCAGGTGGACAGGGCCTGAGCAGAATCAAACTATGAAATGTCACAATGCCATCTGTGTCCATATTCTGTTCATTTTGTTTCAAATCTATTTTTCACACATCTGTATTTGCCATTATGGGAACGAACGAGCCACATGGGCTCCAGGCAAGGTACTGTAAGTGATGTACAGAAACTGACTGCCTAAAAAAATATACCTTTACAAACAGTATGACAGCTAATATCTTCTAGGCAGTATGTGGCATTTATAGGAGTATTGGTCGGGTTTAGCCTTTGGGATCTGCTATGACTGTTTTATCTCCCCTGTCCAATTTCACTGATATAACCATCTATTTGCCTATCTTCTTCCTGGCAAATAGACAAACACACTGCTCCGCATTCATTGTGTGGCGATAAACAGAATTCATAATCGTCACTCACGTTGCTCACAAGTCAATTTCTATGACTTTATCAGCAGGAAAACACGCAGAAGGTTTGTTCATGGGCTTAATTGAATAGGAATGGCTGAGCCCAGCGTCACGCACACAAAGTCATTTTCATATCGCTCAAATGTCAGCAGCCGATAAGGTGACAGGCTGGTCTGGCTACCTGTCAAGCCTCCCAGTGACATATACCACTAAGGAAAGCACCCTGCGCACAGCATTAAAAAACAACTTCAGCACAGAAATCAGCACCAGAATCTTCTGTATTCACCTTCTATAAAAGTATATGTTTTTCTTTATGTCAGTGATGAAGTGTTACAAATTTTTTCAGGCAGATGTTTGGAGGAACAAAAATAACAGCACCTACAACAAGACCCAGTGCAAATGGACAGTGCAGGACAAACAATGGGTTCCACGCTATAAATATCAATTTATAAACATCTCAATCAATTAGAAGAGCATTCAGGCGGCCCAGCAGGCAAAGATTAGAAATACTGGCTGTGCAGTTTGCACAAATGGAGGTGTGCATAGGGACAGCGACTGTTACAATATGTGGAGATGAGAATAGCAAGATGGCTCAGTGTGTGAGAGACAGAGAAGATGATTTCTAATCTTTGAAGGTTTTGCAAGAAGGAGAGGCTCAGCTACTGACAGAATATGGGCCTAACCAACTTAACGTAGCTCTACCACAAGCCCCTACTTGTAATTTGCACTAATCAATGCTTCAGGTTGTAAAAAAAAAACATTGTCCCTGTCCTTTGATGATAATAGTTTGTTTGATCGGACAGACAAATTATTACATTTGACCTGCAACGATTTCCTGATGCTTTTAGCCTGGACCACCTGTCAGAATAGGCTTAGTTTGTTATGTCACCAATATGACAGGCAACAAATTATAAGTACAGAATGTGCAGGAGTGAGAACCATAATAGAACGAGCCTAAGCTGACAATACAAAAGAGGTGCACTAGAAAAGGAAATGAAGAGGTAGGGGAAGAAGGAACTGACAGGGTCATATTAAGATAAATGCCAGATGCTGGAGGCCCGAGTTGTTGCCGGACTCTAAGAAGAAAAAACACACAGTGTATATAAAGGAGACTGCAACAGTGAGTTAGAAAAGAAAGCAAGAGAGGGATAGAAGCCCTATCCACGATGGATAGGAAGCAATACAAAGGTAAAGAAAGAAAGTCAATCCAGGGAGAGGGTAAAAAGTTAAAGCAGAAACGGGGAAGTAGTGAGAAAGAGAAATAGCCAATTAGCAGGAAGCCAGCAGGTGTGCTTTCTCTCTGGAGCCCCCCCTTCCCTTTCCCCCATCCTTGGTACGGGGTAGTGGGGTGGGCTAATGCTGTGCGGGCCTTAAAAAGCAGTGAGTTGCTATGGCAACCGCCTGGCATGCTCTGTCTCCAGGGAAACGGAAATGTCACAGCTTAAGAGGTCTCACAGAAAGCAAGTGAGGAAGAGAGAAGCTGAAAGAAAGGCAGGAAAAAAACGGTACAGGTAAGTGTGAGGAAACACAGCGACAGGATCGATGCATTAGCCCTTATCTTTGTAGCAAGGAAGTCACATTATCCATGGAGTTTCTGTACAATCAAATCACTCATCTGGCATTGTACTCCAATCCTCCTACTCCCACTTTTACTTAGTTTGCAACCTGAACACATGACTATATAGATAGGGATTTGGTGACAGAACCTGAAATGCATGTTGCCCTCAACTGAGCACAATACAGCCCATTTCCAGGGCTTTAAGAGCTAATCAACCTTAATTTATTTAATCAAATATTTACTGTCATGAGCAGCCGAGGAGCCTGAGGGTGTGGTGGGAAAGCTAAAGTCTGCATTGGCAGCGTGTGGTGAGGGTGAATGTGACCGGCGTTTGCTGCTGAGCTATGGACTGACCCTCCAAATCACACATTAGCCAGGGCCGACTAGCTGAAAGCCCATTAACCTGAATGGCCGCTGATTGCTCCACTATTAACACAGTCTGACTCCTCTCCTCCAGGGCCATACCCACTTACACAGGTGCTTCAACACCCCTCAAGGTCTTGGCTTAATCAGGGTAAACAAATGTTGTTTCTTTGTCATTGCAGTCCCACTTTGTTTGATGTATGCCACATATTACAGCTTTAGTCACTCCCAGTTTTCTCCCTCAATTTTATTTTTTATTTATTTAGTAATTGTGTCCATCTGGCATAATTGACCTTTTGTGTGTAGCCTGTCGTTATTCAAAAAAGGTTGTTTCCAATTGTAATGGAAAGTCACAGAAGAAATGAAAGGTGTGTGTATACGTGTGTGGTTTTTGTGTGGGTTTGTGTTAGCGAGAGGACAGTGGGTTCTTAGGGAAAGGAGATGGCCAGCTAAATGGAGCATTTCTCCAGCATGCTGCTGCGTGCCTGAGAGTGTGGCCTGGCTATGCCTAATTTATTTCCTCTTTTGTCGTTGTTGTCTCCATTCCTCGGTTGATTAAACCAACCTCATGCAGCTATGCTCAACAAATAGCCTAATTGAGTACGACCTTGGCAAATGATATATCAGCCCTATCCTCCAAAAAAACACCACCTGCACCAGACGCCCACCTCCCCAGCCCATCGCTCTGCAGGCCTCCGCACCAAGCACAAAAAACATAAACAGGGGATTCGCCTCCTCAGCCAAAGTCATTTCTTGCACGACCTTTCCTACAAATCACTGCGATGACACAGGGCTGGATGGATCACTGAAATGGCACACATTTGTATCACTTAGACCTTTCATCAGATGCAAGGAGATACTCATCTATTATTCCCCCTTCCATTTGCAACTTTTACCCAACAGCCTGCGCATGGAAAGCAAAATAAGTGAACAAAACATTCCCATCTCTGCTCTACACAGCAGCTGCACCAGGCTTAAGTAGTACAGAATTCTCATTAAATTTCCATCTCGTCTCTGTGTTTAGATGGGAGCTGGAATGAGGGAATGAGGGGAGTGTAGGGGGGCTGGTAGTTTGTGTTCAAAGGGGTCTGCTGCGGAGAATCTGATGGCTCTCTCAGTGAAGTCTCTGGTGGGATCTCTTACAGGATACAGATGCCTGCTCCAAGATGGCTTCATACCTAATGAGTCTGAGCTCCAGCAGGGCTGCACACAAAGCAGTGCTGCCCTCGATTCTCTGTTTGTTTGCCACTGCCGGCCCCACCCTCGTCTCGCTCGCTCGCTCGCTCACTCAGCACTGAGCAATGCGCCTGCCCACAGCTAGTGTGTGACACTGATGTGTTTCTCAGGAGGGATGCGTATCCTGCAGGTAAACACCTGGAGGCTGAAAAATCACCCTCCAAAAGCAGGCGACAGGCGCTGTGTTGTAGCCAGGGACTGTTAACAAAGTGAGACTCGTGCCTCTGCCAGTCTTCGTGCCTGCTTCGGCCTCGGTTTCGCTACTTGGACCAGAGGACCGGGGTCTGTGTGATGGGACAGGGTGAGGGTAAATGTCTTAGGTACTCATCTGTGTGTCCTTCAAGATTGATTTTGAGACCCTGTGCAACAAGTAGTTGGCAGTAATCATAATTTACTGTAACAATCTGTGATGAGAAAAATACATTATGAATAAGATAACCACTTACTTCTACTGGATATGGGATGGGAGCGAGGTTTGTTTAATGTGTTGATTCCTCACACCTTGTTAATAAACTACTAACAGTTGCATGTTAAAATAATGACTCTAATCAGAAGAGGTCAGGTCAACAGTTTATGTTCTACTTCATAAGGGATTCATGTTCAAAAAACAATTCAGGTCATTTCATTTCATTTCATTCATCTGACACTTCAGGTCTGCATCGTCATACGTGTGTGTGTGTGTGTCTTTGTGTTTGTATGAGAGGGAGCCCAGGCTGTGGTGACCTCTACCAAATACATAGAGGATACAGAGGCTTTGTAAATGGTAGCTCTTCCTTCCACGTCCCTCAGAGCCATGCTGCATCTGGCCTGGAGCTAGGATAGGGGTGTTGTTGATAAAAATAGGTCACACTGCCAATAAACAGCCTGAGAGAATGGCAGAGAGGTTACCATGTCAAGGAGAAGAAATAGATGGACGTTTGTTTGTCTATCATCCTTGTCTTGTCGGGAGATTAGGGAAGAGTTGTTGGGAGGAAGAGAGAAGTAAGAGAATTCTGTTCTATTCCCTTCTCCTGCCATTCTATTGCCATTGAGGTCAGACATTGTTTTCAATACTTGAACTCTCCACTGCTGATAAGTTAAAAGCATCCACTTTTAAAAATCAAATGGAAAGATCACAGTGGGGGGTGACGCATACTGTAGTTCATTACATTTTCACTTTAGAGCTCTTTGACGAGCTTTGAGCTTAGAGGGTTTGTGAGAAAAAGTCCCTCAAGACCATGCACACAAGACAAACAGCAGGGGGTGTCTATGTTCGCCAGTCAGGGATTAATGCATACTGCACTAAAGGCCCCATACAGCCACAGCCCTCATGCCATTATAAGCCTGCCTCGAATGAGCCATCGTCACATAGATAGTGGCTGTCCCAAGATACAATGACTTTAATCAAAGCCTGTGAAGAGCCAACAGTCACTGGGGACAAGTTTCATTGGAAGTTAAGTTATAAGAATGAGGAAAGCATGCAATCGCAACTCCTCCCAGATGCGGCACAGGGATTAAATAGCAAAAAAGTGGCAAAGATGGATGGAGTGAAAAGTACGTTTCCACATGCCACTCCCCATCTTCACCTCAGAGACCTGTCTTGATAGGGGGCCTATCCAGCTTATTTAATGGGAGCTTTCATTTATTGACTGACTGACTGGGAGCATTTAAACAGATCTCAGTTTTTGCCCCTCTGCATGCCTTTGTTCCCTTTTAAGGCAGCCCCCCCTTCATAATGGTCAATCAGCTGATAATTTTAAAGTGCCCCACATCACTGTCAGTCCATACCAGAAGGGAATCACCAACACAAGACGCTAATATTGTATTCATTTCACCACTTCCCTGCAAATTTGCCAGTGTATTTATTCAAAACACTACCCTTGGTTAACAATTTACATATGGCCAATATCACAAGACTTCATTAGATAAATAATCTGGGATCACATCTCTCCTCAGATGTTTGTAAATCCAATTATTGGTTTATCAAATTGGATTTCACTGTTATTATTTTTTATTTTTCAGGGTGTGGTGCCTAGCAGTAGGATGATGAAATTGGTGCAGTTTAATATCAGTGCTGCTGATGAATGTGTTTGGTTTCATCACTGCAGCTGTAGACAGTCCAAAGGGCAGGCACAGTGCTCTGGAGCACGGGCCACTGCTGGGACGACTTGTGCGTTAATCATATTAGAGCTCAGCTCCAAGGTGTGCAGAGGACATTTGCACACAAGGAAATGTGTGTAGGACAAAACTGAGGCAAGGCAGCACCTCAAGCCACTGCAGGGATGCTAACAGTGCTGCACAGACAGGATTGTTGTGTTTACTGTTTAAAGCCGCAGAGAGATTATAACTTTCTACGGGGAGCGTAATTAGCCGTGAAGCATCAAATAGAGAACAAAGAACACAACATGAAACTGCCTCTGATGCATATCCTTGAACTCTCAACGAGGAGATGACATCTTTACAGAATAAAAAGATCCCACATCTTTGTCTCTCTTGTCCTCTGATCTCCTCTCTTTGCACTACCATCTACGTGTTTTCAAAATCAAAACAAAGAAAACAGAAAATGGATGATTCTCAATAGAGCCAGCCTGATAAAATAGTTTTTTTTCTCTTGAAAGCAGGGAGAGAGTGGCAGTCCCCAGAGTACCTGTGTCCACTCTGAGTGATTCTCTAGCATCCATGTTCTCTGGGGATGCACTGTTGATGAAGCACAGGAAAGGGAAGCGAGAAAAAAAAATATCCAAGAAAATTAAAAAGCTTGTTCTTCATTCTTCTCTTCTCTCATCTTTGATGCTCCTCTGGTACAACGGGTTTTCTCTTTGTCTTTGTAGCGCCATAAAAATAAAAACGTGAGGAGAAGCAGAGAAAAATGAAGCACCCTAAGGTGCAAAGAGAAGATAGGAGTAAACAGGGGAGCACTGGGGCTGTTTTCATACAAACAGATAAGCCAGAGAGAGGATGTGAAACATGTTGTTAATGTGGTGCCTACAGTACAACCTTGCCCTAATATTTCCCGGAGTCTGAATGCTTGTGTTTTGTCTTGCATACACGTGTGTGCATGAGAAATAACTATCTGGTGACCCAAGCTGACCTATGCATAAAAAAGAAGTTCTTCAAATAGATGATGGGAATTAAATAGCTTGTCATTTAAAAGTCCCCGAGAGTGAATGTGGTGAGCAAGAGGACACACAGGAAACAGACATGGTGCAGACTAATTGCCTCGAAATGTTAACAGCGCTCAACTGTTGATTTTTACTGCAGTAGATTTTGTCCCCGGACTGCAGAAAATGTGAAGTGAAACATCATTATCATAAAAACAAGAGTGAAATTATATAATTCAGAAGAAGAAAAGATGATAACCCTCTAATGTTCATATTATCTAAATACCTCCTCTCTGCATGTATCTGTTCTTTGTAATTGTAAGGTTTACCTGACAATAGGGTTAATGCAGATACTGTAGCAGTTTTACAACTACAAATCGGGGGGGCTTCAGTGCATCACCTCGGAAGGTCGATAGGCTAGTCAGACCAAGCCATAGCAGCAACAACATCAATTGGACAGAACAGTAAAACAGCATCGTAAAGGATTCGGGCTGGGAATCAAACAGGGACAATGAGGCAAAGCACATGACAGCAAATGGGAAAAAGTAGCGTAAACTCAGTGAAGAGAGTCTTTCACTGCCACACCGTACTGTTACACACACAAACATAACACAATTTAAAAAAAAAAAAAAAAACACGCATCCACATCCAATGCTTTCTGTTGGATTTTTAATCTGTCACCAAATTTAATAATTAAAATAGTTGACAGTCAAGACAGTGGAAGGGCAGAACTTAAAAGGACCTCTCTCACGCAAAACTACAAACTGGAAATTGACAAGAATTAATTATGTTTTGAATCCGACATGCATAACTACAGTATAGACTTATTAAAGTGTTAACACAGTAACCTGTTTGCAAACAGCAGCAGCTTCATGCTATGGCGTCTCCTGGTGCCTGAGGGTGTTTTTCCTACAGACATTTCAGTTTCTCCTGCCTTGGGGAGAGAGGGAGTGAGGGACATAACTGTTGGTGACAAACAGCAGGGAACAAGTCCAGGAGTATGGCCCACAAATGCCTCTACCCCTAAGCCCCCCTCCTCCATGTCCTTCACTTGTCAAACATCTATACAGCTTAGGGGCCACATACCAAGAGAGGCTTACAACATGAATCCTTTGCTTTATCCCAATCCTGAAAATAAAAAGCCAAAATGAAAACACACCTTTTTCATTATTTTTTTCTCAATTCAAGTGCTTTCCAGCCGACTAAAATTCATATTTATGCTAATATGCGGCACCTCTTTCCGCCTCTGCCTCGCATGGGAGATGGGAGCCAAGTTAGAATTAATGACATTGCATTGGCGGTAATGTTTGCCGCGTTTCATTAGCTGGTATATCTTTAATTTCCAATAAACACAGTAATTAGGGGAGGTATCCGCAGAGACGGGCCCTGGCAGGCTGCTGCTGTGGTAACAGCTGTAACCAAATCTGCACAGAGGTAACAGCAGTCAAGGAGGACTTTCAGCTTAACCAAATCCTGCCTCGCAGTGGGAAGGGCCTCAATTCAATTATATGAAAATGAAGCCCACCACAGATATCAGCCTGGCCCTTCATGGAAAAGCGAGGAGAAGGGGAAGAAGCATATGCATGAGCAACTGCAGAAAAAATGGATCCATCTAATACAGTCTTATATCACAACTGGATTTTTTTTTTTTTGCACTTGTATTAAAATCAAACTCTGACATAAATATCGACTTTGATTTTACTGTTTTCTCTTTAAACCCTATTTCAAAGCAGAGTCTCTTTGCTTCATCATTCAAAAGTCTACTCTTTCAAAGAGCACTTAAGAGGGAGGAGAAAACATTCAGAGGATGTTCCAAAAAGCAGCCCCTAACATATTACGCAGTCTCTTGCTCACTGTGAGCACAAAGGGCAGGCGGATGGATTAATCCTACACATTATAGTCAAAGGACTAGTGAGACTCATGTACAGAGAGGCAATTTACCATCCTGACCTTTCAATCTTTAAAATGTTTCACATATCGCTCCCCTTCCCCCACGCACATGCTTTTGAATGCCCTCCTCCAATGCAAGCGTCGCATCATCTGAGGATTTCTTCATCTCAACGTGACTTGATGAACAGAGTGAGATAAAATTGGAGGAAGAAAGAACATAAGGAAGAGTAAAGGGAGGCACTAGATAGGAGATATAATGATAGAGACAAAAAAGTGAGAATTTCTCCCTGAGAAAGGATATGGGCCAGGTAACCGAGAGGAGAACTACTGTATAATGGAAGCTGACACTGCCTGCATTCCCAGTTCTGACCTCCCAGTCACACTGTCCTGTTTATTTAGAGACAAACAAATAGTGAAACCACAAGGAGCTAATAGGCTGTGCTAGGTAGTCAAACTCAATCACCCAAGTGGAAAGCAAGGATGCTGAACACAAGCTGAATGGTACTGATCTCACAAGATCTGTCGGGCCTGAGATGTGTTACCCAACCGTCCTGGGCATTAGAGGCATGACAATGTTTTACCTTTATACAAAACCTTTACGGCAATTAAAACACTTTTTTTTCCTGTAGACTTGACGGTGCTAATGCTGAATACTGAATACTTCTCTTTTCTCATTCATTTTATCAGTTGTGCACTTCTCTATATTTTTCACTAGCCTGTTTTCCTCTTCTTCACACCACAGACCCCTTTAGGTTGCTCAGTTTCTATTATTTTGTAAAATTGACATCTACGTTCCACTTCTTGTTCAATCTCAAATCCACCTCTCCCCCTTCTCTTTCTCCTCCAAGCACTATTTGTCTCACCAGTATACCATGATCAGACAGGCTATGGAAAGGTCATAGCTCACTGGGGGTTCCTGGCAGTCATCCTGACATGATGCCCTCCATAGGATTAGAAATTGCATCCAGGTTATTGGGGGGCCTGTTGTCTCCCTGAAGCCCCAAGCCCAGTCTGGTCTCCCAGCAAGTGGGATCGTTAATGTCAGACATCTTCATTTCCCCAGTAATGACCTACTCAACTTTTTGACTCTGTGCTGCGCTGTGATTAGCGACAGTGGCTTACCACTCCAGTTCAGACTTTGCACAGCAGAACAATAAGAGTTGACGTCTCCATCTGCTGCTATGAATTAGTGCTGCTGCCTTCCTTCACTCACCTCACTGAGAGATCCACACGTAAGGGAAGAAGAGCTCACTTTTGCACCCTAAGTCTGAAAGCAGTGGGCTCAAGCTGGGTCTTTTCACCCTCCCATCTCAGTTGATCTTTGGGTGAGCATATGGCCTGAGAGTCAAGAAAGTGCAGTGTCTCGGCAGGCTGGATTAGGGATGGAGTAACAGGCTGCGAGGGAGTGGTGATGGGCACTTTGGCTGGAGCATGCTGTAATCTACCCAGCAAAGCAGAGCACAGATGCTGGGCCAGGCAGGGAGGCTCACTCCTCGTTAAGGGTCCATTACAGAATAGACCTCGTTAAAGAAACACCACTGTGAGGAGAGACCATCCCATAGATGAGCAAGAACAGAAAGGAGAAGATTTAATTAAATAATGAATTAACTGACGCACCATTTTCAGAGTGATCATATGTCCATTTCTTTCAATAAAGACCCAGCAAGATTCAACCACCTCAAATGCAATATAGTAAAAATCACTTTTGGTTTTATAAACTTTCTCCTATAGTTTCTGTCAGGGACCTTTGACTGGCTTATTTAAGAAAATGCTTCTGGTTAGCAAAGTGAAGAGATGTGGCAATGTAAGGGAGAGAGAGAGGCCTGAGGAATTCTGCTCAATTGAGCACTGGGGAGGATGTTAACATGGGGCCCTGGTACCTCTGCCACAATGAGTTAGCCTTACTTGATGTTTCAGTGTTGATTAAGAGACAGGGATGGGAATAGGTTTCAGCTCTGTTTAGTGAAGGAGCAGGGGATGCAGACTGGGGCAAGCCATAGTGATGATGATGTTGACTCATGTCAGTCTGTACACTACAAAAAATGTTTTACTAAACTGTCATTCAATACATCACAATCATAATATCATCAAGAGCAAAATGCTGAGAGGTTTTCAGCCTGCTGTTTTATACCATTCAAGACATCTATTGTTGCTAATAGAAGATGAAAGTTGATTGATTCATCATAAGGTGTGTAAATGGGTTGCCACATGCAAGTCACATCCTTGAAACCTTTTTTGATATCTATTGCCCTTCAGATCAGTTTGAAAGAAAATGTAAACACAGAATTTAATTTATTAATTTGTTTATTAAAAAGATTGGCTTTTTACTGCTATTCACTAATATTTTACTAAAAGTGATTTCTCTGGAAATGTAGCCTATATCTATATGTATACATAAACACACACACACACACACACACACACACACACACACACACACACACACACACACATATATATATATATATATATATATATATGTATGTATGTATGTATATGTATATGTATATGTGTATATATATATATATATATATTCTTAAAAAACATACAGACAGACAATCTGACTATTTTCCACTGCAATTATGAAATAATATAAGACGACGATGATGATGATGAAAAAAAATGAACCAATCAAAGTGACTGTATTGGAAGTTATGCCACCCAATAACCACATGGTTATCATATTCACTCATTTTGACAACAATAGCATTTAACAGAATGCAATTCAATACTATTTCATAATGACATTTTCTGCGGTGTGGAAGCTGGAAGATATTCTCTAGAGAAGCACATAGGCTGAACTCATGTAAGGAAGATTTTTCCTCTCCCTCTTTTTCACTGTAACAATCTCCCTGAGCATTTCATACCTGCATATGCTCCTGCTTAAAGCACCACTGAGATTTATGCCGTTGTCAGCTCACAAGGGTGCAATCAGGAATAAAGATCCCATAAACCCCTCTGATGTGTCCACAGGTACAAAAACACTAGGTTATTGCTGATGGTGGATAAAAACCGCGTAACTAACTGTAGTTTTGCTATTTATTTTCTTTTCTTTTCTTCTTTGAAGTGGAGTCTTACATTGTTATTATTTGAGTGAGTTTCATCATCCATTAACTGTTGAATTCTGATTAAACCATGCAGTTTTACAAATATAAGGACAGGTTTAGCTCTCTCCCTCTGCTCTCCCTATGCTCCTTGTAGAAGAATGAGAAAGGGACAGGGAGAGAAAGAAGCTTTAAGAACTGCAGACTGCCAGGGAAAGAAAAAAATTAGGATGGATGGGGAAACATGCATGGTACATCAAAGCTTTAGGCCCTTTGTTTTAATCCTAAGTAATGCTGATTTCCTCTGGGTTCATGACGTTGCCAAGAGTGCTACTCCATGTGTGTGTGTGTGTGAGTCAGTGTATGTATGTAAATATAGTGTGTCTGTGTGTGTGTGTGTGTGTGTGTGTGTGTGTGTGTGTGTGTGTGTGTACTTGTGTTTAGATTGTTCGTCCACTTGTGAAGTCAAGCCAGGTTGGCATCTGCTGCACTGTGAATGCAAGTGTGTTGTGAATGCATGTGAGTGTGAGTAACACATAGACCCCACAGTTTATCCACAGTACACCATGTTGTTTGTGTTTACATGCGTGTGCGTGTGTGTTTGTGTGTGTGTGTGTGTGTGTGCCCACCTGGCTATATCTCAACAGGTTACAGAAGTACGTGAGAACCCTTCAGGGGACTCCCTAGACCTGGGTCCAGCTGGCACAGTGCTCCCACTTCTAGCTTTGCCTTTCATTTCCATCAAACAACACTATTTATCTCTCCCTTCACCTGTACCTTTAGAAAAAATAAAATGTTTTCTTCATTTTAATTGATTTACTTGCTCTCCAGATAGTCTTAACTGGGGTGACAAATGGGGCTTAGCCCACGTTGCTGCTGAAACAATTTGTTCTTTTTCACTCTGTATTTTCATGGTTAGGTTGTCTATCTTTATGTCTGGCTAGATAGTATCTACTGGTCACATTTGTACAGTTAAACAAAAAGTAAAAATAATAAAATATTTCTAAATGTCAGTATGCCAGTGCAATTTTATGGGAAAAGTATTTGCATGAAGGTCAAGGTATGAGTTGTGTCTCTGTCCTGTCTGTAAAAGATTGCCGAACAGTAATCAAAGAGGTGGCACAGTGTCATAACGTTCCTCTGCAGTTTTTTTTTTTCCTCTGAGGGACAGACTAGACCAATTGGGTAAAGCTTGGATGTCCTGGGCTGAGCTGATGTTGCAACCCCCCCCCAGACTCCCCTCTGGACTACTCAAGGGACGTCTATCCCACTCCATCGCATCACCGTAGCGACAGCTCTCTCTCTCTTCCCCATCAATCCCTTGGCAAGTCGCAGCTTCGCAATCTCACTGCCAGCTCCTCAGCCAGTCAGCAGCTGCCCAACAACGCCAGGCCTGACAATCGCTTACCCTGCTGCCTTCAAGTCTGTCAACCCCAAGCCTGTCAAATTACTGTCAGCGTAAATAGTCAAGGAGGGAGTAAAAGAAAAGAGGAAGGTGTGAAAGTAGATGGGAAAGGAGTGGGGAGAGTAGGGTGGGGTATGTTCCGTTGTTTGAGAACACATACAGACGCACAGAAACAAACACAAAGCTGACATATGTAGAGTGTTTTTTCTATTTCTGCATTAATATGACTTAAAACTTTATCAAATTATCCTGCACAGCCTAAAAGTAGATTAAAATGAGATGAAAAAAATAATCACTTGTTTATTTATTGTGGAAAACGATCCAACCTTAAAACTAAAGTGTATTTTTTTTTTTTAATATTCTTTCAGTGCCCCAATGTGCTCCAACCTTATCTTAAATCTAAAACCTAAAAAGCGATCCACATCCTTCGGACCAATCAGAAAAGAGCAGCATTTCTGCTTGGTTAGTTTTTTAGCATTTAAAGTTTAATGTTTAGTGTTTTGAGCAACTGTCCACTCCTCTTCAGTGAACAGCTTCAACACAGGGATGCTGGTTTGCTTCCTTGCATGAACTATATGCTTGAGGTCCCTCCACTGCAATTGAATAAGATTAAGATCACAACAAACAACATGCTCTTGAGCGGCAATCTTCTTTTTGGTTATGTCTTTCTGTTTTTGCCTGTACCATGCAGACTATTGTTGTCTAATGTTCTCCTGAACATGGTTGTACGGGTCACATTTATATTAGCTACTGCAAGAGAGCCCTTTGGCTTCTACATTACACCAGGGTTCCCTGTGACCTCCCTCACTAGCACATGGCCTTGCTCCTGATGCAATTGTTGTTGACTGACCACTCCTGAGGGGATCAATGGTGTTCTACAATATGTTCTCTATTTGTACACAATTTGCCCGACAATTGGCTAACGGAGTCCAAATGTTAAAAATTCCAGCCTGGTCAGCATCTACAACTCTTCTTCTAAGGTCTTTTGAAATTTCCTTTGTTTGAGTTGTAAGTGACTTCTTCTAACCTGTGTTTTGGTGCAGCTGTACTCTGTAGTTTTAGGACTTGTGTGAAAACTGGATCACATCTTAGGTCATATTTATGCAGAAAGAGAATTCTTAAAAGCTCAAAAACTTTTAAGCACTCCACTGTATCATTTTTGTTCCATCTTATCTTAATGCCCCCCCCTACCAGTAATTCCCTCAGTCACATCAGGCCTACTCATTTCTCTGTGCTTTTCCTCCCCACATTCCTCTCTCTGCCCCTCTGCCACACATATTCCATATCTATCTCCCAGTCGCAAAGCACCAGCTCAACATCACTTTGATTCAAAAAAAAGGGAAGGAAAAAAAAGAAGACGAAGAAGGAAAAAGTAATGGGCAGAAAAATGAAATGACTTTCTGGGCCCTCACGTAAAAGCATGGCTCACTCTTTGAGACAGGCAATATTCCCTCAATTATTGCCACTCACAGAACCCTCTTCACCAGTGGATGAAGTTTTAATTCCAGGCCTCAAATAAAATGGATGCCCTGGATATAATGTTGAAATAACTCTTTAGTGTTTCAGGATTTGCATGTCTGTATATGGCACGTGAGGCGATGTGGAAGCATCATATTGATTTGACACTAGCCATGGGTCCCCATGAACTACTGTATCAGTTCTTTTTTTCTTCACTCGAGTCTAACTAACACCAATGTACATATTCAACAATATATATTGTTATATTATATATTATATATATATATATATATATATATATATATACATATACATCTATATATGGAGAGATGGATAGATAGGTATATATATATATATATATAGAGAGAGAGAGAGAGAGAGAGAGAGTGAGAGATAGATATAGATATATAAATATAGATATATTGATATATATAGGAAGGTAGAACGGTCGTCCACCAGTTGTTGGTTTGATCCCCAAGTGTTCTTGAGCAAGACACTGAACCCTGCCTTAGATGCTCCGGCCTAGCAGCTCAACCATCGGTTCGTGATTGTGTGTGATTGTGAGTGTGAAACGGTGAATGAGAAGCATTTTAAAACGCTTTGAGTACCAAAGGGTAGAAAAGTCATTAAGTCTTAAACTTAAAAAGTTATGTTTAAAGAAATGAACAGCTGCTGCTGCAAGAGGTTGACTGATTATAACATGTATTGAATATATTCACCTCTTGGCCTACTAGTAGGTAAACTTTTCCCTCTTTACCATACAGTTATAGACATGATAATAGTCATTATTGAAAACAGTACACATACCCATATTTTGAGTTGTATAAGCAGCTCATTTTTGTCTTAAATTTCTAATTGAAGTCAGCATTTTAATTTCATCAAAATCACAATAAGTTTTTATTGACCAAGTATGTTTGCAAATAGAAGGAATTTAAATCCTGTTTCTTCCTGCTCTCGTAGTACTTTAGATATATGGTATTTCCAGTTGTAGTTGTCAGACTATTTCTAGCTACTGTAGCTAACTTCCGCCTCTGTACTTTTTGGCTGCCTTTGACTTTGTGTTGAGATGCTGAACTCATTTGCTACAGTGACTAACCTCAGGCACTCAGATTTCTGATTGGTCAAGGGAGGGGAGTGGCCCCACTGTGCATAGATGAGTGCTCAGATAATTGGTTAAGAGAATTGGGAGTCGTCAGCGGTCACTCTAACAGAAATGGGTCCAGCTAGCTGAGCTCCCAGCTCCTTAAGTGCCATTTTAACACAGTCATTTGACCGACTTTTAATTGCAATCAGACATAAGGGCATAGACATTGCCCTGGCCTTTCATCATACATTGATGCACATGTTTCATAACAAATGTTTCAGACATGTACCCTCACTCTGACAACACAAAAGAAACTTTTCAGACCCACATTGCTGACACACTAGAAGGGAATAAAGATGGCAGAGAATTTATCTTTGTCTCTGACTCAGAGAGAGAGAGTGGGTAGGCGAGAGGCTTTGTCTTGGGTGTAGCTGTGTGGCTGTGGGGATCAATAGGTTTAACCAGCAGGGGCTTGGGTCTGTGGAGCAGGAAGAGGCACAGGCAGGAGGTTAGGGCTGGGCAGAAGAGCCTGGAAATGCTTTATCACCACTACCAGCAAGGCACTGTCTCCCATCAGGGGCACAAGAAGCTTAGGGGCTTGAGAGGCTATACAATGTGTGTGTATGTGTGGCAATATGCCATGCAGGGATATGTATGTGCGAATGCATGAACTAT